>NC_050578.1:182398502-182726986 GCF_011100635.1 Trichosurus vulpecula | reverse complement strand
TTGCTTCAACAGGATTTTTTAGTTACTTTATCTTAGGTGTTAAATATTTATACTTTTTGAAGGTTCATATTGAAGGAGGGTTTATTGAACTCAGTAAAATTTTAAATATTGGGAAGACAATCCTACTTGAACATTTTGCTGTGAGTACTAAATCGTGAATTCTAAATATGTGCCTAACTTTGAGGTACTGACCTTGAGGTATCCACTTGAGATTCTCCTTTTAGCAAATAGAAGTACTGACTAAGCTCTAAGGATCTGGGGCCTTTCATGGGGCTTTTCCGTCTGGCTTGCTGTGTATGTTGTCTCCTCTTTTAGAGAGTGAGCTCCTTCAGAGTATGGACTGTTTTGTTTTCTATTTGTATCTCCAGCTTAGCATAGCACTTTGCACCTAATAAATGTTATGTCATTCATTCATTTATTCCTAGGCACTATAGAAATAGCATAGATAGTACATTCCTGTGACTACTGTAGCAGAGCTAGGCAAACTTTTCTTTCTACCTTAAAAAAACAAAGTGTCATTTTAGAGTTTGGTAATTTCAAATACACAGATTAAAAATCGACAGGATAATTGCTGGGTACTAAAAATTTCCATTTTGTTGACCAGAAAAATTAACTTTATGCTATTTATGCTTGCTGTTTTACTTTATTTATGTTTGCTATTAAAATATAGTTACATTTAGGGTACATTCACTGTATTCAGTGAAGAAAGTACTATTTTAATTTTATATTAGATAAACTTATTTCTCTATCATGGAAAAAGGAAGATAGTTTTTCAGTATAAATTCACACGCTTATACTGTTTCAGGAAAAATGCTACAAGAATATTCCTTAATGTTATCAACACTGTTTCATGAATTGCTTCATTCATTGCATCTGAGGTCAATCTAAACCACTTCTTAGAAGTGATAGTTGAATTCTGGAGGAAGGAAGAATGCATGGTACATACTAGTGATTGTCAGTCTTTCTAGACAAATATATTCCCATACCAACTATTACCTTTTTTACATGCCATAGTAGTTCCTGAGCTAGAAGTGAGCTGCTGCTGTAGTGTTCCAACTGGTGTCATATGATAGGTGGCATTTTCTTGGACCCTATGCAAGAGTGGATTTCCTTTTAACAAGAGGAGAAGGGGGAGGAACGATTAAATGGGAAGAGAGGTTTTATTACTACAGGTCAGCACCCCAGACAGTTTAACTTTTTGTATTTTAGTCACACAATGGCTTAATTTGTTTGGCTACATTTACTATTAAGAATTTTGGCTGGAGTAAAAATAAAAATGGACAGTAATTGTAGAAGTCTTATTTAGAGGATGGTTAAAGATCCTTTCCCTGATAAGTTACACACACACACACACACACACACACACACACACACACACACACACACACACACGAGATGGCTGCTGCACTAAAGCGTACTTATATACTTAAACTCCAAGGATTCTTGATTCTATCAGTGTGGATCTTCCATCTACAAAAGATTATAACTTCTCTAGGCCTTAGTAATAGCCAGTAGCCCCAAAATTCATCACCTTGAGCCTGTGCCAAATGAGATCATATTTTTAAAAAATGTCTGATGTGTTTAATGTGATGTTTAAAAAGTTTGAGGCATAATTTCTGGGTAATTTAATAATTTTATTAATAAGGCCACCATGTTTATTAATTAAAAAGAGGGAAGTGGCACTGTTGAATACCAAAGACCCTTCATAGTGGTGGGCTCACAGTTTATATGTTCTTGGAAGAGCAGGTATTCCTAAGGGTGGCAGTCAACTCTGGTTAACAGTTAATGAGAGAATGAATATTACAGTGAGGGGCTGGGCTATATTCCAGTGAGGGTCTTGAGGTACTTGACTCAGATTACCCAAGTCTTGGTCAAAGAGACATCAGTTTCCATATTACCTCTTTGATAAAAGGGAGAATCCACATTTTCCTAGACTAGTCTGAGTAAACACAATGAGCAGGAATCTATCCTTTAACCTAAACTTAGAATTTCTTTTACTGTCTGATTAGATCTTTAGCCTGGGCAAGTCTTTGCCCAAGATTTCCCACACTGGTTGATTTCTGGATGAAGAAGTATAAAAGGGGAGAAACCTTGGTCTTATTCAATAATTAGTTATTAAATATAAGAGAGAAATAATAATCTCTCTCAATAAGAAGGTATGCAAATACTTATTTCCTTCTCTCTCCCTAGTTTGGAACCTCAGCACATGTACCTAGGTTAGTCCTAATACCTTTCCTTATTGGACCACAATCAATCAATCCATCAGCAAGTATTTATTAGTCTGTGTACCTGGTGCTGTGCTGTCCTTTGCATCCAGAGAAAGGCACAAGTATTCCCTGCTGTCAGGGAGCTTACATCAAATGAAGTCATTCCAATATGTAGGACCTGCCCAAGCTTGCATTCCACTGGTATAGATAGCCTTGGAAAACCCAAGATAATCTCTATTCCTTGACGAGTATGAATTTATTGGAAGATTATCTCTTAAGATTTTCTTTTTGTTGTAAGAAGTTGTGTTTAAAATAAGTAATCAAGAAACAAATGTAGTGGGATGTGTGGGATGAAAAACCCTAACCAATTAAAAAAAGTTAATTTTTAATAAGGAGCCATCTCAGGGTGGGAACAGAAATAAAATTTTATTCAATCCCCCCGAGAATAGGGCATCCTCTGCCAGAACAGATCTGGTAGGGGAGGCCCCTTACAAGTAGCAAAGCATCAATAATTATACCTAACACAAGAGAATTCCCGCCCACCTCTGACCCTTCTCACCGTTGGCTGGGAGGTGGGCTTACAATCTGAGCACGAGAAACTAGACAGAGAACTGGGAAATCAAGGCACAGAAACTCCAATTCCCATTCCCTTAATGATTACAACTGAGGTGACATCTATAAATCTGAAGAAGGAGAATAGGATAAGGGGAGGGGGAGACCCTCTCCATTCTTCTACAGTACTTTCACAGTAAAGGAAAGCAGGTCACAGTGACCCTATTATTACTGAGCAAATCTTTAAACCAGAACCAGAAGAAAGAATAAAAGGTTTCAGGGAAAACTTTCCCAGAGGCAGAGCAATCAGATTCTCACAGCCTCAGCAGAATTTTCCACTTCCCTATTTCCCTATTTCTTGAGTTTTAAACATTTCTAAGTATAGATATGAATAGAAATAGATATATTTATACATATATATTCCCTGTGAAGTCTTCACATTTTATTTTCTCACTACCACACACATGGGAGTTTTTATTCATTGTAATTTTCAGGCAGTTGTGTGACTTTGAAGATGTAGTGTGTTGTAGGATATGGTTTGTGAAAGCCTGCTTGTTTACCTTCTTGTGTTATCATTAAGTATACTCTCAAAATATATATATGAGTCATTTACATAAAGATTATATTCTTGACATGTTTGTAGATCATTCTCATAAAGTTTATTATACAAATAAGAAAGGAGTTATATGAGTCACTAGTTGATGTCTTCTTAATTGCCTTTTTTTGGGGGGGGTGTAATACCCCTCTGATGTTTCTCCAATAATTTGATCTCATCTACTATTTTAGATATGTGAATAATTGATACTAAAGTACTTTCAAAATTATGTTGTTTCCAGGATAGATTTGTTCTATTTGTACTTATTTTGATCCAGGTGATTTTCTCAACTTTTTCTCCTTTAAGACCATTTCTACTTTCTTACAGTGGATCCTAAGATACTTAAATACCTTGATGGATCGGTGATCTCATTGATGTAGTTCTTTCTGCAACAGTGAAATCTGTAAACCATCCATTTCTGACCATCATACGCGATTCTTATCTATGTCGTGCAGCGGATCTTCTCTTAAAGGTCTATTAGACAAATTTGGGACAATCCTCTGAATTTCTAGACATTGTATTAGTGCAGGTGGGGCAGGTATAGTGGTTAAGAGCCCTGGACCTGGAGTCAGGAAGACCTGAGACCAAATTTAGCCTTAGATATATATAGTAGCTGGGTTACTCTGGACAAGTCACTTATCGTCTTTGCCTCATTTTCTTTATTTGTAAAATGAGTAAAATAATAGCACCTACTTCCCAGGGTTGTTTGAGGATAAAATGAATATTTCTAAAGTGCTTTGCAAACCATAAAGCACTATATAAATGCTTTTATTATTATTATCTATCATGCTTGTTTTTTCTTATTATATGTCTATCTGTAAGATAGTATGTCCTAATCTGGTTTTACTATTATCTGTAAGGAAAATAATTTGTTGTAAAAATGCTGAAGTCTGTTCAGTTAAAAAAAAAACAGCTGCCCCTCCCAATTTCATTTTTAAATTTTCTTAGTTTCTCTTGCTGGTTTATTTTCCCATTCATCTCTCTTTGTTGTTTAATGAGTTGTTTTTCACAATAATCTGCCACTTTTCATCATAAGAATTTAGTCATTTTTTTCATTAATAGCATATTATTTTTTCCCAGTTACATGTAAAGATAGTTTTCAACATTCATTTTTGTAAATTTTTGAGTTCCAAATTTTTCTTCCTCCCCAAGACAGCAAGCAAACTGATACAGGTTATACTTGTACAATCATGTTAAATGTATTTCCACATTAGTCGTGTTGTGAAAGAACAACAAAAGGGAAGAGCCACTATAATCACTATTGAAATGTGTTTGTGACTGCCTTTATGTTTGTTGCTTGATGCAGCAATTTCTGGACTCTTTGGCATTCTTGTATTGTTAATTGCTTTATGTCATTAGATTATTTCAGGGCGTGATTGTAGTCTCTTCCTACCCTGGTGTATTCACTTCTCACTGGCCATAGCCCCAGTACCCAGTATATTCAGTATAGCTGAATAGAGCACTGGACTTGGAGTCAATGGGCTGGGGATAAAATCTTATCTCAGACACATTGCTTATGTGATCATGGGCAAATTGCTTAAGTTTAATTTCTATGGTTTCAATTCTGTTATCTATAAAATGAGGATAATAATACTTGTACTACTTACCTCATAATTATTATGAAAAAAGGCCTTTTCTGCAAACCTTAAAACTCTATAGAAATGTAAATTATTATCATTATGATTTCTTTATGCATTTCTGATGTTTTGGCATCATTGAGTTTTTAAATATAAGTCAGTTATGGGATCTCTTGTAATTCTAGCCTGTATTTTTATCATATTTTTAGCCTTAATTTATCTTTTCTTCTATTTTAACTTGCTTTAACATAGGTAGGTGATGAAGAAATGACCCTTATATTGGAATCCATTTGCTTCCATTTGTAGTTGGTGACATTTTTGGAATTTTTTTGTTCTTCACATTCAGTTACTTCTGACTTTCTTGATGAAACAAATATTTGTAATGGGTAAGTTCAAGGCTTCTGGTTATTTTGAAAGTCTTTGGCCTTTTTCATTTCTTAATTCTGAACCACATTTTCTTTTTTTCTTCTTTTTAAAAAATGGATGATTTTGGTTTTCAACATTTGCTTTTATACGATTTTGAGTTCTTAAATCTCCCCCCCCCTTCGCTCCACCCTTCCCCAAGACAGCATGCAATCTGATATAGGCTATACATGTATGATCATATTAAACATATTTCCACATTAGTCATGTTGTGAAAGAAGTATCAGAACAAAAGGGAAAAACCTTGAGAAAGAAAAAACAAAGAACAAGAAAAAGAGAAAATGGTATGCTTCCATCTACTTTCAGACTCCATAGTTCTTTTCTCATTTTCCCTCATGAGTTTTTTGGAATTGTCTTAGATCATTGCATTGCTGAGAAGAGCTAAGTCTATCAAAGTTGGTGTTTCAACAGTGTGGCTAGCAGCTGCTGTGGGGGGTGTAAAATCAACAACAGAACGCTGTAAAAGCCCAGGTTCTTTTGATCAGCTTTACTAAGGAAAGCAACATTAAGGGGTTAATAAGCTTACTTTAATTCAGCATACAAATACCATTCACTTAGTTTAGGGGAAAAAGCCAGCACCCTGAACTTCAGAGCAAATACAAATTACAAACATCAGCTGACAGGCCAAATACAATTCATAGTTACCAACATCTAAGTTCAGCTCGGGGGGCTCATAACAAGAGTTGGGCCAGAGTCACGAGTGCCACCACTGCTGTGGGTCAGAGCTCCGAAAAAGAGAAAGCCAACCCCTTGTTTTTTATCTTTTTCAGGGTCAAGGGTGAGTCACCCACGTGACCTAAAATCATCATAAAGAGGCAACTAAAACCCACGTGGTCTAAAAGCCTCTGAAGTCACAAACATGTCACTCAAACCCATGTAAATTAGGCTTTCCTTTGAGGCAGGGAGATCATCAACGACTCCTAATTTAATCAAGGAAATAAAGGCCAGACTCTTAAAGGGCACTTGGTTGAACTAAGTGCTAAGAACCCATTTTGATTGCCAACAGTTGGTCATCCAATAATGTTGCTGTTACTGTGTACAGTGTTCTCCTAGTTCTGCTAACTTCACTCAGCATCAGTTCATGCAAGTCTTCCCAGGTTTTTCTGAAGTCTGCCTGCTCACCATTTCTTATGGAACACTAGTATTCCATTACATTCATATTTTCAATTGACGGATATCCTCTCAATTTCTAATTCTTTGCTACCACAAAAAGAGCTGCTATAAATATTTTTGTACATGTGGGTCCTTTTCCCATTTTTGTGGTCTCTTTGAGATACAGACCTAGTAGTGGTATTGCTGGATCAAAAGGTATTCTCAGTTTGATTGCCCTTTGGGCATAGTTCCAAATCATTCTCCAGAATGGTTGCATCAGCTAAACTGTATTTTTCAAAAATTTTCTAAATCATTCTGCTCTGTTTTCACCTCATTGAAGTGACTGAATGTTATATACTCATTTACTTTGGAGCACTTTATTAAGGTTAAGTTCTTTGTAGAATTTTTTTCTCTCTTTATGTTCTCCTGTTTGTTTGAGATACCCCTAGGAGAAGACTTGCAATAGGGCATAAACAAAAATCACATATAATGGTCAGAAATGGATGGTTTACAAGTTTCACTGTTGGAGAAAGTACTATATCAATAAGATTAGCTCACTTTCTGATTCCTTTCCTTTTGATGGGGAGTTCCTCCCTTCAGGCCTGGATCTCAGAGCTACCTTAGCCTCTTCCTACTCTGGTGTATTCACTTTTCACTGGCTATAGTCCTGGTCTCCAGGGACTCGGAGGTGGGGTAGGGGGAGGGACTGAACTGGCCCTAGCTTGTTACTAACTAGTCCCCTTTTCTTCAAGACTATTGGATCCCCATTCACAGGCTAATATCTTGGCCTAGTTATTTCTTTTCTTTTGCGCTTCCTATATTTCTACTTCCTTCACAGGAATAGGGGGCAGAATTGAGTTCTGTTACTAATTGCCGCAGAAAGTATGAGGACAGGTGCAGTGTGTTCTAGTGCAGACTGCAGCAGTAGCAGCAAGGAATTGCTGAGTGGACCACAGAGCATAAGCCCATGCCTTCATCTGTCTTCATCAGGGCTTTATTTCCCCAGGGTTCTTGATGTTTTAGTCTATAGAGACTTTCTGCTCATAATTCTTATTTTGGAGAGTTTTGAAAAGTGTTGAGGATCAGAGAATAGATCTAGTCCTTCATTTTTGGTCATGTGACCTAGAAGCTGTGAAGACCATTTTATAGCTAAAAGATGCCTATGAGCGGAAGCTACTGTTATCATTCACACCTCAAGTTAGTGGCGGACCTCAAATAAGAATTCAGTTCTCTGTATTCCTAAGTCACTGTTCTTTTTTTTATTTATTTTTTATTTATTTTTTAATTTTTTTTTAAGTCACTGTTCTTTTAAAGTACTTGATGCTGCATTCCCAAGTTAATAACTTAGCGAAGAAAATATAAGAAGTAGGAAGAAATTAAATCAGTATCAGGATTAGATCAGTATCAAACTCACCTTTTGTGCACAGAACTCCCAGACTCCCAAGTGAGTCAGAACCAGATTAAAATGTGATTGGAAAATGTTTAAGAAAATAAATAAAAATATAATATGACATAGATAATGTTAATTTGTGGTTTTCTCAGTTAATGTGCAATACGCAGAGATCGTTTATTTTTGGCTAGTTATTAGTGATATAAAACCACTATAAAGTTTTTAGTAATGTATGATTTAAAGGATTTCTTGGTCCTGTGACCATCAGTCAACAGTACTTTATTGTTACGTGCCTGTGTCATGCATTTTGCAAAGATAAAAATGAGAACAGTTCTGGTTCTCATGGAGTTTATGGTCTATTGGGGGAGATAGCCTGCATATACATAAATGTATGCAAAACATATAAAAGGTTATTTTTGGTAGAAATACATGAGCAGTTAGGTGAATCAAAATAGGTCACACCCAGAAAGTGGCACTTGAGCTAAACTTGGAAGGAAACTTAGGGATACTGATAGAAATGAAGGGGAAGTGCTTTCAAAGTATGAGAGAGAGCAGCTGCAAAGCCATGAAGTTGGCAGATGGAATGCAGTGCATGAGAAACAGCAAGAGGACAGTGTGGCTGGACTGCAGTGTATGTGCAGGAGAGTAATAAGCAATAAAACAGGAAAGATAGGAGGAAAACATATTGTGAAGGGCTTTTAAATGACGAACAGGAAAGTTTATATTTTCTACAGCTAGGTAGGCTGTCAATTTGGCAGTTATGGGAAGAATGGATTGGAAAGAGGAGACACTTGAGGTAGGGAAACCAATTACTGTAGGAATCTTTTGTGGTAGTCCAGATGAGAGGTGATGGTCCCAAGTAGATTGGTGTTTATGTGAGTGAGAGAGAGATAAGAAAGAAGAGAATACTGTAGTTAGCTATTTCAAAAGACCTTACAAAGGATGAAGAATGAGGGGAAAAAAATTATTAGATTTGGCAGGTAAGAGATCATAGGGTTTATTTATGTTAGGGAGTTAAGGCAGAGACAGATATAGAAAATGTTAAATTATGGAGGAAGTGGCTTTTCTTGTATACTAATGCTCTAAATTATTTTCCACTAAGAGCTGGATTGAATTTGTTTAATTAAAGTGTATACTATTTGTCCAAGGCTAACTCCTTTGGATATAATTGAATAGGACACAGAAGTTACTGTTCATTTCTCTTATGAATTTGAAATATCTTTGTTATTCTTAAATGAGCCTTGAAAATCCTTACATTAAGGAGTTCGCTTATGTATTGCTCATAGAATCTGAAGTGAATCAGAATATTTGCTCTAAAAAGTATATAGTGATTTTCAGTTTATAATATGTGACAGGAATATTAGTTTTTGATAGGAAAAGAACTAAAATGTACAGAAAATTTTAACTTTAAAACTGACAGTTAAATTTTAAAACAAGCATTAGTTCAAATAAAAATTGAGAGGCAGAAAAAACACAGTGGAATTATTTATGAAAATCCCAATCATGAGAATCAGAAATAACTTTTAGTACAGTAAGCCAAGTTCTTAGCAGTTAATGATGTTGTAAGTTATTAGTAGAATACAGTCACTAGTTTGGTATTGGGGTCAGCCTGGATAGACTGATTTCTTTCTCATTTGCTGTTATCTTGCCTGAAATTTGCCTCTTTTTTGTTGAATGTAAAAGTGGGAGGTAAATAGGCGTCAGCAGCAATTGTAACAGTTGGGTTTACTTTTCAACTTTAATTTTTCAAAATCTCTTGCCTATGATAGTGTAGGCTGTAATTGGCTTGTAATGACTGAATGGACATTAGAATATGGACAATTGTGAGTTGAAGTATGGGTTAATGAAGCAACATCTGGTAAAGAAATTATTTTGTAGACAGTCAAATTTGTTGAAAAATAATCTTATTGGTTTGCTTTCTTTTTAGTGTTTTGTGTCCATTCCTTTTTTTCCATTCCTGCTATCACTACTCTACCTTTATAAGATACCTTGTTTCCGGTAATTTTCTGAGTTTATTCTGCTCAGCATTTCACTGTTATTAAATCAAACAACTAACCTCCAGAGGCTCACCTTTGCTTATCAGATAAAGCGCAAATATCTGACCTTAGCATTAAAAGCCATAGTAGGTTGTAAAATAACAGATGTGGAAATAAGTAGTAAGAAATAAGGCCAGATAGGTTGGTGCCTGAGGAGACTGAAATATGTTTGGTAGGAAAACTTTTTAAGGGAAAGATTTTGGAAAAATGAAAGCCTAGAAGTGGATCTAATTGTTAGGATCCATGCTAGAGCAATGTTTCCTACATGGTTTGACTAAATGTACTTGTGTAGCCTGCTTTCTTAATAACACCTGGTATTCTTTTTTGTAGTGAATTACACTTTGGTCCATCACCAAATGCCCTCTCCTGTTTATATTCATTTTCCCATGCTGTCCCCCAGTTCTTGGAATAGACTTCCTTCTTCTGTATGTTGAAATCTCTTTCCTGCATGGTCTAATCCAAATAGCCTCCTTGAGTTTCTCTTGTCCTGGTATGTGAAGATAGGTTGAAATACCTCTCATAAATTAGTAATAGATTTAATAGTATAAGTGCAGATGAGTTTGTTTCTTAAGGAAGAAAATATTTTTCTTAAGAGATATTGAACACTATTTAGTAAACAGTGATGTATTTTTAAATTTCTTTAAACACTGGTTTATGCTCTTGAAGTTTACCAGCTATTTTCACATTGGCAACTCAAGTTGAATGAATGGTGCAGTGATTGGAAATGAATGATAAATTGCTGAATAATAGTTATTTTGTTGCATGTTTACATTTGTACTTTTCATTTGGAAGTTAGACTCACAGAATGTTATAGTAAAATAGAGTCTTATTCTGTTATTGTTATAAGATTATTCTTCTAATCATCTAGCTTAACTCTCATTTTGTAAATGAGGAAACTGAGGGAGAGAGGTTGAATTACTTATTCAGGTCATATTAAGCAGTTATTTGCAGGCATAGAACAAGATTTCCAAACTCTTAGGCCAGTGTACTTTCTCCACTGTTATTATGATACCCCCATCATAATAATGACTACTTCAAATATTATTTCATTTTGTCATCTTAACTACCCTTGGAGGTAGGTTCTATTATTATCTCTATTTTACATATGAGAAAACTAGGCACGGAGGGGTTAAATGATATTTACTCAGGGTCACACAGCTACAAAGTATCTCTCATTTTATTTGAACTCAAGTCCTCCTGACTCCATGCTCAGAACTCAGTGCCCTGTATTACCAGGTGCCATCATATCTAATTGTAGGCTATTTTGATGTCCAGACACTTTAGAAAAAAAGCAATACAGTTTTGTTAATTCTTTTGGTTTTGAACTGTAATCTTACATGAAATAAAAACTTGTGGTTTTTTGCAGGATTAAAATAAAATGTTTTTTTAAAATGTTTTTCTACAAAGTATGTTTTTTTTAAGTAATTTGAACATATTTCACAATTCGAAAGTAGGTAAAGATTTTATGATTTAGAAGTTGTATTTTAGATCTTTTAAAGCAGTAGTTTATTTTTAATTTTTCAGAGTTTTTTAATAGCATCAGAAAACTAGATTATGATTTTATTTCATTTGTTAAAATTAATTACAGTAGAAGGTGGGCTATTAACAATTGAACAAATTAATCATGAATACTGTTTTTGGGTGGTATTTGTCCACTAATGCCTGCTTACAGTGTCTCTCACTATGACATGGAAGTAACATAGAGTTTTTAAAGACTCTGCTAATACAGTGTTTTTTCTGGGAATTCCTGTCAGGCTTTGAGCCATGTGCTTGATGATGTCTGTTGTTGGAATTTATTTGAGAGACTCATTACAAGGCTGCCATCAGGGTGATGGATTTTATGGCCAGAACAACTCTTAAACATAATTTTTTTAAACCAAAGATGTTTTCTTGTTTTTGTTTTTTGGTGGACAAAATGTCCATCCAATGAAAGTTTAAAACCTTAAAGTATTGAAGAAACTGTTTCTTGAAAGCTATTTTAAATGGCAGACTACTTTGCTTTACCAAGAAAACCCCAGATGTGGTCACGAAGTCAGATACAACTGAAATGACTCAACAACAACAAAAAATTTTCATTGAATAATCTGTTACCTGCAGCTGTATGAGAGTATGGCTATTAAGTATTCTATGTCTAAAGATATTTTAAGAAGACCTAGTAACAACTAAAGGCAGTTCATTGTATGAATATCTGTTTTAGAAACAGTATGTAAAAGGCTTGTACTGTCTTAGGTTGAAAGATATTACTAGCTGATTTGCATTCTCTTATTATTTGTGATTTGTAATGGTCTTTCATATGGTTTTTAACAGTTGGCAGTTTTTGAGAACTGTTTATATCCTTTAAATCAAGCAGTTGAGTACCTACTATGATAGGCATTGTGCTAGGACTGTAGGGATACAAATGTAAAATAGCCAGAAAATAAAACCCGCCAATTTTTGAAGAGGACCTGACCTAGACTTAACCACCAAGTAAGAAATTGAGACTGGAGATAGGAATAAACAAGGGGGAAATGTTGACCACAATGAAAGAATTATCCTAGATTGAGAGAAACTTATGAGATAAACCAAGAAAAGAGTAAATCCACAGCAAGCCCAAGTAGAACCAGAGAGAAAAGAATGCCCCTACCCGCAAGTACTAAAAATACCCAGAAGAAGTGAAATAAAAGATACGAGCTGGAAAAGCTAAGGAAAAAAAAATGTCAAGAATAATTAATACTTTAGAATAGGTGGTGGTAAACCTTAACCAAGGATTGAACTCCTTGAATATTAGATTGAGCCAGAAAATTACTCCATGAAACAAGAAGACATGTTAAAACAAAATAAAATGATTGGAAAAAATAGAAGGTAATATAAGATATATTATAAAAAACAACTGACCTGGAAAACAAGTCATCACATTGCATGAAAATCATGACACCCCCCCCCCCCCAAGCCCCAGAAAAAACTAGACTGCCATATTTTAAGAAATCTTAAGTAAAACCTATCTAGACTTCTTAGAGGGCAAAGTGAAAATAGAATCCACTGCATATTTTCTAAAAGGAACACCAACATAAAAGCTCCCAGACACTTTAGCCAAAATCCAGAGCTTGCAGGTCAAATAAAAAGTACTACAAACAGCTAAAAAGAAAGAGTTTTAAGTACCAAGAAGTCACACTCAGATTTACATAAGACTTGGCAGTTGTCACCGCTAAAGAAGTGGAGACCTTGGAATATGATACCCCGAAATGCAGAAGATAAAATTTATAATCTAGAATAACCTGTTTGACAAAACTGAGTATGATCCTACAGGAGAAACGTAGACTTTTAATGAAATAGATTAGAAGATTCCCAAACATTCCTAATCAGGAAGTTAAATAAGATAGCTATAGGGTAGCAGTTTTATCATTTCCCTCTGCTGCCCTCTTCCAGACTGCATCATGATCTCCAGAACCTCATCCTCTTGCAAGATCACACCTCATTAGTACTCCTTGTCATGTCCCTTTTCTCCCCGCTCCCCAGTATATTGGGAATCAAGATGGGCTCTTAGCACTTATTCAACCTAGTGCCCTTGAAGAGTTTGGCCACTGTTTCCTTGATTAAATTAGGAGTCTTATGACCTCCTTGCCTCAAGGGAAAGCCTAGTTTACCTGGGTTCGAGTGACATGTTTGTGACATCAGAGGCTTTTAAACCACCTGGGTTTAAGTCACATTTTTGTGATGATTTTGTCATGTGTGACTCACCTTTGACCCTGAACAAGATATAAAACCAGGGGTTGGCTTTCTTTTTTTCGGAGCTCTGAGCTACAGCAGTAGTGATGCATGAAGCTGGGCCAGCCATTGTTGAGCTCCTGGCTGAACCCAGATGTTGGTAACTATGAATTGTATTTGGTCTGTTTACAAATGTATGTTTATAATTTGTTTGTATTTGCTCTGAACTTCAGGGTGCTGGCTTTTTCCCCTGAACTAAAATGATATTTGTATGCTGAATTAAAGTAAACTTACTAACCCCTTAACATTGTTTTCCTTAGTAAAGCATATCAAAAGAACCTGGGCTTGCAGCATTCTGTGAGCTGGTTGTTGTTGGTTTTACATTCCCACAGCAGCTGCTAGCTGGATTGTTGAAACACCCACCCAGTGGAGAGGGTGGACATGGAGAATCCCTCCCAGATCCTACCTTTAAGGGATTCCCAGGGCAGCCATCTCATTATTTCTCACTGGCAGTACCCCTCTGAACTTATTGTAACCAGGAAAGTGCTCTCCTTTCCTCCCTTTTCTGCCTCCTCTCCTTTTCATCTTTTTATGTGTTGCCTTCCCCATTAGATGGTGAGCTTCTCGAGGGGAGGAGTTGTCTTTTGCCTTTCTTTGTATATCCACAGTGCTTAGCATAGTTCATTTGTAGGTGCTTAATAAATGTTTTCGACTGACTGTGTTGAAGTTCATCCCATTTCCCATCCCATCCCATCAGTTTAGTAATAATTGTACGATCCATGAGCTTCAGAGTGAGTTGCGTTTAATGCTTAGTTGTTGAGAAAGAAATCTGGCCAATAAACCCAAAGTTAAGGAGGCAGCCTTTGGCCATCAAAATGTACCTTCTTTTGGGCAAAGCACCCTGAGGTGAGGTGAGGTAGGTGAGGACAGGACAGGACAGGAGAGGAGAGAAGAGGAGAGGAGAGGCTACTCACAGGTTATTTGTCCTTCATTCTTGAAGAGGTCTGAAGAGGATTGTAACCTCAGGGACATGATGACAATGCAGTTGACTTTGATTTGAATGAGGGAGGGCTGTGCAAGGTTGCCAGCCTCACTTTGTCCTCCAGAGCCATCTGGATCCAGTGGCTTCATATTCATAATGATTTACTTAAAGTTAAAATCAGATGCTGGGGCAGAATCTATCATAAATGCTGCAGGTGAACTCAGAAGATAGGGGTAAAAATCGTGATTTCAGATAAGGCTACAGTAAATACACACATGATAAAAATGGATAAACAGGGAAACTACATTATATTTAAATGTACTACAAATAAGAATCACTGCTTTGTGTGCATACATACTTATGCAATATACACATATATAACATATGTATATAATATCTATAATATATGGCATATATAAAACACACACCAAATACTGTAGTATTTATATACTTAAAGGAAATGATAATTGAGTTCCAAGTAGAAATAGACACTAAAACTATAATTGTGTGTGTATGGGCACAAAAAGATAAATAAGAAATTGACCTGAATAAAAATTTAGCAAAATTAGAGATTCTGGCTCTCTGGTGATTCCTGAATGGGAACAGGAGAGAATTTACATATTTTTTATTTGTATTTGGCACTTTTACAGAAATTGTCAATGTTTTGGGGCATGAAAACCTTACAAATACAGAAAAGAATACTAAACACATACTTTACTGACCATGATGAAATAAACATTATATTCAATAAATCTTAGGGCCTTTGAAGTTTTGGCATATTGTCTCATTGTTACTAATTTCTCGTAAGAAATTTTCTCTTTGTTTCTAAGATATGTTGTCTGTCAGTTTCTCTGATGGAATTTTCTATTATTTCTCTTAAAATTTGTTGTTATTGTCAATGAGTACAGAGAATTGAAGAGAGAATGAAAAATTAATTGGAGACTAAACAACTTAATCCTAAAGAGTGGTGGGTAAAAGAACAAATCTTAGAAGCAATAGAAAATTTTGTCAGAGAAATTGATAACAATGAGACAACATATCGGAACCTGAGGGATGCAGGTAAAGCAATAATTAGTAGAAAATTAATATTTATGTTTTTACAAGAGTTGAAAAACCTGTAAATTGAGGATGCAGCTAAAAAACTGGAAAAGCAACAAGTTAAAAGCTTCCGACTAAACACCAAAGCACAAATCCTCAAAATCAAAGAAGAGATTAACAAAAATGAAAGCAACCACCTCTTCCTTTAGCTAAACTAATATGTAAAATTGGGATATATAAAACTTAAAAAACACAATGAGTAACAAAGTAAACAGCTAGTCTAACTGAACTCATGGCAGCTGATGAGAGTATGAAGAGATACTGGTAGAGGGAGAAGAGAAGAGGGCATATGATAAAACCTTGGGGAAATAGAGGATGTGATATAATTGATGAGTCTGTAAAAGAGACTGAGAGGCCCTTAAACAAGGAGGCAACTTAAGAACAGTATCAGTAAAACCAAAAAACAGAATATGCACATGCCAGCAGCTCCTGCGCTCCCGTGCATGTGCGCTCTCCCTCTCGTCTATCTGTCTCTGTCTCTCCCTCGAAATTTTGAAGTTAAATGCCTTAGAAAGATTGCCTAACCTGGTATTGAATCAGTGAGAATTCTTTAACGAAGGCTGCTTGACTAGAAGAAGTTGCTGAGTTTTCCTTGCTCTATGCCAGTGGACAATAAGCAAGCATTTTTGGGTTTACTACCTTTATAAAATTTGTTGGACAATCCAGACCTGCTGAAAGTGGTTATATATAGGAAGTTTTATGGTACTTGTTGTAAGTATCTAACTATATGTATTCATCTCTGTCCTTTTAAAATATTCGCAAGTAGAATTATGTTCTTGTTCATGCTGATATTAGGCAATTTTCAGGGCCATTTTGTTTACCATTAGTTCGTTGGGTTCTTAGATTCTGTGTTAACCTTAAAGAGCTATATGAAGGTGAACACTTACTCTTTCTATCCAGCTTTAATCTGTATTCTGAATTAGTAACTGGTTATTTATAATGATACTAATTTCCTTTCCCAGAGTGCCTCCCTATTTTATGCTGTCTATTTTAATACCAACCAATATGTCAGTATGGCAGGCTACATAAAATAATAATGAAAGAAATATATTAAAACCTGATTTAAAAATAGTTTTGTTTTAAAAAAAAAGGTTTTAAGACACTCATAGTCAAAGGGATTTGTGAGTTCATTGATTGGGATATTCCTCCATTGATGGGGATTTCAAACCATTTATGTTTGCTCATTCTATGACATGCTTGTCCATGTCTTCCTCTAATTTTGCTACAGGGGTCCACCCAATGCTCTGGAGAATCTCCTTGATTTCTCCTTACACTTTGCAGATACCAGTGGAGCACTCAGTCTGTCATCCTGTATCTCTTTCCTCTGTCATGAGACCAACCCCCCTTTTTTTTCATCACACATTTCTCTGATGACATACTGCATCCTGTTTTTCTCTGAAGTTTCTTGCTTGTTATGTTGTACCCTGTTCTCCCTTACAATGCTCCTCTTTTACCCTCTATGCGATGTACATTTGAAATTCTTTGCATACAAGTTAAATAATTGTCATAGCTTAAACTTTAGTGTTTCAGGTAATAGGCTGCAAATGATTTCTAGCTTATTTCTTGCCAAGATTGTTCCTATTTGTTTCTAGAGACAATCCCTTAACCATAGAATTTAAATCTGCAAAATTACCTTAGAGATGATGTATTTCAGCTCTGTTTACAGATAAGATAACTGAGGCCCAGAGAGATTGTGACTTTGCTCAGGTCAAACATTAGAATCCGAATTATCACTGAAGTCCATAAGAGGAGTTGATAGTGAGATGGGAGGGGTTATTTCTCCCCACCCCTACCCCCCACTTGGTAGTATTTTATTTTTTCCAATTATATGAAAAGATAGTTTTCAACATTCACTTTTATAAGATTTTGAGTACCAATTTTTTTTCTTCCCTCCCCTCCCCTCCTTCACCTCCCCAAGGCTGCATGCAATCTGATATAGGCTATCAGACTATTTCCACATTAATAATTTTGTGAAGGAAGAATCAGAACAAAAGGGAAAAAACAACAAGAAAAATAGTATGCTTCAATCTGCATTCAGACTCCATAATTCTTTCTCTGGATGTGGATAGCATTTTCCATCATGAGTCTTTTGGAACTGTCTTAGAACCTTGCATTGCTGAGAAGAGTCAAGTCTATCAAAGTTAGTCATCACAGATACTGTGTGTTTGTAATTGTGTATAATATTCTCTTGGTTCTGCTCCCTTCAATCAGTATCAGAGTAAATAAGTCTTTCCAGGTTATTATGAAGTCCATCTGCTCCTCATTTCTTGTAGCACAATAGTATTCCATTACATTCATATACAACAACTTGTTTAGCCATTCCCTAATTGATGGGCATCCCCTTGATTTCCAATTTTTTGTCACCAGAAAAAGAGCTGCTATTAATAATTTTGGACATGTGGGTTCTTTTCCCTTTTTATGATCTCTTTGGGATCCAGACCTAGTACTTTTTCTGAATAGTTCCAAATTGTTTTCTAGAATGAGTGGATCAGTTCACAACTGGGAGGAGTTATTTCAAATGAGTCAACTAACATTTATTAAATAACCTTCTGTGTGCCAGACATGATGCTACAAGAGAGTCCCTGTCTTCAGGGTGCTCACAATTTAATTGAGAGAGAAAGGTGCAAGCAACTATATACAAACAAGATGTATACAAGACAAATTGGAGGTCATCTCAGTGGGAGGGCACTAAGTTTAAAGAGGACTGAAAAAGGCTTTTTGCAGAAGGTGGGACATCAGCCGAGAGTTGAAGGAAGTCAAAGAAGCCAGGAGCCAGAGATAGGAACAGTGAGTGAAAGTGCTCTGAGTTGGGAGATAGAATGTTCTGTATGACGAACAACAAGGAGACCAGTGTCGTTGGATGGCAAAAGTAGAGTTGAATTGTAAAGAGACTGGAAAATTGGGAGGGACAATTTATGAAGGACTTTGAAAGCCAAAGGGAGGATTTTATATTTGATCATAAAGGTAAAATTGGGGAGCCATTGGAGTTTACTGAATGAGGCGGGGTGGTAATATAGTTAGCCCTGAGTTTTAGGAGGTTCATTTTGATAGCTGAGTAGACAACAGGAGTGAAAAGAGACTTGAGGCAGGGAGACCAGTGAGCTGGCTATAGCAGTAGTTCAGGTATGAGGTGATAAGGGGACTGCTGTAGAGTAGAGGCAGTGGCAGAGAAGAGAAGGTGGCGTATGTGAGAAATGTTATGAAAGTAAAGCCAACAGATTTTACTTTTGGATGTAGAAGCTGCTAGATCTTGTGTTATCCTAATTGTGTTTCCACAATACTCAAATTGTTTCTTTCTGGCTGCTTGCAGTATTTTCTCCTTGATCTGGGAGCTCTGGAATTTGGCGCAACTTTTCCCACTAACCTTCTCTGCTGTCTTTGGTGTATGTGGGTTGAGAAATCTGGTAACTGCCACAGCTCACTGATTTAGGGTGCTAGGGCCTGTTCTACCCAGCTCCTGGTCTGGTTGGTCCAGGCGTAGCCCACGCTGGGCTGTGCTCCTTTCTGCTCCCAGCTCCGTGCTTGATAGACCTTACCCAGCAACCACCCAGGCTGTCCTGGGCTGGAGCCCTGCTTTCCTCTGCTATTTTGTGGGTTCTGCAGTTATAGAATTTGTTCAGAGCCATTCTTTATAGGCTTTTGGAGGGACCTGGGGGGGAAGCTCTTGCAAGTCCCTGCTTTCCAGCTGCCATCTTGGCTCCGCCCCCATAAAAATTTTTTTAAAATGGTTGGGAGTAAATCTGTGGAAGTTCTATAAACATTTGACTTAGTTAAGAAGTCAACTAAATGTGGTGGTAGGAGGGCCTTTTGAGGTGGTGGTCTGCTTGTTAAATCAGGTACTACATTTTTCTTCTCCCTTTCTCTTTAAGCTTTATTGATGACTGTAATGAGAAAAAAAAAAGTTTATCCTGTAGGACTCCCTCAAGCGAACCTTTCTTTGCATGTGACATTCCAACCCCATAGACCCCAACTTCTTAAACAAAAAGAGAGTGGTTTATGTTTTCATTTCCTTGCCAGAGCCAACATTTATTACTATAATGGCATGATCTGCTTTTAAAAAAATTTTTTTCTTGCGATGTATACTGTTGTAGTTATTGTTTGTATTGTTTTCCTTGTTCTGCTTAGTTCACTCTTTTTCAGTTCATTCATCCTATGCATGTCTTTGTTTCTCATTCATAATTTTTAATGGTAAAAAAATTATTTCATTCATATGCTATAATTTTTTATCCATTTTCCTGATTCATGTTCACCTACATTCCTTCTCAAATGTTAGTTCTTTTTAAACTTCTTGGAGAATGTTAACCTAGGAAACTTTAAGAAACTAGGTAAAATTATGATTGTTTAAATCATTTTCTCCCTGTGTCCTATTGCTGAATGATCCTATGAACTTGTTTAAATAGCTAAGATTTTTATTCTGGGAGAGGGTATTTGGTCCTGTGGTTTTAAGAAAAAAGACCAGCTTTCTGATTTCAAAGTTAATTCTAGTTTTTCCTTTTCTCTCCTCTATTAGAATGTGAGCCCTGGGAGAATAAAAGTTGTTTAATTCTTAATATTTATAGCTCCATTGCACAATTCCTGGTACATAGCAGACATTTAATAAAAGCTCTCTTAAATTTTTTTATTATGTTTGTGAAATTTTATGTTTTTTTTCCAGATAATAGTATTTCTGAAAGTCATATTGTTGTTTAACTGAATTGTAGAAAAATTACTCTACTTTCTGTTACTTATGGCTTCATTAATGACCAGTTTGTCTGGAGAGATTTTTAAATGTTATTTTAGATGAATATTAAATGTGGCTATTGAAGAGGAGGAAGAAAGATATTAGTATGTGCTGAAATAGTATACTGAAGTAGAGAAAGACAAACTTGAATTTAATATTGGAATATTTTATCATGTAGCAACTTGACATCCTTTTAAATTGGATTGGATGAAATTGTCATTTTAGAACATGTACCACCATGTGTAGCATTCTTTGTTTGAAATATTAAGCTGATTTAAGATTAACCTAAACTGAAACAATTTTTCCTTCAAACTGTAGTAGCAGCCTGTTCTTTTATAGCTGATTAATAATTGTCCTGTTTTTTTTCTCTTTTCAGATCCTTGCATTTCATTGAGTCCACCATGTTTTACTGAAGAGGACAGATTTAGTCTAGAAGCTCTTCGAACAATACATAAACAAATGGATGATGACAAAGATGGTGGCATTGAAGTAGAGGAAAGTGATGAAGTAGGTGGAAGAATTTTTTTTTTAATGTTCTCTTAAGACTTAAAGAATGAGAACTTTATAAAACTTTTACCTTGAGGTTATTCCTTCAGTGTTCTGATATTTAACTCTTAGATGTTAATTAATTTCTTCTACATCTCCAGGGACCGTAATCCCATACCTTTCTCCCTTTATTTTACTATCTTTAGTTTCTCCTTCTACTTCATTCTTTCCCTTTCTACAGAATTTTTGCTTTTTCAGATATTTGTGGTTCTCTATTCTGAAAGAAAAAGTCTTTTGTTTCCTTTTTACCTTTTTTTGCTAGCCAGTTGTGTGATGCCTTAAGTCTTAGCCCTTGAGCCTCTTCCTTCTTCACTTTCAGAGAGTTTAACTTACTTTTACAAACACTTGAGTTTTAAAAAGCCCTATGGTATCATCTCCATTATCTGAATTCCAGTTCCGTATTTCCTTTTGCCTACTAGGATGTGGTCTTCAGCGGTTGTTATGCCCTGTGTCTAGGGCATAATGAATTTAATGAATTTTGTAATGAGTCTTTTGAATTTAGTTTTTTTTTTTGGTGGTAGGGGTTGTACTGATTTTGTATGAATGGCGAGTGAGGCATTGCTTTTGGATAGGAGCAACTGCTAAGGGCAGGGTTGTGTTTGTCCTTTCCTGTCCTGTCTGAGCTTTTTTTTTTTTTTTAAGGAGATGGGGAGCCTGTTTGTTTGCTTTGGTCACTTGGGTATAAAATGGCCCAGCACTGGGGGAATAGTTATCAAAAGTTTCAGCTGAAACTCTACTTGCCTATAGGGAATGTTTTTCTGATTGAGCTCGGCAAGTTGTTGGATAGCTGTGGTGATTAGAAGTAAGTGAGTAGCCCTGTGAAATCCTTTTAACTCTAGAAGCTTATTCTCAGTCTAGCTGCAGGAGGGGAGTATTGAGAAGTTACAGAAACAAGGTTGCAGAAATGTCCTTGGATTGGCTTCACCAGGTGTTTCAGGACCAGGGGTGGTTGGAAATTGCTGGGATATGTGTGAGTTTGTTGGGGGGCAGTTAGAAATTGCTAGTTAGAGCAGGGTAGGGACCCCAAGGTTTCTCCAGAGTTGGATAGTAAAGATAGTTTTAATTGCATTTTAAATTTCCAACCTTAGTTATTAGACTGACCTAACTTAGGTCTAGCCTAAAATATTGTTTCTAACGTAATCCTAATCTCTTCAGGCCTATACTAAAAGCCCTTTCCAGCTGGTAGGATCTCCTAGAGTTTTTGCTTATATAGCCTTGTAGACCCCAGAGTCACTTCCATGTAACAATGGGGCACTTTAGTTGAGGAATTTAGTACTTAGCTCAGTGCCTGGCACATGATTGGTGCTTAATAAATGTTTATTGACTGAGCAACTATGGGAAGTTACCTATTTATCAGTTTATTTATTTTTGCTACATTTTAAAGTTAGGTGAAGCTTTGTGGAAGTTTGTGAAGAATATCATTTTTCAGGCTTTGGAAAATCTTGTATTTTAAGGAAATAAAGTTTTGGAGAAGTTAAGGTGGCTTGCTCAAGGTAAAGTAAGTCATAAAAGTATTAAAATTCTTGAAGATCTTCGGTTAAGTCTAATGTTCTCTCTGTACCATGTTCGTTAAAGTTCCAGAATGTGAGCTTGTTTTATTGTTTTTTTAAAAAATTGGCATACGATTTTAAAGCCTTTTTTACTTTAAATCATACCTTTCTCAGTAGTTCAAGTTTATAATCATTACAAAAGATAAATACAGTTAAGGAAAACAGCAGAGCTCATGCATCATTATTTGGGAAGTTAACTACTTCTGAATACTTTCTTCTATAGAATTATTTAAGGTGTCTAGAACTCCCAGTGAGGAAATACCCTCTGCCATTTAGATCAGTAACAATGTGAAATTTTCAGTCTTAGTAGCCTGGTGGTATTGTGACTTACTTAGTATCTCAAAGTGCTTATAATACTAGAGTTAACAATTAAACTCAGTTTTTCCTGATTCCCAAGACTGGCCTTTTATCTATAATGCCGTAACTGATAGAAATTATATGTAGCAGAATGGGAATTAACAAAATTAGACTGTTATTTGTCAGTGTTTTAAAATGTATTTACAAAGTAGTTATTAGTTATTCTTTATCTTAATCTTTTTAAAGCACTAGGTGTGAACTACTATTATTGCCTCTGTGGATAATATCTATTACGTGCCCACATGGGTAAAAGCATTTATCATTATCATCGTCTTCAATAAACTAAATATGTGTGGTAGTATAACTTTTACTGAATGGTAAGATTGTGAATCACTGAATCTGAATAAATTTTTTTCTTTTATTTTTTAATTAAAAATAGATTTTATTATTCTTTTAATCACTTGAATCTCTTCTCGTGTCTCTACCCCTTTCAGAGAGCCATCCCTTATAAGAAGGAATGTTTTTAAAAGAGGAAGAGGAGGGAAAATTAAGCAAAACCAATCAATATGTCAAAAGAAAAATCTACAATATATGAAATAATTCCATACCTGTGTACTTCCCTACTCCTCTATCACCTCTGTAAAAGATCAAGGGGAAGTCTCTTATAGCTCTTTTTCTGGCTTGCAATTTTGCAACATTCATTGTTTATTGTGTTATGGTTCACTCTTCATCAGTTCATGTCAGGGGATCCATACTTCTCTGTATTTATCTTGTCATTTTTTTTTGCAGCACAGTAATATTCCCTTACATTCATATACTTTGTTTCCAGTTCTTTATTACAACAAAAAGTGCTGGTTTTAATATTTTGGTGTTGAGGGGGCCTTTTTTTGGGCCAGTGACTTGTTTATATGTGTATGTGACATAGCAGAATCTTTTTTAGACAGAGTAAGGATATTTTCATGACTATTTCATAATGGCAAATTGATTTGAAGACTGCTTGTACTAATTTACAGTTCCACCAACAACGTTTCAGTGTTTGTGTCTTTCTACATCTCCTCTAACATTGATTTTTCCTTTTTTTTTTGTCTTTGCCCATTTGCTGGGTATGAGGTGATACAGCAAGATTATTTGGATTTGCATTTCTTTTATTATAGTGATTTGGGACATTCTTTCCTGCAGCTGTTAATAGTTTGAAATTCTTCCTTTGAGAACTGTTTGTTCATATCCTTTGACTACTTGCATTTTAGAGAATTTCTTTTGATTTTAAGTATTTTTTTGGTAGCCTCTGTATCTTGGATACTAACCTTTTGAGAAATTTGCTGCAAAGTTTTTTTCCCCCTCCTCCATTTGATTGATTCTCATCTTATCTTAGATGCATTAATTTTATTAGTGCAAAACCTTTCCAATTTTGTGTAATCAAAATGATCAGTTTTTTGGGGTGGCGGTGGGAGTGACTAGACACTGTAGCAGTTAGTGGTGCTTGGAATCAGGAAGACTCTTCTTCCTAAGTTCATATCTGGCCTCAGATACTTACTAGCTGTGTGACTGTGGGCAAGTCACTCAACCCTGTTTGTCTCAGTTACTCATCTGTAAAATAACCTGGAGAAGGAAAGGGCAAACCATTCCGTCATCTTTGCCAAGAAAATCCCCAAATGTGGACAGAGTTGGATACGACTGAGCAACAAAATTACACACTAGAATTTTGATGGTTAAAAGAGGTGGCTTGAATTTGCCTCAGACATTTTGTAGCTGTGTGACCCTGGACAAATCATTTAACATTTCTGTGTTGCCATGTGGCTGAAATTTTCTTTTAAAAACACTACTGGTTTTAAGTCAACTAATTACACAGTCGATTTTTACTTTTCTTTCTTTGATGTTCTATATATTATAATTAATTTATCAGCTGCCCTTGGATTTGTCCAGTGAGCTCATATGATCTTGGCTGGCCTCATTAGGAATGAAATAGGTGGCTTTCCTATGTTCAAATGGATGAGAAAGTGATGATTGACTGGAGCTATTGCTTTACTAAAGTCATCTAGCTGTAGAAACCTGAAGTTATGTGAGATTCACTCAAAGGTCAGATATGAAGGTGATGTCACTATTAGAAAAGGAAAACAAAGACAACTGTGTAAATAGTGACTATTGATGGGAATATTCCGATTTCATCGTATCATTCAATTGATAAAATCGAAAGTATACATATTTTCATTAGAAGTATTGATATTATGTATATTATTAAAAAACCCATACTTTAAAAGTTCTGAGTAAAAATTTTCTGCTCAGAGAAATTTTAGATCTGTGTAGCTGTTGAAAAAAAATTGAGGGAATATTGAGGATCAAATGAAATGACAAGTGTAAAGTATTTTGTAGAATTTATAGTGCTACATAAATGCTGATTATAGTTAGTCATCATCATTAACAAAGCACTTGAGACTAAAATTATTCTTATTATAGTATTAGTTGTGATATAGCCTGATTCCTTCAGGCTCCTTCACTCCTGGGACAGGAGGGAGGTGGAGGTTATGCAAATTGAGATTGCTAGAGTGACTGAATATTCATTGGTAGAAATTCTTTTCTCTAAAGCAGTTTTAGTAACCTTTGTTTTTACTATACCACTGATGGTTCAGAGGAGGATAGAGTTTCTATACCACAGTTTAGAAGAAACATTTATTTTCATCTCTTTCAGTAAAAACAAAATAAAACAACACAAAAAAGCTTTGTAGATCTTCCAGAATCACTGGATTTCTTGGTGTTCATTTTGATATATATGTGGCTTGACTGTTGGATTGTGTCTGATCAGGGATTTGGGATTATAGCATCTTTTGAAGGAATGCATATTGTTGTTGTCATTTGTTGTCATTTAGTTGTTTTTTTTTTTCCCAGTCCTGTCTGACTTTTTGTGACTTCATTTGGGGTTTTGTAGACAGAGATACTGAAGAGGTTTGCCATTTCCTTCTCTAGCTCATTTTATAGATGAGGAAACTGAGGCAAACATTGTTAAATGACTTGCCTAGGGTCACACAGGTAGTAAGTATCTGAGGCTAGCTTTGAACTCTGGAAGATTAGTCGTCCTGACTCCAGGCCTCAAGTTCCAGAAAGATATATATATATATATATATATATGTATGTTAGTTGGTTGCATTCAGTGAACCTTGTTGTCAGTTCTAAGGTGGGTATGGAAATTTATGTTTGTTGAAATCCCAGAACCTAACGTAGGTTACAGCTTTGTTTAAATCAGTCAGCAAAGGATAAGTATTTATTAAATGCCTATGACAGACCAGGCACTATGCTAAGTGTTGAGGATACAGTACAACATAATCCCTATAGCCCTTAAAATGTGAAATTGAAATTGCATGCTTTTCCTGAATTTTAAAAACAATGGATTGTCTTTTTTGTAATTTCAGTTACTTATTCCTGAATTGCCAGTAACGAGTGGCAAGTTGCTTGTAATTTCTGGAATTATGCTAAAGCAGATTTTTTTAAGAACTTGCTCTTTTAGAGATTATTAACAGGATGAAAGGTTTAACCTAGGGCAGTATATTTTGGCTTAAAGTCAATTGTGACTTCATTGTCTCTACTCTCTGGCCTTTTGATGATATGTGTGAGTGTGTATATGTCTAGAAGCATATAATGCCAGTTTTTTTTTATCCAGATGATTTGACTCCTGTAGGTGATTCTTTAATTTACTTTATGAGTTGGTTTGACAGGTAACGTCTACCATTTTAGCTTGGACACTTAATACTTACTGTTGCCTCTTCCGTAGGTCCTTTGTAGTTTTATTGTTTAGTCATTTTCAGTCTTGTCTGACTCTTTGTGACTCCATTTGGGATTTTCTTAACACAGATACCGGATTGGTTTACCATTTCCTTCTCCAACTCATTTTACAGATGAGGAACTGAGGCAAACAGGCAGGGTCATACAGCTAGTAAATGTCTGAGGTAGGATTTGAACTCAGGTCTTGCTCTTGGCTCTTAATCTACTGTGCCTCCTAGTTGCCCTCCTAGTAGACTAAAAGGAAACTTGATGGGAGAGTATAGTTAATGCGTATTTTAGTAATCAGTGGTGATAAAATGTTGATTGGCTGTGGCTTTCACTGATGTCTTTTTCTTTCCTTTTTTCCCCCATTATTTTTATTTCTAATTTTTCTTCTTTCCCCTGACTCTTTTTTGTAGTTCTCCTTTAATAGTCTTTAAAAAATTTCTAAAAATGGCTTTAATTTTGTAATAGTTGGTCTAATATTGCATAGCTAGCTATAAAGTAAATCTGTGTGAAAAGTTGTTTTTTTTAAACTTCCATGCAAAGATGCCACCTATGAAATAGTTAGGTCAGCATTTGTGTATATTATTGTTTCTTGAGAAAGGTAGTTTACTTTACATAGATATATCATAAACAAGGAAAAATATTTATAAAAATAATATGCCAAAGCAAAGTTAGTAGAAAATAATCTCAGTTGTTAGAACAGGATTAAATGATAGTAGTTTTAGACAAGTGGAACTCTTGCATATTCATCTGGTTACCCACACATATCTTGTTTTTGTATAATTTTCCTATTTTTTATACATCTCAGTTTATTTCTAGCTTCTGATACTATCAAGAAAAACGTGAGACATAGTTATAGCAATACCCATACAGATTTTCACTTTAACTTTAGGAGAATAATACCATTTTTGCTGTCTCCTGTAAACATGGGGGAAAATGTTGTTATAATAGCATGACAAATTTAGTAAATTTATGGCAGGAAGTATTTTACTATACAGTGAAAGCAGTATCCTTTCCTATAATTTAGGGTTATTTTCTCTCAATTAAAGTCATAGATACACCAGGATAGTTGTGGATAATATTTTGGTTGAGGAGATCCGCAGCCTTCACCTGAAAGAACAAGGTGGAGTGGTTGGGAGTGTTGATGCTGTCAAATTTAAAAAAAAAAGTCAAAACTATATGTTTGTGGTGTTTTTTGGTATTTTAAGTTTTGCATAGGAAGCATGGCTTTAACTTTAGTTAAAATAAAACAGTGATGAATAAATCCTTTTATAATGCAAACCTTATTTCAGAGCAACAAGCAGTACATTTAGAGGGTACTTCAGAGGCTTTCCACTCTAATCTATATCTGACCTTCCACAATGTCCTTAACAAGTGGCCATTCAGCTTTATTTGAGTAACTAGCAAAGTACTCCACTTCTGGAAGACCTGTGCTTTTATTGGTGTAAGTACTCCCTTTACCAGTGCAAGTCATTATACCCTTGTTAGTTTTCATTAGATGATCTTGGAGACTTGTAGTATGTGAAATATGGAAGAATTTGTGTTAGGACATAATAGATCTTATAACATTGCCTTTGAGTAGCGTGGATTGCCTCCATGCTACAATGAGGTACCAAAGAAGGAATTGTGTGAAAGTTAGTTGTTCTGCATAAAAGAACATCTTTTTTTATTATTCATGTCCAGGTACAGCATATGGAAAGAAAACTCATATTAAATAACGTAACTTGTGATCATTGAGACTAAATGTATTTTAGTATCTTTTAGAGCAGTAAGTGTAATGAATGTTCACTAATTGCATTCAGGTTATTTTAATTTTATATTTTATCACTTGATTGTTGGGGAAGTAAAGGAGCATTGAGCAGATTCTCCCAAATTCTCCTCCAAACAACTCTAAAATAATGCCTCAAATAAAATTCTGGAGTGGCAGAAACAGCAGAAGGTCAAGTGAAACAATTTTCTAATCTAAGACAACTTAGGAGGTCAGCAGGAAAGGTCTGTCTCACTGAGCTGGTGGTCAGGCATGGAGCTCAGTGCAGACCATGCTGCACAGGCCAAGGTGCCACCTGTGGGCCTTGGAGCAGCTGCATTGATGACAGCAGCAGCTTCTGGAGCTCTCAGCCACAGACCAGGGCTTGGTGGGGTGGAGTTGGGGTTGAATGACTGGTTGGAAGGAGATTGCAGAGAACTCTTTGCTGGTGCTGGGTTTAGGATGCTATTGCAGTGCCCATACACACTTCCAGGTAGTGTTTCCAGGGCCAAAATGAGTGATAGCAGTTATGATTACTTTGGGGGAGCAAAGGCTCTGGTTAGGATTCAAGGGCTGAGAGGAATGCTTATGGTCACTCATGGGGGAGTAAGGAACCTGATCTCAATCCCAGGGAGAGGGGAGCATTAGGAATTGTGGCTGCAAGGATAGTTAGAGACCTGATCACAATCCTAGGGCCAAGAGGAGTGCTAGTACTGGTGGCTAGAGGGGAGCAAGGTCTCTTCTTGGGTAAAGAGCAGAGCACAGGCTAGGAGAGCAGTGACTACATGTCTCCTTAGATCATACCACTTTGAAAGACCTGAAACTTGGAACAGTGCCCCCTCCACCCTGGGAGCAGAGCCCAACTTTAACTCAAAGTTCAAAATCAAGAAACAGGCTAGAAAAATGAGCAAACAAAAGAAACAAAAAAATCTGGCCATAACAAGTTACTAGTGTGACAGGGAAAATTAAGACACAAACTCAGAAGAAAATAATATCAAAGTGGCTATAAGCAAAGCCTCAAAGAAAAATGTTAATTTGATACAAACTCAACAAGAATTACTGGAAGAGCTCAAAAAGGATTTTAAAAAAATCAAATAAGAGAAATAGAGGAAGAAGTGGAGAAAGATAAGAGTAATGCAAAGAAATTATAAAGGAATGTCAATAGTTTGGTAAAAAAAGGCACAAAAAATTACTGAAGAAAATAATACATTAAAAAACAGCATTGACTAAATGTTAAGAGAGGCATAAAAATCTATCGAAGAGAAGAATGCCTTGCAGCAAAAGCAGAATTAACCAAATAAAAAAAGAGGTACAAAAGCCCACTGAAGAAAAAAATTCCTTCAAAAGTAGAATAAAGTAACTACAAGCTAATGACTCTATGAGACACCAAGAAACTTTCATAAGACAAAGTGAAAAAAATTAAAAAATGGCAGAAAATGTGAAATATCTCATTGGAAAAATAACAGTTTTGGAAAACAGATTGAGGAGAGATAGTTTAAGAATTGTTGGACTCCCTAAAAGCCATGATTAAGACAAAAAAGCCTAGACATGATATTTCAAAAATTATCAAGCAAAACTGCCCCAATATCTTAAATTCAGATGGTAAAATAGAAATTGAAAGAATCTACCAATTGCTTCCTGAAAGGAATCCGAAAATGAAAACTCCCAGGAATGTTATAACTAAATTCCAGAGCACCCTGACCAAGGAGAAAGTATTGGAAGCAGCCAGAAAGAATTCAGATATCTTGGAGCCACAGTCAGGACCCCACAAGATTTAACAGCTCACATATTATAAGAGCAGAGGACTTGTAATATGATAATTCTGGAGAGCAAAGCAGCTAGGATTATGACCCAGAACCAAATGGAGGACTTTCAAGCATTGCTGATGAAAAGAAAAGTTGACTTTCAAATATAAGTTTCAGAGAAGCATAAAAAAATGTAAACCTGAAAGAGAAACCATAAGGGAATCAATGAAGTTAAAAAGTTTTCATTCCTACATAGGAAAAGATACATGTAACTCCAAAGAACTTTATCATTAGTAGGGCAGTTAGGAGTATACATGGAGGGTAGGGGTGTGAGTTGACTATGATGGGAGCACTTAAAAAAAATAAAATGAAGGTCTGAGAAAGAGGATTGCACTGGGAGAAGGGGGAAGGAGGGGAAAGAAGGGGGAAAATTATCTCAGATAAAAGAGAAAGGAAGAGCTTTTAAAATGGTGGGGATGATAAAAGGAGTGGAAGGCAATGCTTGAACCTTACTCTCATTGGAGTTGGCTAAAAGAGGAAATAATATACACATTGAGTTGGGTATAGAAATCAATAAAAGATTAATGGTAAGAAAAGGGGAGGGGAGCTGAAAGAAGGGAAGGTGCATTAAGGGAGGTGGGGTGGTTAGCAGTAAAACAAACTTTTGTGGAAAGACAGTAAAAAGAAGGAGAGCAGGATAAATAGGGAAAAAATAGGATGTAAAGAAATACACAGTAATCATAAATGTGAATGGCATGAGCTTACCCATAAAACAGCCATGGATAGCAGAATGGACTAGAAATCTATCTTACACAAAGCAATATCAAAAATTGACCTAATTTTAAAGAGACAGTTGGGGAAACTACATTTTGTTAACAGGTACCACAGACCATGAAGTTATATCTAAACCTATGTGCATTGAATGTCATAGCATCCTAATTTTTAAAGGAAAAGTTAAATGAGTTATGGAGGAAATAGTAAAACTATACTAATAGGGCATCTGAACTTTCCCTTCTCAGAACTAGAGAAATCTAACCATAAACAAAAAAAGAAGCTGAGATGAATAGGATTTTAGAAAAGTTTAGATATAATAGGCTTCTGGAAAAAATTGAATGGGAATAGAAAGGAGTATATCTTTTTCACAACTCTATATGGCACCTTCAGAAAAATTGACCTTGTACTAGGGCATAAAAACCTCACAACCCAATACAGAAAAGCAGAAATATTAAATACATTCTTTTCAGGATGCACTTAATAAAGCAGTAAAATTATATTTATTAAAGGGCTGTGGAAACCTGGATTAAAAATTAAATGGAAACTAAATAATCCTAAAGAATGAGTGGGTCAAAGAGCAAATCATAGAATCAATCAATAATTTCATTACAGAGAATGACAACAATCACAGCATAGGAAAATTTATGAGATGGAGCCAAACCAGCAATTATGGGAAAATTTACATCTCTAAATTCTTATATCTGTAAAATAGAAAAAGAATAGATCATTAAATAGGGCATGCACCTAAAAAACAAGAAAAAGAACAAATTAATACTCCCTAATTAAACACCAAATTAGGAATCCTGAAAATCAAAGAAGAGATTAAATTGAAAGTAAGAAACTCTTTGAATTAATAAATAGATCTAGTAGCTTGTTTGTGGGGAAACCCCAATTAAAATAGATAGTTGGTTAATTTGACTTAAGGAAGGAAAAAAAAAACAAATTACCAGTATCAAAAATGAAAATGGTAAATTCACAACCAATTAAGATGAAATTAAAGCAATTATTTGGAGCTACTTTGTCCAATCATATATAAGCCAATAAATCTGATAATCTAAGTGAAACGAATGGATATTCACAAAAACAAAAGTTAGCAGATTAACAGAAAAGGAAATAGAACACTTATATAACCCTATCTTAGGAAAGGACATTGAATGAGCCATCAATGAGCTACCTAAGAAAAAGTCCCAGGGCCACATGAATTCACAAGTTACTTCTTTGAAATATTTAAGGAACCATTAATTCTAATACCATATAAACTTTTTGGAAAAATAGGCTAAAAAGAATTCCTACCAAATTGCTTTTATGACACAAATATGGTGCTGATACCTAAACCAGGAAGAGCCAAAACAGAGAAAGAAAACTATTGAACAATTTCCCTAGTGAATATTGATGAAAAATTTTCAATAAATACTAGTAAAGAGATAACAGCAATATGTCTCAAAAATCATACACCACAACCAGGTAGGATTTACACTAGTAATGGAGAGGTGGTTCAATATAGGAAAACTGTCAGCATAATTGACCATATCATATCAATAACAAAACCAAAAAAAAATCATATGACTACCTGAATCAATGTAGAAAAAGCTTTTGACAAAATACAAAACTCATTCCTATTAAATACACTAGAAAGCATAGGAATAGATGAAGTTTCCTTAAAATGTTAAATAACATCTATCTAAAACCATCAGCAAACATTACCTATAATGGGGATAAGCTAGAAGCCATCCCAGTAAGATAAGGAATGAATTAAGGATGCCTATTATCACCACCATTATTCAGTATTGATCCAGAAATGCTGGCCATAGCATGGAGTAGGCAGTGAGGAAACTAAAGTATCGCTCTTTGCAAACAATATGGTATACTTAGAGAATCCTAGAGAATCAACTGAAAAACTAGCTGAAACAATGAACACCTTTACCAAACTGCAGGATGTAAAATAAACCCCCATAATTCATCAGTATTTCTATATATTACCAGCAAAGTCCAGGCAGAAGAGATACATCCTATTTAAAATAACTGCAAACAATATAAATTTCAGAGTCTACCTGCCAAGACAAACCTGAAAACTAATATGAACATAATTACGGAACACTTTTCACACAAATAAAGGTAGATCCAAACAATTAGAGAAATATTAGTTGCTCATGGGTAGGTTGAATCAATATAATGAAATTGACAATTATACCTAAATTAATTAATTTATTTCATGCCCTACCAATCACATTAACAAATTATTTTGTAGAGCTAGAAATAATAAAATTCATCTGGAAGAACAAAAGATCAAGAATATCAAGAGAATAAAAAATGCGAAGGAAGGTAGGCCTAGCAATACTAGATCTCAAACTGTATTATAAAGTGGTAATCACCAAAACAATGTGGTACTGGCTAAGAAATAGAGTGGTGAATTAGTGGAATAGATTAAACATGTAATACACAATAGTAAAATGACCATACTAATCTAGTGTTTGACAAACCCGAAGATGCAAGATTTTGGGACAAGAAGTCAGCATTTGACAAAAATTTCTGGAAAAATGTGAAAGCAGTTTGGCAGAAATTAGGTATAGATCAACATCTCACAGTACATACTGAGATAAGGTCAAATTGTGTACATGATTTAAACCTAAAGGGTGATATCACTAGCAAATTAGGGGAGTGGGGAATATTTTGCCTGTTAGATTTGTGGATCAGGAAAGAATTTATGCCCAAACAAAAGATAGAGAGTGTAATGGCCCATAAAATAGATAATTTTGATTACATCAAATTAAATAGCTTTGCACAAAACAAAGCAATGTAGCCAAGATTAGAAGGAGAGCAGGAAACTGGGGGAAATTTTTTATAGCAAGTTTCTTTGATAAAGGCCTCACTTGTCAAATATATAAAGATCTGATTCAAATTTAGAAGAATATAAGTCGTTCCTCAAGTGATTCTGACCAAAGGAAATTGGCAGGCAATTTTCAGATGAAATTGAAGCTATCTATAGTCAAATGAAAAAAAATGTTCTAGATCACTATTGATTAGAGATGCAAATTAAAACAACTCTGAAATTACCACCTCACACTTATTAGATTGGCTAAAATGACAAAAAAGGAAAGCAACGAATTTTGGAGGAGATATAGGAATATTGGGATATGAATGCACTGTTGGTGGAATTATCAGCTGATCCAACTATTCTGGAGAACAATTTGGAACTGTGCCCAAAAGGCTATTAAATTTTGCATACTCTTTGACCCTGCAATACCCCATTAGGTCTATACTCTAAAGAGATCAAAGAAAAAGGAAAAGGACCTATGTATATAAAAATATTTGTAGCAGTCCTTTTTCTGGTGGCAAAGAATTGGAAATTGAAAGGATGACCATTAATTGGGGAATGGCCAAACAAGTTGTGCTATGTGATTATAGTGGAATTCTGTTATGCTTTAGGAAATGATGAGCAGGATACTTTCAGGAAGCCCTGGGAAGACTTACGTGAAATGGGCAGAACCAGGAGTACATTTTACACAGTAACATCAATATTATATAATGATCAACTATGAATGGTTTAGCTACCCAACAATACAATAATCCAAGATTGTTGTGAAAGGTTTAAAATGAAAAATGCTATCCATTTTCAGAGAAAGAACTGATGAGAGTCTGCTGATGGAAGCATACTTTTAAAAACTTTCTTTAAATTAGAAGTTGAGGGGATGTTCATTGATTGGGGAATGCCTGAACAAGTTGTGGTATGTGATTGTGATGGAATGCTATTGTACTATAAGAAATGGTGAGCAGGATTCTCTCAGAAAAATCTGGAAAGACTTGCATGGCCTGATGCAAAGTGAAATGTACTCTGTACAAAGTAACAGCAATATTGTAAGATGATCAACTGTGAATGACTTAGCTATTCTCAGCAATACAATGATCCAAGACAACTCTGAAGGACTTATGATGAAAAGTGCTATCCATCCCCAGGGAAAGAACTGATGGTGTCTCAATATAGATTGAAGCATATTTTTTAGCTTGCTTGCTTTCTTGAGAGATTTTTTTCTTGTTTCACAACATGACTGTTATGGATATGTTTGGCATGACTACACATGTATAACCTATATCAAGTTGCTTGCCTTGTCAATGAAGGGGGGGGTGGGAGAGAATTTGGAACTCAGAGTTTTAAAAATAAATATTAAAAATTGTTTTTACATGCAACTGGGGAAGAATAAAATGCTAAATAAAAGCTTAAAAATAAAATAGAATTATGAGTTGGAAAGAAAAAATAAAAACTATTCTTGAAGTTTTTTTTGTCTTCATTTTTTTGTACCATGATATGGGAATGTTTTGCATAACTACAAAAGTATAAATGACATCAAATTGTTTGACTTCTCAAGGAGGCAGGAGGGAAGAGAGGGAGGGAATTTGAAACTCAAAATTTTAAAAAATTAGAAAAATTTATACCTAATTGAGAAAAAAATAAAAATTAAACGTAAAAATAATCTCATTGTGTTTCCTGCTTTGTTTATTTTCTTGCTTTGCATGCAGGAAGTCTTTTATATGTAGCCAGTCTTGGGCTCTCTAGGATTCTTTAGGCTTCCAAAATGACCAGAGAACTCAAATTAGCTCAGCAGAAAAGAGAGGGAAATAGCAATCTTGTCTGGTGGTAAAGAGAAAGTTCCTGAGCATTTAGCTGCAAGCAAGCATAGCCAAGAACCATCAAAACCTAGATGTTTTCTAACTTCATTCACTTTACTCTTAATAGCCAGAATGATCTCACTGCATTTGTAAAAGACTGGCCTCTTCAACTATAATTGCAGGAAGAGCAATAGAAAGCAGAAAGAAAAAAGAACAGAAGGAAAGTTAGAGAGAAATCAGCTATATAAAAACAAGTAAAAGTGATGGAGACATTGAATTGTCTTGACAGTGGTCAACAAAAAAAGCCAAAGAGCAGTTTGGAGGAAGATACACTGTATAGTTTGGTGGAGAGACTAGATTTCAATAAATGCCAAGGAAGAACTAGACTATACTCTTGAGTATTGTGAAAGTCAAACAAAAACTGTAGAACATTAATTCTCTGGTGCTTTTTTAGTTGACAAAATGCTTTTGTGATAACCATTCTTTGAGGAAAGTAGTACAGGTTTATTATCCCAGGGTTACAGATGCATAAACTGAGGTGTAAAAGATAGCTTTAATCAACAACTTACTATAATCACCCTGCTGCTACATGCTTGACCAATCTAGAACCCAAAACAAGGTCTTCTGACCTCATTGTCTGTACCTTTTAACACTGATTTCCATGATTATGAGTGATCACTGGACAATTTTTCAGTCAGTCAGTCAAAGAGTAGCCTGCAGATAGCCATAAGCAGCCTTTAAAGGTATTTTTTTTGTATCTAAAGGCTGATTCAGCTACTCTTCTTACCTTTGACATATATATGTGTGTGACCTTGGGTTAACTGCTTAATTTTCATAGGCCCCTGTTTCCCCAACTTTAAAACAAGGAGATAAGAGTAAATGGCCTCTGGGATTCTATCTAGCTCTAAATTATTGATCTGATACTTCTATTATAAAGTAATTATAGATCCCACCTTGGGTAACTTAAAATGTAGCAAAACAGAACAACTGTTTATCATTTTTAAGTCATTCATGCTAACTAGATCGTAGTACTGTTTAGAATATTAATTTATAGAAAAGAGTTTCACCAGAGAGTTGGTGATTATAGTGACACTATAGTGAATTTGCAATCCTATTAAAAGTTATAAAATTTTTAATATTCCTTCTGGGTGAAGTTAAAAAACTTTACATGTTAAGAGTTTTAAGAAGAGATGAACTGGTAATGTTAAAAGCACTAGTATCTTCTCTGAACTATAATGAATTTGTAAACTTTGGAATGAAGTTACAAATGTAGGGTAGTTAGGTGTCATAGTGGATACAATGTTACATCTGGAGTCAGGAAGAATTGAATTCAAATACAGCCTCAGACATACATCAGCCTCAATGAGACCATGGGCAGTCTAGTCACCTAACCTCCATTTACCTTAGTTTCCTCAACTATAAAATGTGATTAATAACAGTATCTACCTTCCAGGGTTGTTATGAGGAACAAATGAGGTGATATTTTTAAAGCACTTAGCACAGTGCCTGCCGCATAGTAGGCACAATACAAATGCTAGCTACTATCATCGCCATCACTAAGCTGAAATCTGTGACATGGTGAGTTGACACTCCTTTTTTTTAAAATAGTCTATCCACAATAGAATCTTGTTGGTCATTATTTGAGCCTAACAGACATTATAGACAATATTGTAAGTAAGTGAGAAGTCAAAGACCATTGATAACAATGAAGAACTGTAAGGGTTTTTGGATATCAAGAAAGCCATTTTGGGGAAAGCTTCTTCAGCTTTCAGTTTGTAACACAGCCTTGGGCTTCCTGCTGCTGTACTTGCTTAATTCCATCTTTATGGGAAAGTGGCAAATGACAAAAATATCAAACTAAGATCTGGTGCTTAGAGACAATGTAATAATAGAGCATTGGATTGGAAATCATACAGGGTGTTCTAAAGTCTGGACACATAGGTAAAAATGCATATTTTCAAGAAATGAAATGAATGAAATTTTCAACATTTTATTTAATTGGAATATTAACAAATAACATCTTCAGTTTGATTTCCATCATTTGTAATGTTGATGTGCTTTGCAAGATTCATGTGAACTTGATGCAGTAACTCCATATTGCTGTCAGTTTTAGCACATTCATTGTTTATCCATTCAATCAAGTGTGTTGCATCTGTGATTTTCATTGAGTACACTTTCTCCTTTAGCATACTCCAGAAAAATAAGTCAAGGGGGCTAAAGTCTGTTAATATTCCAAATATTTCAAAATGTGCATTTTTGCCTATTTGTCCAGACTTTAGGGACACCCTGTAGAATCTTAGTTTAGATTCTGATAGGTACTTACCACCTGTCCAACTTTAGGGAAGTCACTCAATCTTTCTGACCTTGGTTTCTGTTTTGTGCAATCTAATGTCCCTTTAATTTTAAATCCCTTTTTGGATTAAAAAATTTTTTTGATGATGCATTTTGTTCTTATATGATAGATATTTTTTCAGCAGCTGCAAATACCCCACTCATCTTCCACTGGACAAAGTATATTCTCTGAAAACCTTTAAGCAAAATGGTCTAATAAAATCACTGTGATTGATAACAAGTGTCACATTTCAATTTTGAAGTTTATCCATTGTTTCTGTGGCAAATTTCTTAAAAAATGAAAACAATTTCAGGGTTACTAGGTTTTTAAAAATACATTTTCTTGTATTTTTGTTATGAATTTGATAAGCATCAACACATGAACATTTCCATATATAAAGAACAGAAAAAGATGATTTTATATGTCATTGGCAATCTCACATATGTGTGTATACAAATATACATATGTTACATGTTAAATAAAACCGTATTTCCAGCACAGCTCTGTTCATCTGTATCACTGTCTGAACCTCCTTTTGCTGTCTTCTGTGTATTTTTTAATGTTTTGTTGATTTTTTTTGCTTTTTTCTTTGAAAACTATTCTGTACTATCCCCCTTTGCTTCCCCCACACCCCTTGTAATTAGTATAGTCAAGCAAAACAAGTACATACTTTGCCCTTGTCTGCAAAAACAAGCCTCATTTTTCATCTAATTCCTTCTTTCAAGAGGTAGAGAGAAAGCAGGAATGATCTTTAGCTTTTTGGAGCAGTCATAGATTACTGCATGAGTAACTTCTCATACCACAGATCATAGACCACTTTTACAGGTATTTGGGATTAGAATGTAGTCTGTGTATAAGTTTTTCTTCTGTTCTCTTCACTCTCTACTAGGATACACGAGTCACATGATTGTAGATTTATATCCAGAAGGGATCTTAGAGACCAGCTCGTCTGGCTGTTTTCATTTGACAAAAGGGGGAACTTGGGTCCATGGAGGTTTTGAGATGTGTCCAAAGACATACAGCAAGTGTCAAAGGGGAGATTTGAATTAGTGCTCTTTCTCTTGTGCTATATTGCTTTCCAGGTTTTGGTAAATATACCCCCTTTTACAACACCTTTTTATTTTGCTAGATTTATTACACCCTGGTTTGTTTAATTATTCTCCATTTGATGAGTGCCTACTTTGGTTTCTATTTCTTTGCTACTACAAAAAGTGCTTCTCTTAATATTTTGTACAGATTCTTACTCTGATCTCTGGGTGCCTGATAGTGATCTCTCCATCATACGATTTGACTGTTTAGTGACTTAAGTGCCCTCCTTCTCCCTTTCCTAAGAACATACTATAACATTTAATAAAGCCAACTGATATAGTAACTGTGTCTAATTTGCTGTATAATATATTTTTATAAGTTTGATACCTTTTGTTCTTATATCACAATTATTTCTATACATTAAACGCTAACCCCTTCTCCAACTTATCAGAGAAAACCAGTTAAACGAGACCAAATGATGCAGCAACCATATCTGGCATTATATACAACACTCTGTAAATGTAGTATCCAAAACTCTCTCTAAAGAGGAGTTTCTTCATCTGTTCTCTAGTCATTGTAGTTGTTTAGCATTTGGTTTCATGTTAGTGCTGCTTTCAATTACATTATTGTACTAATTTTGTATATTATTCTTTTGGCTCTGCTTACTTTCTATGGTCAGTTCATACAAATCTTCCAAGTTTTTCTGAGCTCTTCATATTCATTATTATGATGCAGTAATGTTGCATTGTATTCATATATTACAATGTATTTAGTAAGTGTCGGTGCAATAGGAGTCTATGCTGTTTCCGGTTTTTTTCCTACCATAAAAAGTACTGTTAGAAATATTTTGGTAAAGATGGAGCTTTTTTGTTTGTGATCAATTTGTGATATGAGCCCCGAAGTGGGATCTCAGGGTCAGAAAGATATGAATGTTATCGTGACTTTGCTCACATAATTCCAAATTGTTTTCCAGAGTGGTTGGACCAATTCACAACTTCACCAAGTGTTCTTGTGTGCCTGTCTTCCTGCAGCCTCTCCAACATTGACTATTTCCATCTTTTGCCTTTGCCAATTTGCTGGGTATGAGTTGTTTTCATTTGCATTTCTCTTATCATTAGTGATTTGAATGATCTCTCATGTAGTTGTTGATAGGTTGCCATTTTTTAAACTACCTTTAAAAAAATTTTCTTTAATTTGGTTACTCTGTGTGATATCATGCAGAAAGATTTTTATAATAAAGGAAAATGGAAGAATTTGGTTTCTTTGGGTTTGTTATCTTAAAATTATTTTGTAATTAACTGACTGATTTCCTGTATTTTTTTATTGTACTATAGCCAAGAGACCTGCTTCCAGATAGAAAACTGGTAGTTTTAATTGAGCATGAAGTTTTACCCTTAGATGTGTTAAATATGAGTTGAGTGCTAACATTCTTTCTAGAAATTATGTGAAGTGTTATGTGTGTGTACACACGTAGACTTGTTTCTAATGAAAGGAGATTGTTTAACTTTTCTAAGAAATAGAAGTAAAATACAAAAGGCCTAGTGAATACTTATTACTGGAAGTTGAATGATAGAACTCATCGTAGTCTAATAATGTATGTTATTTATTTTACTTTTTTCTTTATTACAGAGTCCTTATTAGTGACTCTGTCTTTGTTCCCCATCATCTATATTTCATTTCATTAGCTTGTGATGGAATTTTGTTTTTCTCTTTGGTTAGGCCTAGTTCAAAAATGAAACCTGACAAGTTTATTATGATAAGATCATAGGACTACAAAAGGCTTACTAATTTTATCGGGACTGTTCTTCTTAGCAGAAATGTTGTGAATTTGACTTCTTTTTAAAAATATCTTGAGTTGGAGAATGCAGTTTACCTTAGTATAACCTGTTAAGTGTCTAAACAATTGTACTACTTTAATTTTCTTTGTAGCTCAGGGTGCATAGAGAGATAAGATAAAAGAAACAAAATTAATTTGTTTCACTTATCATAGATGAGAAACAGTGTCTGTGTAGGAATCAGTAAAAGTGGTATAATCTTTGAAAAGATTTGGATTGAAATCAGAGAAAACATACCATATTTAGGATTTGAGTAATTATTTTGAAATCTGCCTATATTCGAGTAGGGAATCTGATATGTAAACATGGCTATGTTTAGCAGAATGTTCAGAGAAAGTATCAAATAGTAGCGGAAAAAATGGCATCTCATTTGAGAGAATTGCTTCTTTGAAGTTAGCATGAAATTGCTTTTTCTTATTTAAGAATTTTAAGAATGCTTAAGTGTTTGGTTTTTTGTTTATTTCATTGCTCTTAAAACTTGTAATAATATATAAAGACTGAAGAGTGGTAACTCTCGCTCATTTTCACTATACTAACATTTTCCCTCCAACTACACTAGTTTGAACAGCAACTTCTACCAATCGTCTGTTTAAAAAATGTTTTATTTCCTGATACCAACGTTGAGCAGCTTTTGCATTTTGAAAGTATTATTAAAGTGGATTGGTTCATGTCATAGGTAACATATTGCTTGCATTTTCAGGTTTATATTGTACAGTCATTTCACAAATATAAAATAGAAATTTGAGCAGATGTGGCCCAATTCAGTAAATAATTTTTAAATTGAAGAAAGACAAAAGACTCTACAAGTACAAAAATGCTTTTAAAATTGTTTTTGTAATTCAGGAAGCTGTAAGTTTCTTTGTTATAGGGCAATTTGTAACACCTCAATTCAACAAAAAGTTATTAAGCATCTAGTCTGCAGAATTCTATACTGGCCTTGGGGATAAAAGCAAACAAATAGTTACAAAAGCAAACAAATAGTTACAAAAGCAAACAAATAGTTAAAGACCCAGCCATTATCCCCAAGTGTTTTGCTTTCAAGGTCAGGAACTTATAAAATTATGATCATATGAAGGAATTTTCTATCATTCTGTCTCTTTCTGTACCTTACTCCTCCTAAACTTATAGTTCTCTCCTTAGTTAACAGTTAAAGTCTACACTGTTCTCTACTGTCAAATCCCTGGCTAAATCTCAACCCTAGATCATTCTCCCTTTTTGGCTTCTCTTTTCCTACTCATGCCTAGATGAATAAAGCTAGAGGAAGCCATGCAACCATGTTGTGTTGTGTGTTGTCTTCTTCCATTCTCCTTATGAACCCTTAATGTCATCTGTCCTTTTTTCCATTATTTGAAGAGGTTGCTTTTCTCTTTGCCAAAGCCACTCTCTCTACACGTGCCCTTGATCTCATCTCGTCCCATCTTTTTCTGCAGGTTAGCCTTACTTACCATCCCCTCTTCCTAATCGTCAATCTCTCTATTCATTGGCTCCTTACTTGCTTCCTAAAAACATGCCCAAGTCTTCTTTGGCCTTAAAAAAATTCTTATTAGTTCCTGTATCCTATCAAATTATTGTTGTTTGTCTCTTTTCTTTCTCAGCTATTTTTTCTCTCTCATTGTCTTCTAAACTTTCTTTTGACTTCATTATTTAACTGAAACTGCTTTTTCCAAGGTCACTAGTGATCTCTTTCAAAATTTAATAGCCTTTTCTCATTCCTCATTCTTTTTGACCTCCTTGCAGTCTTTGACACTATAGATCACTCTCTCCTTAAGGATACTTTGGGTTTTTGTGACTCTGCTTTCTTGGTTTTCCCTTGGTTCTCTTTCTTGGGTTTCTTTGTTAGATCATTATCTGTTACATGCTCTGCACTGTAGGTGTACACTGAGGGTCTCTCCTTGGCTCTGTTATCTTCTCTCTCTTTTATCATTTGGTTATCTCATCAACTCTTATGGGTTGACTTATCATCTCCATGACAACAACTCCATAACTACATAACTATATTTGTCTGTTTATTTATCTCTCTGTCTCTCTTTTGTGTTATTGTCTTTCTCCTGAGCTTCAATATAGTGTCACCAATTGCTTATTGGACATTTTGAAATGGATATTACACAGGCACCTCGAATTTAACCTGTCCAAAACAGAACTCACCTTTTTCCTTCAAACTCATCTTTCTTCCAAACTTCCCTACTTATTAGAAAGTGCTACTATCCTTCCAGTCACCCAGGTTCGTGACTTTGGTGTCATCCTCAACTCATTATTCTTCTTTAACTTACATATCTAAAAAGTTGCTATATCTTGTACTTTTTATCTTCACTAGCCTGCCAGTGGACCCGGGAACACTGGGAGGCTGTCTGTCTGTGCTGTGGCCCAAAGACATCTGTCTTCCCATGGCTCCAGTCCTTTTTTGGCAGTGTCGCTCTTTACATCCCTTTCCTCTTTTGCCTTGATGTTGTTGTTATTTATTATTATTATTATTTAGTTTATTAAATAGTTTGGTGTGTTATGGCATTGAATAAGTAAATTAATTCAGGTAGTATGATCATTTTTATTATGTTGACATAGCCCAACCATGAACAATGATCTTTCCAGTTATTGCTTGCCATCTAAGACTTTCCACCTGCTTTGCATTTGTACCCATATATATATATATATATATATATATATATATATATATATATATATATATATATATATATATATATATACAATCTCCAATCAAAATGTAATCTCATTGAGAACAGGGACTGTCTCTCTCTTTTTTGAAAACATATGTCTCCAGCACTCAGTACTTTTTAAGAACTTAATGTATTTCTGTTCATTCATTCATTGATTTTTTTTTGGTCTCATTTTAAAAGATGAACTTGAAGGTTGTCAACAATAATTGTTCTGCTGTCTGTTTCTTCTGTAGTTCGATTGGCTTTTCCTTTACTTAGATCCTGTTTGGGGCGGGTACATTTAGTATTGATACTATTTAAATATCTGTGATTCTCTTAAGCATAATGTAGTTTCCCTACTTACCTCTTTAAAGCATGTCTATTTTTAATGCAGCTTTGTTTGGGATAACCATTGCCATCCCTTATTTTTTTTGTCTTCTGAGGAATAACAGATTTTACTCAGACCATCATTTTATAACTTTTGTAATTCTTGTAAACTACATGTTGGAAAAGGACTTAAGGAGATTATCTATACAAACACCTTTACTTTACAAATGAGGAAACAAATACTGATAGAGTGCTTAGGTGAATTATGAGGTCCTTGTATCATAGATTTTGACCTGGAATGGATGCCAGGTACCAACAGTAGTCTGTAGATCAGGGATTCTCAATCTGGGGTCCTTGGACTTAAAAAAATTAATAACTATTTCAATCTAATTTATTTCCTTTCTGATCTTACTTATTTTGTGTTTTTAAACACATTGTGAGAAAAGGTGCATCTGCTGTGCCAGACAGCCTGAGTTCCATGACTCAGAGAAAAGGTTAAGGAACCTTGCTTTATAACCTTATATTACATAGGTAAGGAAACTGAGGCCCAGGGGGATTGTGACTTTCTTGAAGTCACACAAGTAGTAATGGTGAGAAATTGGGTTTGAATTCCTATCTTCTGTCCCCAGAGACAGTATTTTTAAATCATCTGGTCCAAGTCACTCACTTAACGGATTGGGAGACCAAGTCAAGAGAGATTAAGTGACGTGTCCAACCAAGGTCCCATAGGTAAGAATTAACTAGGAGAGCTAGGATTCACACTGACACTCTTGGACTCCAGAAGCATTAAGCATTCTTTCCACTGTTGTTATGTACTTCCTGTGTATATAATAGTAACTGGTACCTAATATTGTGGAAAAAAATAATGGTAGTCTTATGGAAAATATAAAAAATATTTGCGTTGATTGTTTTGTGGTACTTTTAATCACAAACATAAGCACTATTAATGTAGTAATGCCAATTTTTTTGTTATCAGGGGTTGATTGAAGTCTTCCGGGTGAATTTTCCACAAAATTAAAGATTATCTCCCTTAAAAGTCCCTTAAATCACTTGGGATATACTTATTTCTAAAAAGTATTACAGATTTCCCTGACCCCCTAAAGAGAATAAATTGAATATAATGATACCTTGGAGATCATCATTAAAAGCATCAATCATTGTACTTTGCTACCAATACAACTGTATATTTAAGGATTGTTGAGCAATGTAAGTCTGTTTGCTTATACTTTATGTCCTCAAGACTCTTTTACCTGTGAGATCTTGTATACTTTTTAATAGAATTCCAACTTATAATTTAATGATTTGTATACTTGTCTTATCTCTCATACTAAAATATTTCAGATTAGGACCTGCATTTTATTCTTTTTTGTTCCCTGTAGGACCTAGCTTAGGGCCTTTTATATAGTAAATATTTGTTGAACAAATGTAAGAAATCATGCATAGATGTGTGTGTGTGTGTGTGTGTGTGTGTGTGTGTGTGTGTACAGTATATAGTATATATAATGTATATATACATGTATAGATATACACACATATATGTATGCACACATATGTATGTATGTATAAATGAAGGAGAATTTCTACTCAGCTTTTCTGATTCCAAGACCAGCTCTCTATCCACTGTGCCATGCCATTTCTCTCAGTCTTTTTTACACATAATTCCAACAGTCTTGTTTATCTGATTGCCTACTTCCTCAACCAATGCTTGTGGGCATGCAAAAATACACAAATACATATACATACGCACGTACACACACACACCCACACACCTCTGAGCACACTACTTATTCTCTTGATGTTCTAGGCCACAAGGCTTTAAATATGGAGCTCGTGCAATTCTGCATTGGTTGAAGAAGTTCCGTCCCTGGAGCTCACTACCTTGATGAAATACTGATTTTTTTTTTTTTAAAGAAGACTTAGAGAGGCCCCAAGGGTCTCTCCTTTTATTAAAGAATATGAACTTTAGTGCATGGACTATTGTGGCCGCTCAAAGACTTTTTTTGCTTATTCTAAGAATCTTGCTAACTTTCCAGGTAGGTAAGGTTTCCAGATAAGTGACCTTCAGATAAATAAGGTGTTAATGTATATACTAAGATAACAGTGAGATGTATCTATCTTCCTATCTTGTAGCTTCCTTAAGTTGTTAAAAGGAAACTAAGGTGTCATATCCCAGTTGGACATACTAGACTCATTGTAAATTTACTGCCAAGATAAAATTCTAGAATAAAGCCAAAAGCATATGAGATTATATTTAGAAATTCTGTAACATCCATTCTGCTGGAGGTCTGTTTTTTCCTATTTGGGAGTTGTTTTGAATAGCCACATTGAATTACAAAACTTAAAAGTAAAGGTATTATTTCTCCTGAGTGAATGTAAACTCTTTGAAGGTAAGGTACTATTTTCTTTTTTTGTCTTTTTGTCCTTATCATCTTTGTAGAGGTGATATGGGTGGTTGACAGAGTCTTAGAGGCAGGAAGACTTGAATTCAAATCCTGCCTCTGGCACATACTGGCTTTGTGAATCTGGGTAAATCATTTAACTTCTTAGTACCTGAGGGAATTCTCTAAGACTGTAAATTACCCATGAAGTGCCAGTATGCTTTGTTAGAAGAAGTTTTTCCTAGGAAGCTCACTGTACTGATGAAATTACAGGTCTGTTTGAAGAAAAAAACTCTTTAGTGCTTAGCATTGTACCTCACCCACAGAAAGTCCTTAATGGGTTTATTGATTGAAATCACAAAATTGACATAATATTTGAAAAATCCCTCCATTTTCTAGCATCTTAATTCATGAGAAATTTCTCTCCCTTTCAGTTTGTCCATCAACTAAGATTAGTTAATTGCATTTTTTTGGTGTTAACAGTGCAATGCTTAAATACAAGTCTTTTGTTCTCATTACGTGAAACAAAAATCCATTAAATAATTTAAATTCTTTTTGAGAGTTCTTTATTTTTTATAATCTTCACAGTCCCCAAGTTACTTAAATTAGAGATCTTGCTGTCGTCGTTGTATGTGTATGTGACTCCCATGGACAGTAGAGGCACAGTATTGTCTCCTGAAGGTCATCTATTTCAGACCTCCATTTAGATCTACTTAAATCTTTCTCACTTTTTGTTTCTTTTTCTCCTTCTGTCTTTTGGGACCAAACAGAACAAATTGAATATCTTCTTCACATTATTCCTACTCAGATTCCCCTATCTCCTTGATCATCTCTCCTCCTACCTATTGCCTTTAAGAAATGGCATTGTCTTTTGTTTTTATATTACCTTCATTTAAAATAGTCTCTCCAGCTAAACATCCCTACCCCTTCAAACAATCTTCATCTTGCATGATCTTAAAGTATCTTCACATCTTGGTTATACTTACCTGGTAGCTTTCTAAGAAGTTTATCTATGTTATGCTTAAAATGTGACTACCAAAATTGAACATAGTACTATGACCAGGACAAAGTACAATAAGATTATCACTTCCCTAGTTCTAGATTCCATGCTTCTCTTATTGCAACATGTGCATTTAAGCTAACATAGTGTTAATTACTAATGGACTTGTATTTCCCTAAACCCCCAAATTCCTTTAACTATTATCATGCCACATCTCCACTATTATATACTTTTAATTTTTTTTTGTAACTCAAGTGTAGAATTTTCACTTTTCTGTTAATTTCATATTACTAAATTCAGCCCATAGGTTCTTACCTCAGCATCTTTTACCACCCTGATTCTGTAATCTAACACTTTAGTTATCCCTTCCAGTTTTTATCATCTGGAAATCTGATAAACATATCATCCAGTAGTCCAGGCAAGATATGATTAAGTAAGGCTCGAATTAGGTTAGTGGCTATGTGAGTGGAGAGGAGTTGGATACGAGAGATATTGTTAGAAGTAGAATAAACCAGACTTGGCGAGTGTTTGGGTATGTGTAGTAAGAATAAAGAGTTGAGGATGACTCTGGAATTATGAACCTGAATGACTGGATGATGGTAGTGTCTGTGACAGAAATAGAAAAGTTAGAATGAGAGGAAGATTGAGGAGAAGAAAGAATGGGAGAGATAATTATTCCTGTTTTGAACATGTTGAGTTTGAGATGCCTATAAGATATTCAGTTGAAAATACCTTAATAAGCAATTGATGATGCAATTGTCTTTCAAATCTAATCAAAGATACTTTAAACGACAAAGTATTGGAGAGGGAGAAAACTATGTTTATCAAGTTGATTGGTTGGTGGGTTGTTGTCCTTTGTTCTCGAAGAGGACCAAAATGACATCACTATGCTAGCGTCAGGATTCAGTGTGTCCAACTGGCTGATCAGACCAATACGAGCTCGGAATGCTTTACTACAAGTTGGGCACAAATAGTCCATGTGAACATTTGGGGTAGATACTCTAACTTTGCACACCCTGCATTTTCTTTAAGCTGTTTAAATTCTGCTTTGCTCATAGAGCACAGCACCTTCTCTGATGTAGGCATGCCATGCTGAGTGGTCCTGTGCCAGTGTGTCTCATGTCACACAATCAATTCCAAAGTTCTCGAGACAGACTTTGAGAGTATCTTTGTATTGCTTCTTCTGACCACCACGTGAACGCTTGCACTATGTGAGTTCTCCATAGAATAGTCTTTTTGGCAAGCATATGTTTTGCATTTGAACAAAGTGGCCAGCCCATCAAAGTTGCTCTTTCTGAAGCACAATTTGAATGTGTGGCAGTTTAGTTTGAGTAAGGACCTCAATGTCTGGTACCTTATCCTGCCAGGCGATCTTCAGAATCTTCCTAAGACAATTCAAATGGAAGTGATTCAGTTTCCTGGCATGGTGCTGGTAGACTGTCCAGGTTTCACAGGCATACAGCAGTGAGGTCAGCACAACAGCTCTGTAGACCTTCAGTTTGATAATCGGTTTAATACCTCCCCATACTTTACTTCGGAACCTCCCAAGCCCTGAGCTAGCCCTGGAAATTCGTGCGTGGCAGCCATCACACCAGAGGTACCAGTCCTCTCTGAACACATCCTACACCCCATCTATCAAGTTAGATAACATAAAGAGTAGTCCCTGTAAAAGCAAAAGAGCTATTGAGATACTTAGAAATTCACAAGACACTAAATCCAATTAAGGAGCCATCAGCAAAACCACTACCTCAGTGTTTATGTAGCAGTGTCCAAATGTTAGGCAACAACTAAGAGGAATTAGACAACCTAATGAAGGGAGGCATATTTCACAACACTTATTACTAAACTGATGGGATGGGAAATGGGCTGAAATCTGTTACTGAATCATGATTCATGTCTGATGTATGTTATTCCAGAAGAATAGAAGCAACAGAGAAAAAGGATGTGAGGTGGGCTAGTGGTGTATTTTAATAAGGTATATTCAGGAATAATCCTAGGAACCAAAAGGAGGAAGCATGATGGAAAGCTTAGCTAAAGTTCAAGGTGGGGGGTGGGGTGGGGGGAACAGAAGCAATCTTTTTTTATCAGGGTATCTATACTATAGACTGCCTGGACAGAAACAGGAATAATCTGCAAGGCATGATAGAAAAGTTTTGGAAACTTTAGTTATCCAGTCAGTTGCTAGAGCTCTCTGCCAAAACTAGAGCAGCTAATAATTTCTTGACTTAATCACATTTTCATCCTTGGAAAGGTTTATCAAACAACAAGGGAGAAATTCTGTACTATATCTGATTCTCACTAACAGAGAGGAACTGCTTTCTAGAACTAAAATATTACTTCCTTCTGCAGTTTATAATAAAGGAGAACAAAGCCAGTTTTTGTATTATATGCTTCTTTGATTTTGAAAAAGCAGATTTCAGTGGGATCATAGGTTTAGAGCTGAGAAGGATCTTAGTGGTTAAGAAGAAGGAAAGGCAGACTCTGAAGGACCAAAATTTTATAGGGGGATGACAGTTTGGAAAGGATGGGAAACTCAGGAATGAAATTGGGAAGACACAAAGGAACTAATTCCAGGAGTAGGAAAAAAATTGGAATCATCTGAAGAGCCCTCTATGGATACACAGTTAACTTATGAATTGACTTAGATTTAAAAATAAATTATTGATTATAGAAGTGAGGACAGGTGACAGAGGATGACTACGGAAGTGTAGTATGGTCCTGTAAGGTAATCACGTGCCAAATTGTGTCTTCACAACATTTCCTACATATATCCCCTTCTTTCCATTCTCCTGGACTACATAGCCACCAAAAGTGTTTTCCCTAAAGCACAAGTCTAGCCATGCCATCCCCCTATTTTATAAGCTCCTGTGTCTCCCTGTTACTTTGAGAGTCAAATAGAAACTTTATGTTGAGTATTTAAAGCTCGTCCCAGTATGGCCCCTTCCTACCTTTCCATCCTTCTTACATATCACTTTCCCCGTGCGCTGACTTTATGTGCAGCCATACTGGCCTACTTGTTCTTTACAAAGGAAGCTCTATCTCCCAGGTGCTCTGTTTTTCCTGTCTTTGCCTTTGTACTGCCCCTCTTGCCTAGAATGTTTTTTCTTCTCACTTTTTTAACCCTTTGGAATCCTTAGTTTTCATCAAGACTCAGCCCAAACACTTCTATGCATAAACCCTTTCTGGGGACACTGTGCTTGATGTACAAGTTTAGCTTTTATAAAAGAGGCAGCTCTCACTTTAGATGATGTGGAATGGTAAAACCACAAGATGTTAATAGCCTTGCTACAGTGTTCTATTACCCTTCAGATTTTTTGGAATTTGTCTGAATTTAAGGGATGATCAGACTCACATTCCTCTTAGATTCTAAGTACCTTTAGAAGTTCCTTAAGTAGCACATTGTCCCAGTTGCATTCAAAGTATATTTTAAATGTTGAAAAATTGATTCACATAGAAAATTTCAGGAACATTTAAAAAAAAAACAACACAAAATAAAACCTGGAATGCTCTAGTACATCCTGTCTCTGACAGCTACATAGCATACTTAGTTACGTTAGGAAATTTGCCAGAGTATAAGATAGCAGGGTTGAGACTGTTGATCATCCTCTCTGACCCATCCTCCAATATCAATGAGCTGAAGAAATCTTGGCAAACTAAAATGATGGGCTGAATCTAAAGAGAAATTTCAATAGGATAAATTAAAATACCTATTCTTTGGTTCCGAAGTACAGGAGAAAGGAGATGTCCTTAGCAGTGTTTTTGATACTGGTCTGTGGGGTTTAGTAGATACAAACTCAGTATTGTGAGTCATCATGTGACATTTTAGCGACAAATGTTCATGTAATCTGAGACCATATTAAGAAAGGCGTAGCTTGCCCTATTAAAATGGTTAGAGCCCCATTGTATTCTACTTAGATGACATATAGAGTATTGATGAACTGCATTGTGTAAATAGGAAGGCAGGCAAGATTATGTGGAGATTGGAGAGTATGCTGTAAAATAAATAATTGAAAAAGCTGGAGATACTTAGTCTCAAGAAAGATATAGGAGAACAGCATAGTACATTTGAACATTCAATGGGTTATCTTGTGCTTAGCTCTAGAGGATGCTTTTGACAGAGAAGGGAAAATAGGCGGTTTGGAACCTATGATTTCATCATTAGGAAGCTCACAGTGAGGAAACTCCGAAACTTCACAGAACAAATCTTCTTAATAAAAGATCTTGGGGTCATTGAAGAGTGGAAAGAAATCTCAAAAACCATATGGAATTGTTCAACTTTGTAGGCCTAGAGTTTCCTGCTGTACTGAGGGCTTAAATAGTTGCTTTTCAGTTGTGTATGACTCTTTGTGATCCCATTTCTTGGCAAAGATACTAAAGTGGTTTGCCATTTCCTTCTAGCTCATTTTACAAATAAGGAAACTGAGGCAAATGGTTAAGTGACTTACCCAGAGTCATGCAGCTAGTAACTATTTGAGGCTGAATTTGAACTCAGGTCTTCTGATTCTAGGCCTGACACTCTATCCACTGTACCACCTAGCTACCTGTTTAAAGTACCCAGTCATATAGCCACCATATGTCAGTGGTGGCACTTGAAGGTTCTCTATCAATTATGTTATATAGCTCCTCGCTAGAGGGCATAAGTGGCATTTGTAGAGAGACAGAGTTGGCTGATTCTAAGAAAAAGCTTCCTAACAATTAGAATTGTCTAGAAGAAGAAAGTAGTGCCCAAGAAGGTATGTTCTTTGTTACCCAAAGCTGTCAAGCAGAGACTGGCTGACTTGTTGTTATTAATATTTTAATGTTATTTTTTTCCTCTAATGGTGACTTGCTCTGTTTCTAAAAATTCTATATTTATGCAATATAGGAATGAGACTTTTTGTCAACTGCTACATAGATTTTCAGAATCATTTAGTTCCCTTTCAACAGAGTTTGGAAGTTAAGCTACAATTAATTTGTTGATTTGTTTGCATAATTTCAAAAACACTACAGTTGTAAATATCAGATTACAATGCTGCTTTTGTATGCACAATGGCAGTCAACTGAGACTATAATACCATAGATTTTGAGCTAGAAAAGATATTAAGCATGGCATTCTCATTTTATGAATGAGGAAATTGAGGCCCAGAGAGGTTAAATAGCCTATGTTTGGTCACTCAGGTGGCCAGTTGCAGAATCAGGATTCAAATCTGTGTCCTTTGATGTCAGATCCAGCCAATCCATGTTAAGATTGGTTTGTTTAAATAGCACAGGCTTTCACTTTATTTTAATTTTAATTGAACCAATGTATTTTATTATCTAATGTGTCTGATAATGTGTGGCGCTAGTCCCACTGTATTCTGCCATCAAATCACAGTTGGAGAATTGATAAGCTGGAATATATAGAAGGGGAGAGAATTTCCCCTTTTGTATCACTAGTTATTAAACAAACATTTATTATTAATAACAGCAAGTGTTTACATAGTCTCCAAAGTGTGCCAGGCACTGTACTAAGAATTTTACAAATATCTCATTTAATCCTCACAACAATTCAGGGAGCTAGGTGCTATTATTATCCCTGTTTTATTGATTCCTTTTTGTCCTGCTGTGATGATTTCTTTGCTCCACTCCTGCCATTTTTCACACAGTAAAGAAGCTTTGGATTTGGATTTTAGGTAATGTGTATACAGCTTATGGTTATACAAATGCTCTTGCAACTAAGCATCTTATTTATTTCTTAATAGGTCCTATATCTCCTTTGACTTGGTAACAGTGCCTTGGACTTATATCCAGCTGTTTGTGACCTGTTTGTTCAGTCTTGACAGGCTATAATGGTAGAATGAGGCTAAAGAGAAATTTTAAAGGATAAATTTAAAACCTTACATTTGGGCCCGAAATATCAGCCCCAAACTCTAAATTCACTGTGTTTTAGACCCAAAAGCTGTTTTTACTCTGAACTTCTTCCTCTCTTACCACTCAACTACATAGTTTTTGACTTCAATGATCAATTGAAATCGACATCTTAATTGCAAAATTGCAAGAGTTTTTACTCTTTTTTTTTAACTCGTACTCAGTTCATACTCTACCACTACTTTGTTCACCATTTGACATTGATGACTACTTTCTACTTCTCTGGGTTTTCATGACACCGCACTCATCTAGTTCTTGTGTCTCTCTTGTTGCTTTTCAGTCTTCTTTAAAGAATCATTGTCCATATCCTGCCTTCTAAAAAGAGTTTCCCACTAAACTTCTGTCTTGGGACTTCTTATTTTACAAGTACTCTTTCACTTGAGAATCACATTAGGCCCTGTGGGTTTAATTATGATGTTTATATAGAAGACTCTCATGATATATCTTATTTTACTTCTTTATGTACTTGTTTTACTTATATTTTATTCCTGAGTAACCCCTGAGTTGCTTGTGAGCTTTTCCAAATGAAGGTCCTCTAGTATTTTAGATTCAGTTTGATTTTTCATGTCTAAAATGGAATTTGGTATCCTTCTTAAACTCACCCTTCTATAGACTTCTTTCTTTCCGTGTAGGGCATTGCCAACTTTCCGGTCATCCATATCTGTAACCTTGAAGTCATCTTTGATCGCTCTCCATAGCCAGTCAGTCGGGTGCTAGTCTTGCCAGTTCTACTTTGACAGCATAACTTACATTTGTTTGTTTCTCTCCATTCATGTGGTGACCACCATAACTCAGAATCTTATTACCTCTTGCCTGAACTATTGATTTCCTTGTTTCTAGTTTCTCTTCCTCTCCAGTCTATCCTCCACACAGACCAAAAGATGGGCTCTCTTACTCCTGTCCTCAAGGACCTTTAGTGGCTCACTATTGCCTCTAGGATGAAAGACAAACTCTTCATCCTGGCATTGAACACTTTTCCCAGTCTGGCTTTAGTCTGCATTTCCAAGTTCCATTTCACATTGCTCCCTTTCATCTCCTGTATCAGTAAGGCAATAAATACAACATCAACAATAATAATGAATATGCCTATGTAGTTCTGTATTGCAAAGTATGAGAGACTCTCCATAAAGAAGGTAAAAGAAGTATAACATTTATGCAGACACCAGAGCACCATATCCCACAAGCCATTTATCCAATCTGTCAGAGCAGTAAAGCATTCAATACACAATATCACAACATGGAGCCTCGCCATCCCAAAACCTCTCTGACCGCCTGTTGGGGTCTTCCCCAAAAACAAACTCACAGCACAGCTAAGTCAGCCCGTTCAGCTCTATCATGATGGCGGCCATTAGCAGCCTTAACTGCTCGCTCGCTCTCTCTCTCTCTCTCTCTCTCAGCATTTCCTGTGACATAACTTCTCTTTTCCTGGCAGGAAGCTCCTCCTACCACATGTGACTTAGGCTTCCTGTGACATAAGCAGGTCACATGGCCTATTAATGGGTGGGAAAGATCTTCATACATAAATTGCTACTACATCTCCTCTGTGCTCTAATCAGATTGGCTTTCTTGCTGTTCTCAAACTTGACATTTTATGGCCAGCTTCTCTGCCTTTGCATAAGCTGCCCCAACTCTCCCCATATCCAGAACACACTATCTTCCCACCTTTGTCTCTTAGAATTCCTATCTTCTTTTAAGATTTACATTATATACCACCTCCCGTAGGAAACCTCTCTGGATCTCTTAGTTATTAGTGCTTTCTCTTTCCTTGTTAAACTAGCATGTTTATACTTGTGTGTTCACATGTTATATCCCATTAGTAGAACGTAAACTCCTTGTCAGCTGAGATGATTTTTCACATTGTCTTTGTAACCTTCATGTATAGCATAGTGCCTTGCCTGGGGAAGGTGCGCCATAGATTCTTTGTTGGATTGCATCTGGTGGGTCAAATGATGTCTAGTCAAGTTAGCACTCCTTTTGAGCCTCATTAAACATTTCTCTCTCTGCATACTGTATATTTCAAACTCAGTGCTTCGCACATGATGTGCCATCTTCATATGTGATATCTTATGTCTTTGCAAATTATGACTACTACTTAGTATCTGTGCAACTGGGCAAATCATGTTACCTCTTATGACTTCCATTTTTTTAGCTGCAAAATGAGAGTGTATGGGTGAGGTGGACTAGATTGTCTCTTAGGTACCTTCCAGCTCTAAATATGTGAATCTGTGTAGTACTAGTATGTGTACAGAAGTATATTGGGGAATATATTGTACATAGGAATTATTTGAATAATCTTTTATCAAAAACTATTTGTTACAGATTTATAGCATTAAAATATTTCACTAGTTTTTAAAAATAAGAATTGGCAATTTATTTTAGAAGTCTGAAAAACTTCTTTTAAATTTTAATGTAAACAGATTAAAGAGAACCTTAGTTTTTCCTTTTCCCTTTTTCCAAGTAAAAAACGTTTCATAGCCAAGGAAGTAAATGTTTTTAATTCCACTGCATGCTGCTAGTACTCAGGGTACTATTTAAATAATTAGACTTTCTATTTCCTAACTTGACCAGGGATCACTTCAGCTACTCATTATCAACTTCTTTCTCCATCCACCAGTCTTATGCTTCTCATCATATTCAGACCAAACTTAGTTTTTTTCTGGTGTTCAGATGGTCTCACTTTTAGAGACAAGCTCAGAAGTTATCTAATCCTCTCCATACATGCGACTTTTTTTTCTGTAGTAGTTTAGTTGCGTGTTTGTTCTGTTCCTCAATTCCAATAAATTTTCCTTCTAGGATTACTAGTATTTAACCTAGACTTTTCTTTTCTATAGTTTATCAGAGAAGATATGAAATATAAGGATGCTACTAATAAACATAGCCATCTGCATAGAGAAGATAAACATATTACTGTTGAAGACTTGTGGAAAAGATGGAAAACATCAGAAGGTAAGAAAAACTGAAAATGCTAAGATTCAGACTTTTCATCTTTTCTCCATTTAATTTTTGTTAAATTGTTTCTTTTCCCAAAACATTATATGAAAGAATTTGTTTCATCAATAATGTTCTATAAATGGCAGTGTGTGGTGATAAATTTTCAGCATTTTAAGGATTAATTTACTTTTGGACCTATTTAGTTTATCAGTCAGTAAGATAAATATCTATTCAAGTAAAATGCATTTTAATAACTTGTGGTTATGAGAGGCAAGTATTAAAATTCTTAGAGAATGCCAGAGTCTAATTATTGCCAGTAGTTTTGACCTCTTTTGACCAAATTGACTGATTTAAATTCATTCTCCTTTTTTTGACCCTACCCAGACTCTGTGAAGGTTTTAATAGGAGTTGGAACCATCAGTACATGGGGAGGGGAGAAGTAGTGAATCACGAATTTATTTGGATCATTGACATCTATTGTTACTAAGTTTCATATAGTTCTTAAAACTTGTATTTATCTAACACCTGTACTGAATGATTCCCACTCTCAGATGCATGTTGATAAGTCTTTCATCCCCAGCTCTACTGGACGTATCCCAGATTCTTACTCTGCTCTGACTCTTGGATCCACTATTCTCTCAGTGTGGGACCATTTGTCCTGCCATTGCTTCCCAAGGTCCTCAGGGCTTTGCCATCTGACCAACTACTTTCCCTACCAGAACCCATTCCATCTTGGCATGAACTCTGTCCTCCTTTATGGATATTCTCCCCCAATGAGAGCAGGGATTGTCTGCCTTTTCTCTTGGTATCCCTTACACTTAGTACATTTCTTGGGCCACAGTAAATACTGAATGAGTACGTTCCCATTCCATTCCGTAATACATTTTTCCCCCAAGTTTCTAGTCTTAAAGTTGAAAGGACAACATATTGTTTGTTACATATAGTAAATAAAGAAAAATGTGACAACTGGAAGTAAAGAAATAGTAAAATATTTAGTGGTGAGGGTTGGAGAGATACAAGAACTCCAAGACTGAAGTTCCCGAAACAAGCTTGGGGCCATCTGGAATGAATTCACAGACTCAAGCATTCTTTAAGTCAAGGTGGCAAAGATTTATTATGCTTTTTAGTGGGCAAGAGTTCTTAGGGAACCTGCAACCTTACAAGGGTTCAGGTAAAGTTTATGTAGGTTAAACTATAGTAAAACATGTGCCAAATATGCTAATTAGGTCGTTCGGGGAGGGATCATGGAGTGATTAAGGAGTGGTTACTTCTTAAAGGAACATGCACTTTTTGTATCTACTGCACAGGTTATTTTACCCAGAGTTCCCTGGGAAATAGCCCAAGGAGGGGCTACAATAAGGTGTGGTTTTAAGCCTAAAACATCACTAAGTCAATTAATGGTCAGGGCTGACTGAGAAATACCAGGCTGCCTCCATCATCCAGTTCAGGGCTATCCAAAATGGCCTGCCGCATGCAGCCTGCAGTGCGATTTACGTGGCCGGCTTTAAGCATAGAAATTTACGTAAATGCTTCAGTAAATGAAACCGAGCTACCCCAGAGCTCTGACTAAAATGGCAAATCAAAATATATTGTCTGTTGTTTCAATAAAAACCTAAGGTTGGACAGCTCTGATCTAGTTAGACAAGATAAACATAGGGGAGTGTGTGTGTGTGTGTGTGTGTGTGTGTGTGTACATACACACACACACACACACACACACACACACACATATATATATATATATATATCTAAGTCTAGGATACACATAATAGGTCAGTGAGTGGTAAATATCTTTATGACCTAGTACACAGCCAGTTCAAACTAATAAATTCTGTAGGTACAGCTGACTACTGAATCAGGAGGAAAGATAAATGTTTTGCTAGGGCATGCTGTCCTTGGGCTAGAGAGGAACTGCCTGAGGCAGTGTTTTGAGGCTAGGTAGAAATATGATTTTGGAATTGGGGTCCAAGCACAGGCATCCAAAGCACCCCATCATTTAGGAATACAGATAAGAAAGCTAAAGAAATAATTAAATATGCAAAATATATAAGGGAAATTAAAATACAGAGAACATTTTTCTAATAATTTTCTTGAGATAGACATTGAATTTAGAGGTTTTTTGATTATCCAGGTGGTCTTTTATCCTTTTCGCAAATATAAGCACCTAGTTGTAGAATACTTGATGATTTTGTTATTATTGTGAAATTTATGTAGTAAATTTATTGTTCTTGTTAATACCTATAAGTCTAACTTATGTGAAAGAAGTACTTTAAATGCTTCTTTTTGAATAAAGAATATTTTTATATTACCTTGCCAAAAACAGAAATTAGTTTGATAAGTACTTTGCAAAGTCTTGCTAATTATTACCTGTTGGTGTATTATTCTCAAGAAAATTAATGCCATATTTTTACCAGTAATTGTATATCGGTGATAAGCTTATATATGTTTTTGTTAGGGTAACAGAATTGACAAATCAAAGAATGTTAAATGTTTTAAAATAATCCATTTATTTGGATGTCTGGTGTCTAACAGTTTCAAATTTGTGTCTTTTCATGACCCTAGAATAAGTGAAAAAGCACTCTCGGTGAACTCATTGTCAGGCTATTAACACAATGGTGATGACAGAGGCCATGCACTTTATTTATAGGGGCATTTCTCAATTCATTATCGACATTAGTGTGTAGAAAATCAAGTAACAAATTAAAAGCAGTGAGGGCATTCTTGAGAGTCACTGAAAGTTAAAAGAGGCTCTAGTATTGTACATGTATGAATGTATATACTGTAATGTATATACCGTATGTCTGTATGTCCTGCTATATAAGCACAGACACTAATATTTTGCTTAAGTATACACAAACAACATATATACTTCAGTGTTTGTATATGTATGTAGGTTTGTGCTTATATACATATGTATCATGTTGTAGGCATATTATAGTACTATGTACTCTAAAACTGAGTCAGACGTATGAAGAGAAAGAAAGCAATCTGGCGCCACTTATTCTAAGAGGCCCTATGTAATTTCCAAGGCATTATCATGGTAAAATAATTGATATTTATGTTATGACTGGATCTATCAAAATAGGGTTAGTCAGGTTCAGTGTTTTCTGTTACAAGAGATTGGGTTGTATATAGTATGTCTTAGAACGGTTTCTATCAAAAATTGTTTAAATAAATGTTTTGGTGCTTGAAGTGGTAACTGCAGTTTTCTAAAAAGTTCTGTTATGTGGCCCGTCATTCACTAAGAATGTTGAATCAACTCAGTGGTAACTGTTTTCAGCTGAACTTGTATCAGATGTAATTCTAATGATGATTATAATATTAGTAATATTAGCTAAGTTCATATAGTTTTTTAAGGTTTACAAAAATGCTTTACACGTATGTTATTTGATCCTCATGACAATCCTGGGAGGCAGGTGCTATTATTTTTTCCTATTTATAGATGAGGAAATGGAGGCAAACGAGATATAAGCAGGGTCACACAGCTACTAAGTGTCTGAGACTGAACTCAGATTTTCCTAACTCCAGGCACAGTACTCTATCCATTTTACCATAGAAATCTAATCAGGTCATTACATATCTTTATGGAAGTCTGAATCTTAAGTAGGAGCTCTGAACCTGGGGTCTACAGACCCTCAAATGGTTCGCTGTTAATATTTCAGGGGATCTTTTTAACTGACAAGGAGAAAAACTACATCTTTATTTTCCTTAGTCTTATGTATTTTATTTTATGCATTTTAAAATGTTATTCTGAGAAGGGGTCCATAAGCTCCATCAGACTGCCTGAGGGGCTCATAATACAAAGAACATTAAAATCCTCTGATCCTAAAGATTGTTTATTGATGGATAATTGTCAACTGGAGAGAAATAAAGTATTCTTATATAGGGATACTTGCATTGATTTCATAGTTTAATGTTTTTATTGTTGTGTTGAATGATACTTCCATCAGCACAAGAAAGTTGACTTGTTTGGTTTACAGATGAGAATAGTTCAGTGAAAGTGAGCTATATTGGAATGTCATATTAGAATTCAAAGTGATTTTTTTTTAATTTAAATTTATTTGACATATTTAGTTTTCAGCATTGATTTTCACAATAGTTTGAATTACAAATTTTCTCCCCATTTCTACCCTCCCCCCCACTCCGAGATGATGTATATTCTGGTTGCCCTGTTCCCCAGTCAGCCCTCCCCTCTATCACCCCCCTCACCTCTCATCCCCTTTTCCCTTCCTTTCTTGTAGGGCAAGATAAATTTCTACACCCCATTGCCTGTGTATCTAATTTTTTAATTGCATGCAAAAACTTTTTTTTTTGTTTTTGAACATCTAATTTTAAACCTTTGAGTTCCAAATTCTCTCCCCTCTTCCCTTCCCACCCACCCTCCCTAAGAAGTCGAGCAATTCAACCTAGGCCACATGTGTATCATTATGTATAACCCTTCCACAATACTCATGTTGTGAAAGACTAACTACCTTTTGCTCCTTCCCAACCCATCCCGCTTTATTGAATTTTCTCCCTTGACCCTGTCTCCTTTCTAAAGTGTTTGTTTTTGATTACCTTCACCCCCATCTGCCCTCCACTCCATCATCCCCCCCCTTTTATTTTTTTTTATCTTCCTCCCTCTTCTTTCCTGTGGGGTAAGATACCCAACTGAGTATGTATGGTATTCCCTCCTCAGGCCAAATCTGATGAGAGCAAGGTTCACTCATTCCCCCCTCACCTGCCCTCTCCCCTCCTCCCACAAAACTGCTTCCTCTTGCCACCTTTATGTGAGATAATCCAGCCCATTCTATCTCTCCCTATCTCCCTCTCTCAGTATGATGCTCTCTCATCCCTTAATTTCATTTTATTTCTTTTAGATATCTTCCCTTCATCTTCAACTCACCCTGCGTCACACATATATATACACATAGATATATACATACATACACATTCACTTATATATATATACATAAACATATATATATATATATATGCATATTCCCTTCAGCTACCCTAATACTGAGGTCTCATGAATCATCCATGTCCTCTTTCCATGTAGGAATGTAAACAAAACAGTTCAACTTTAGTAAGTCCCTTGCAATTTCTGTTTCTTGATTACCTTGTCATGCTTCTCTTGATTCTTATGTTTGAAAGTCAAATTTTCTATTCAGTTCTGGTCTTTTCACTGAGAAAGCTTGAAAGTCCTCTATTTTATTGAAAATCCATATTTTGCCTTGGAGCATGATACTCAGTTTTGCTGGGTAGGTGATTCGAGGTTTTAATCCTAGCTCCATTGACCTCCGGAATATCGCATTCCAAGCCCTTCGATCTCTTAATGTAGAAGCTGCCAGATCCTGGGTTATTCTGATTGGGTTTCTACAATACTCAAATTGTTTCTTTCTGGCTGCTTGCAGTATTTTCTCCTTGATCTGGGAGCTCTGGAATTTGGCGACAATATTCCTAGGAGATTTCTTTTTTGGATCTATTTGAGGAGGCGATCGATGGATTCTTTCAATTTCTATTTTGCCCCATGGCTCTAGAATGTCAGGGCAGTTCTCCTTGATAATTTCTTGAAAGATGATATCTAGGCTCTTTTTTTGATCATGGCTTTCAGGTAGTCCAATAATTTTTAAATTATCTCTCCTGGATCTATTTTCCAGGTCAGTGGTTTTTCCAAGGAGATATTTCACATTGTCTTCCATTTTTTCATTCCTTTGGTTCTGTTTTATAATATCCTGATTTCTCATAAAGTCACTAGCTTCCACTTGCTCCAGTCTAATTTTTAAAGTAGTATTTTCTTCAGTGGTCTTTTGGACCTCCTTTTCCATTTGTCTAATTCTGCCTTTCAAGGCATTCTTCTCCTCATTGGCTTTTTGGAGCTCTTTTGCCATTTGAGTTAATCTATTTTTTAAGGTGTTGTTTTCTTCAGTGTATTTTTCAGTATTTTTTTGGGTCTCCTTTAGCAAGTCATTGACTTGTTTTTCATGGTTTTCTCGCATCCTTCTCATTTCTCTTCCCAATTTTTCCTCTACTTCTCTAACTTGCTTTTCCAAATCCTTTTTGAGCTCTTCCATGGCCTGGGACCAGTTCATGTTTTTCTTGGAGGTTTCTGTTGTAGGCTCTTTGACTTTATTAATTTCTTCTGTCTGTATGTTTTGGTCTTCTTTGTCAGCAAAGAAAGAATGCAGAGTCTGAGACTGAATCTCGGTGCGTTTTCGCTGCCTGGCCATAATCCCAGCCAACTAACTTGACCTTTGAGTTTTTCAGTGGGGTATGACTGCTTGTAGACTACAGAGTTCTATGTTCCACGTTTGGGGGGGAGGTGCCAGCTCTGCCGCACCGGCATTGCTCCTTCCCCAAGGACCCCCAACCCGAACTGGGCTCAGATCTTCGGCAGGCTGTGCACCCCTGCTCTGATCTGCCACTTAATTCCTCCCACCAGGTGGGCCTGGAGCCGGAAGCAGCAACAGCCATAGCTGCTCCACCTCCGCTGCCCCCGGGGCTGGAAGCGGAACCCCAAACTCCTTCCACTCCTGCAGCTTTTCCCACTAACCTTCTCAGCAGTCTTTGGTGTTTGTGGGTTGAGAAGTCTCCTAACTGCCGCAGCTCACTGAATCAGGGCGCTAGGGCATGCTCTGCCCGGTTGCTGGTCTTGTTGGTCCACGCCGCTCAGGCTGGGCTCTGCTCCACTCCGTTCCCAGCTCCCAGCTCCGTGCGGGATAGACCTCACCCAGAGACCATCCAGGCTGTCCTGGGCTGGAGCCCTGCTTCCCTCTGCTGTTCTGTGGGTTCTGCCGTTCTAGAATTGGTTCAGAGCCATTTTTTATAGGTTTTTGGAGGGGCTGGGCAGGGAGCTCAGGCTGGTCCCTGCTTTCCAGCCGCCATCTTGGTTCTGCCCCCCAAAGTGATTTTGATAAATGTGAGAAGTGAATTAAAAATAACATTGTATGCGTGAAAAAAAGGCAGTGGAAAGAATTATGTACAAGAATATCTGAGAAGATTTTAGGTTTCACAGTGAAAAACACTGTTTCATTAATGCTATACTTTGTTAGTAAGAGTACAGAGTAGTAGAGTAAATATACAACATAGTATTCATAAGAACTGTGAAGTAGTTTTTCCTGCAGTAGACTAAATGCTTTTTTTTTTTAGAACAATCCATTGTTAATGTATTGAATGTATTGTTAATGTAATGGTAATGCAATTTGAAGATCTTCCCATCTGTTAATAGGCCCATGAGACCTGTCTGAGTCACATGAGCCTGTGGTGGGAGGAGCTTGCTGAACGGTAGAGCAGGAAGGGGTGGAGCAGAACTGAGAGGAAGTGAGACAGAGCAATCAGAGCTGGGAGAGAGAGAGACACAGAGCAGCAGCGAGCCATGGAGTGATTTTCCTTGAGGATGTTCGTTTGTGGGAAGGCTTGGGGATGACAGTACCTACTGCATTGATAATGTATATAGATTTCTTTGTTGCTATGATGGATTTGGCTTTCTGGTGTTTGAATAAAATGTTTTGGTTCTGCCTGCAATGAAGAGAGTCTGTTATATCTTGCAATTCATAACTACACTGGCATAGTCATAGCAGCTGTACTCGCTATGGATATCACATTGGCGCTACAAACATTGTGTACAGTTCTGGGCTTCAGAGCTAAAGAAGGCTATACCAGTCTCAGAGAAAGTTTAGAAAAATTAAGCTATTAAATTATTGCTTTTTCAGGGGGAGATATAAAGGATCTGAGTTAGTCATATGGGGAGAAGAAAAGGATTTAGTTTAATTTAATACTAGCTTTTAAGCAAATAAAAGTGTCTTGTCTAGAGAGGCAATCCTGAGACCAAGACTTCTGTCTCTTTTGAAGATAACAGAAGAGCAAATGAGTTCACATTTTATTAGAGGAAATTTAGGTTAAATACAATTATGATTCCTCACATTTGAGTAGTGCTTTATGGTTGACAGTGTACTTTCACATCCATTATCTTACTGGGTCCTCACAAACTTGTGAGAAATTTAGGGCAAATGAAATTAACATTTGGTATTCATTAAAGCATTGTTTGAATGGTATGACCAAGACTAGAACCCAAGTGTTCTGACTATTAACATTGTATTATGCTCCCTCTTAGATATAAAGAATAAGTTCCTGATAATAAGGATTGTTAAATTTTTAACCTTCAGGAAGATTATGGCAATTGCTATTCTATAAAATAGATTTTTACTTGTGATAAAATGTGGTCCTAAATGAAAATGGAATCTTATGTGAAAGTAATTTCCTTCTCTTTCAGAAGTATTATATTGAAGTATAGGTGAATGGCTAGTTAGTTCATTTTCTTAGAAGATGATACTGATACTAATAAAGCTAGGGTTGTAGAGCTGATCACTTTTCAGATTACTATTCTCTGTGTTTCTATAATCACTTTACAATCCTGATCAGTTGTGTTAAAAGAGTATGTTATTAGTTATAAATCAAGGAAATGCTGAGTACTACTAGGAGAAAAACCTAAAAATTTCAGCCATACGAATGTACTACAAACAAGTAGTAGAACCACAAATACATATATTGAATGAGTATTGTGTGTGTAATATGACGGTAGGCATTGTGAGGAATGCAAAGACATAGCTCCTTATAATTTCTTCACAGAGAAAAGTGAAATTTTTATATATATGATATATATTTCCTTGTTACTTGACAAATCTGGTCCTTCTATTTTAACTAATCCTAAATGAGTGAGGCATATTATTATTCCTGTAAAAGGATTATAGTGAGTTATTTCCCCTAGACTTAGCTGAGCATATTCAGACATGAGGCTACATGGACTTCTGAACTCCAAGCAGAATTAGAGAAGAAGAGACTGTGAAAGCCAGGCTTTTGCAACTTGACATCTCCGGTTTTCAGGTTATTCCCTCACAGCAAAGTCACACTGTTTTGCAGCCTGGTTTTCTTATACTTGGTATGACCTCTCTGTCACACTTGTTCAGTCACTTGCTAAATCTTGCTATTTCTACCTCAGCAACCTCCCTCACATTGGATTCCTTCCCTCACACAGCCTTCACCTTTGTTTAGGCCCTCATTACCTCTTATCTGGTCTCTTAATTCATCTCCCTGCCTTGTCTTCCCTTCTCCGTTGCATGTTCCACATAGCCATCAGAAATTTTTAAAAATTTTTTAAAAATTTTTTTAAAAATTGAGTATATGTCACTTCCCTACTCCATAAACTCCAGAAGTGCCCTGTTACCTTTAGGATCAAATGTAAAATCTTCTCTTCGGTTTTTATAGTCCTTGACAATCTAGTTCTACCCTAACACTATTATTCACTACTCTCCTTTCTGTACTCTGTGGTCTAGCCAAATGAGCCTCTCCGGTCTCTCTATATACAACTTATTTCTAGTCTCCATTCCTGGAATGCACTTCTTCCTCAACTTCTTAGAATCTTGTGTTTCTTTGAAAATTCTACTCAAACTCCATTTTCCATAAGAAACTATTCCTAATCCTTCCAGATACTAGTTTGCTCTCTATCAAAAGCAATAAAAACCCTTGAATTTATCTTTGATATTTTATGTATACTTATTTATTTACCTGTTATCTCACCTGATAGAATTAAGATGCTTTTAGGGCAGAAACTATTTAATTTTTGTCTATTTAGCCAGCACCTAGCATGATGTTCCAACTTACCCTGTCTACTGGCTGCTTTGCTACTGCTTATAAACATCCTTCCCTACCCTCAAAAAATTCTTACTTGATCCATCCATCACTGCTTGCTATCATGCTATATCTTTCTTCCCTTTTGTGGTTAAGTTTCTTGAGAATTTGGTTTTTGATGTCCTTCAAAGCTCTGTCCTGGACCCTCTTCTCTTTTCTTTCTATGTTATTTTACTCGGTGATCTCATCAACTCCCATGGATTCAATTATCATCTTTATGTTGATGATTCTCAAATCTGTTTATCCAGCCCTAACCTTTCTCCTGATTTTCAGACTTGCAGCTTCACTTGCTTTTTGGATATCTCGATCTGAATGTCCCAGGTTGAACTCATTATCTTTCCTCATAAACCCTCCCCTCTTCCAAACTTCCAGGTAGTATAGTTAGAACAGTAAAACTTTCCTATCCCTGCTAATTGCTAGTACCTTCTCTCAAATTACTTTTGTAGGATATACTCTGGGTCTACTGTTTCAACCCTTACTCCCATGAAGAGTGGAGTCCCCAGATCATAGTTTCTAGGTTCTCTCAGGGCTCTAGGGCAAGGGTGGGGAAACTGTGGCCTTGAGGCCACATGTGACTCTTTGACTGAATCCAAACTTCACAGAACAAATCTCCTTAATAAAAGGATTTGTTCTGTAAAACTTGGACTCAGTCAAAAGGCTGCACCCAAGGACCTAGAAGGCCACAGATCCTCTCCCCTCCTCCCCAGCATGTAGGGTATTCCTGAGTGTGTATGTGGATGTCTTCCTAATGATATAAATTTCAGAAGCCCCTACTAATGGCTTTCCTCTCATGATAAGTTGATGATATCACTTAGCCAGATTTAAGCAGGCTTTTAGAGAAGAGTATTTTACCAAGGTGGTATTGTAAGACATCTTCCTTTCCTCCTCCCAAAGACATACCATTTCCAGGGGAGAGTAGTCTTGAGGTTAGAGAGCATGTATGGCAAAGGGATAATAGTTCCCAGAAGTCCTTTTGATGTTTTTTCTTATGTATGGTGTAGTCATCTCCTGAGCTCTTTGCAGAGCTATGAATCTGTGTAGTCTGTCCTTGGCTCTTAAGGCTATCACCACTGTCAGCTGTTCTAGGAATGCTACTAAGAGGCAGATGGGAACATGTGAAGCCATCCAGACTTGTGGAATTAGAACAGTCTTTAGCTAAGTAGAAGGGAAAGTCTGAGGTCACCTTGCTTACTTGAATCTCTTGGGTTCTACACTAGCTCTCTGGTTTTATACAAGTTCCTATTGGACTTTACCAAACCCCTCACCCACAAGGCAGCTAGTACACATACTTTGGAACACTTAGAGCTTGATCAGACATTGAAGACTTCACTGCATCCTGGACCATCACCAGTCCTGACTTTTGTCTTACCACTGGACTTTGATGACTCTGGAAGAGAGAGTGAAACTAGATTTTGTGCAGCTCTGCCTCATTTCAGTCCAATTCATGCACAAGTCAGAACAACACCCTGTGATGTCATTGGTCCTCTTCAAAAACAAACAAGAAACAACACAACACAAATTGTGCAGTATCACTGCAGTTTATCCAATAGCTTTCAAGGACTTTACACACTTAAAGTATTTGTTGGATTGATGTATTTTAGGACTGGGATGTATTTTCACATCGTAAATATATCTGGACTAAGCACTAGAAATGTATTCCTGCTGGATAAATGTTTTGGGGCTAAGTGGGATAGGTTGATTTCGACCCAGCTTTTATATTTTGTTTTCACTTGTATTCATTTGTTCATTTATTGATTCCATCCATCCATCCATCCATCCATCCATCCATCCATCGTTTCATCTACTTACCCCCCCCCCCCATTATGTATGTGTTGTTTCCTTCAATAGAATTTATGCTTCTTCAAAGCAGGGATAGTTATGTTTTTGTTTCTCAACTCTCATCACCAAAAACAGTGTATGGCTCATAGGAGGACCTTAATAAATGTTTGTTGAATGAAGCAATGTTAAAATCATTTCGTAGGCCCCTTGAAATTGGGTTGTGTGTGTGCGCTCGCCTGCGCATGGGCTCAGTGCATGTTCCCCCCCCCCCCCAACAAATTTCCATGAAGGATTTTAGAACCGAGTGAATAAAGGCTCACCTGATAGCCAAGGAAGACCAAAGTTCCAATCCTGCCTCTAAGATGTAATGGCTTTTTTCCCTGGGCAAGTCATCTAACCTCTTAGTGCTTTAGGTCTAGGTAACCCTCTTAAGACTGAGCGTTGCAGAGAGGGCACCAACCTGCATTGTAAAGGGAGTTTTCTTTATATGAGAGTTCCCACTAACAGTGAAATCACAGGTCTACTCCCTATCCACAAATTTTATGTCTCTAATTTGGTAAGTGAAATGAAAATACAACCTTATAGAGAAATAGGTTAACAATGATAGCGATTAGGATTTTTAATAGTGTTTTCATCACTATTTCTCTTGTTTAAAAACTGTCATTTGCAGTAAGTTTTACTGTTTCCAATGCCTTGAGGAGAAAAATGCTCTAGAGAAGCAAGCATATTACAGATAACCAACTTGGTTTAATCACCACAAAAATGTGATAAAGACACCTGATACTTCTTTTGTTTGGGAGTTTTGATAATTTTCTTTCTTCAGTCAAGTTGACTTATTTGGCATGTGGTTGGAAGGGATGAGCAAATTTGAGGTTGTTGCAGCTTGATGTCAAAAGGATGATAGGACTTATGGAGTTATAGCTGGAAAAATTCTTGAAGCTTAACTAGACCAAGCCTCTCATTTCTTAGCTGAGAAAATTGAGGCCTAGGAAACTTTGTACAGTAAGTTGAATATTGTACAATAAGTAGAAGGTTGTACAGTGAGTAGAATAGCTAGCCTTTGAGTCTGGATTCTGTGTTTCTAAATCCAGCCAGCTCTTTCATTGCACCATACTGTTTCCTTATAGTAGGGTCCAAATGCGTAAGTCAGCCCTCCCCTTCTTGTCAGTGGTTTAAAATAGCATACAATATGGCATTTTTCTGTCTGTTAGGTAGATATGGAACAAATGAAAGTACTCTATCATGTTACTGTGAGAATTTATCATCACCAGATCAACAGGATCTATTACTTTGGGCCATCATCTGGAACTTGCAAATAGCCTTGTTGTAAAGAACCTCTTTGTCTTGGATGCACTGGAAGTTTTACAATATCTTTTTTTTTGGTGAGGTTCTAAACTATATTTGTAGCTGTGGAAAGGGTAACATGGCATTTTAAGAAAAAATTTAATCCTTGTTATGTGTATCTGCTGTTGTGTTAACATTTTGGCTTTCATATATTTTTTCTATAATATTCTTATTTGAAAGTTAAGCATTTGTTAACCTTTCATAAAGCATTCATTTTTCATTGTATGCAATGTTAATATCCCCAGAGTAATGTCTGCTTTTTGTATGGAATGTACATACAGAATATTAGAAGTGTCCTTACTGGTACCTCTGATAAAAAAAAAAGTCCTTCATTTCTCTTATATATAAAGTAGATTATACATTCACATTTATCAGTATAACATTATAAAATGCTCAGAGTGAGTCTCTATTAGTCAGGTAACATAAAAGTTAATTTAAAGCACTTAGAAATTAGGAATACACTCCTTCCTATAAATAAGAATTAATTTATGTCCATTCAGTTACAGGCTGTTGCTAACCCTCTTTTAATCAGATAACTTGGTGGTATATAGAAGTAGCCAAATAAGTAAGTTTGAAGGCCATGAAATGTTATTGGTCTCTCAGTGATGATCATCTGTTTAGTATTTCAGCTCCTGTTTCCTTTCTATAAGGTATAGTTATTAGGGTCCTGTTTGGTTCCTTCTTTCCTTCTTCACTTTTCCTGTTGAGAATTATGAAATGGAGGGAGATGAGAAACTTAGAAATCAGAGAAACCAAGGACCCATGATGTCTGGTTTTTTAAGGTGAATAAAATTGTACTTGTATTTGGGGAAGATAGTTGAGTTTCAGATGACCTTGACTTCCTTTTATGTGCCTTTTAATATCTTGTTGGTCAGCTCTCAAGGTACAATAGAAACTTATCATTTGTGTCATGATAGTGTACATAAATTAACTACATCACCACTATATCTCTCTGTACCTTTTTCTTCATAAAGTCTCTGAGAATATATGTTTTCACTGTCCGGTTCATTACTAAGGTAGAACATTTTCTGTAATGTAATTAACTGTGTCATGTTTTCGTTGTAATTTACTAAAGATATACTTTTCAAAGACTGAGTGTGAATTTGTGCAGAATTGCCTTCTTATGGTTTTCTACACACCTGAATTGCTCTACATTTTTCCTCTGCTGTGTTCACAGACTCAAGGGATACCTCAAGTTTGGAAGTACAGTAGCAGAACCTTCTCCAGAAGGTAAAAATGAGGGCTGGCCACTTGTCACTGTTTGTGATTCACTATTTAGAATCAGTGGGCTTGTTTTGAACAGCAGATTGTTTTTTGTTATCCCCACTACTGGGAGCACATTGCCTATGGAAGTGTTGCATTGACCTTTCTTAATGTTTGATGGGGGGTGGGAGGGGTTGACTTTTGCTTACCATCCTGGGCATTAAAATGCATGCAAGCAAATTCTGTAAAATATTCATTAACATCAAATTCCTCTCTGAACAGGACTAATATTTTATTCTATCTCCTTTTTAATGTGGAAGCAGAAATTGTTGGCTCTTTATAGTTCCCTTTCCCTCCAAGTGTGTCAACTGTTTTGATTGTTTTTAAAATAATTCTTTTGTCTTCTTTAAACCTTCTTCATTATGCTATCTTGTTGTTTGCTCATATAGAGGCTACAGTGTTGGAAGGTACATAGTTATACAAATTAGATGAAAATTTGAATTTTCTAAGGCCACCAAGCCAGGCTTTACATTTGATTATGCAGTTCATTTATTTCAAACATAGCTTTGTTGTTCAGTCTTTTTTTCCGTTGTGTCCAACCTTTCCATGACCCCATTTGGGGTTTTCTTGGCAAAAATGCTGGAGTGGTTGGCCATGTCCATCTCTAGTTCATTTTACAGATGAGAAAACCGAGGCAAACAGGGTTAAGTGATTTGCCCAGGGTCACATAGCTACTAAGTATCTAAGGCCAGATTTGAATTCAGGAGGATGAGTCTTCCTCACTCCAGGCCGGTCACTCTTTCCCCTGCGCCACCTACCTGGCTGACTTAGTTTTAAGACTCCAAATTTTGTTTTGACATCTGGGATATGCCATATCTTTGAGATGGCCAAGGATCCTGTCTAGAAAGCTCTTTTCTTTCTTTCTATGAATACTCAGCCTCTTTTCTATGTATTATATCAAGTAGTTATTTTGCACATGAAGGTCTTCTTAACTAGAGTTTTTAGTGATACTTATTGTAATTCTTGGCCTTTCCTCTCTACCTATTTTTTGTCATCTAGCTTCACCTTTAGTCTTAAAGCATATTGAAGAATGTGAATCCCATATAGATCCTTCAGATTTCACAATTCATTTCTGATTAAGTAATCTTTTTGTTCTTTTTTAAGTCAAAGGAGTATAGAACAGAAGCTGAAGTAACAAAGGGACAAGTCATCTGGTAGAAGGAAATTTACTTGGGTCGTCAATCATCAGGTATTTATTGAGCACACACTACGTTTGTAGTATAGGCCCTTTCCCAGAACTTAGTGTAGTTGAGGAGAGAATATTTGCACATATGAAACATTTAGAAAATAATTAAGTGCTAAATTATTGATTACTGGTGCAGTAGGAATTCAGAGAAGGGAATAATCCATTGTAGACTAGAGTTCTTAGAGAGGCTTCATAGAATAGATAGAATTTGATCTGAGCCCTGAAAGACGAAAAAGATTTAGACAGATGGGGACTGTAGATAAGGCACACTAGGTCTGATAAACACTCGAATAAAGGGGTACAGGTAGATGTAAATATGAAGCATTCAGTAGATAATGAGGTCACTCACTTGGCCAGAACAGCAGGTGTGGGTTTAAGATTAATAGGAAATTAGGTTGAATGGGTAGTGTGGTATCTGATCAGTTTATGGAGAATCTAGAAAGGCAGGTAGTGGAATTTGGACTTACTGTAAGGAGCTGCTACAGAATTTTGAGCTGAGTGATATAATCAAAGTAGTAATAAGGAAAAAATAGCCTGACAGTGGTGTTTTAGGTGGATAGATAAAGGTATTGGAGACAGACTGATAGCCAAAAGGCTATTGTATAGTAATTTAGATATTGGATGATACTATCCTAGACTAAGATGGAAGTAATAGAAATAGAGGAGGATATGTGAATCCAAGAGATATTTTAAGAGAAAAATCATCTAGACTTAATGAAAGATAAGGTAAAGGAATTGAAGGACCAACTCGTAACTTCTGGATTAAGAAGTTGGAAGAACAATGTTATTACTAATAGTAAAGGACTAGTAGAGAAGGGAGGATATTTTTGGTGTGGAGTTAATGAATTTTATTTTGGATGTGACAAGTTTGAGGTGATAATACAAATTTACATAAAGATAACACAGCAGTTGGAAATACAAATCTTCATCACAACTTAACGGTTGGAAGTAAAGATATAAATATGAAATTAATTCACATAAGTAATAGTTGAATGCCTAAGAGTAATGAGTTCACTAAGGGGAAGTGAGCATAGGTAGAGAAGATCAGTACATTCAGGGTAGAGTCTTAGGAGAAACTTAAGAAATAAAGTTAGGGAGACAACTAAGGAGTGAACAAAGACAGAGGAGGAAACCAGGAAGATGGTATCACTGAAACTAAGAGAAGAGAGAATTTCAAGAAGGAGGGGGTAGTCATTTGTTTTATGTGTGTCTTTATAGGATTGAGCAAGAACATGTGAATGTTTAATTGGAAAAACAACTGAAAATGAATATGCTTTTGTTTATGGATAGCACATTTTTACTCATGAGTTTGTTCACTCATCTCCCAGTGTGATTTCATTTAAATATTGTAAGGATACATATAGGCAAGATTTTGATAAGTGAATTAGGAAAAATACTAAAGCATTGAATTTGAGATGCTAAAGGAAACTTGCCACTGACTCTTGGGTTTGTTTCTAACTTTTGCAAAGTCCATGTGAAGATAAATTTTCTGATAAAAGGTTTTCTTTTTTAAAACATTAACATATTTTTTGGGAAAAAAGGAAAAAACTCAAATCTTTGTAAAATATATGTGGTTAAGCAAAACAAATTCCCACTTTGGCCATTTCTAAAAATGTATGTCTCATTGAAAAAACTTTTAGTGACATTCCCTTCGAAAGAGTTCCATTTAATTTTTTTGGAGAGGGGAGAAGCAGCCAAGAAATTTCATGTCTTTGTGATTTAAGCACAGTTGTGTTTGGCTTGATTTTGAACAGTTAGTATCAGAAGCTTATAGAACTAGAACCTCATTATTTTCCATGTTTTGCCTAGTCCCAAAACTTTGTTGTCAGCAATCTAACAATAATGAGGCTAGAATGTCCCTATAATAATTGAGATTTCTGCCTGCTAGTTGCATATTTCTGAATAACAGCCTGAGACCTTAACAAAAGGTAAGCGTATCTCAGAATGCAGTGTGAATCTCTTTAAAACAGATTTTTTTTCAGTGACTGTTTTTTGAGCTTCAAATATTCCTCATCAATAACATGTATTTTTAATGAGCATGCTAAGTTGCATGAATCTGATTATAACATAATTGGGGGCTTTTGAAAAAGGAAAAAAATTTGAGGTGTTAGTAAAAATGTGTTTTAGGCTTATATCTATTACTTGCTTTCCCTTCCTGTGGGGCCCCTCCCCCATCCTAACTTGAATGGGTAGTTTCTAAGGATGCTAAAATGAATATTCTGCATATAGCCTATAATGGAGTCTGCACAGAGGTATTTTGTTTCGGATACACATGTAACCTTTCAGGTTTTGAAAATTAGTGAACTACTATTGTATAACTTTCTGTATAATATGTCTTAAGTTGTTTGGTATAAAGGGTGCCATATCTCTTATTATCACTTTATAGTTTTGTTTTAAAAATTAAGCTTTTAATGTGTTCCATACCCCTCCCCCAAATAGTCTACTGTGACTTTAAAAAAATATAAAATCAGAATTTGAGTTGAAAGAGATCTTAAATATCTTTCTAGATTCCTCTTTATTTCATAGATAAGGTCATTGATTCCAGCTCTTAGGTTCTATGAGAATAACATAAATATCTCAGTTTACACATAAGCTACTGCTGTTTTTGTTATCTTCTTGAGGAACGTAGTTATTTTCTGTTAATTATCACTTTATACTTATAAGACTTGAAGCAATGTTTCTTAAAAGGATGAAGCGTAGGCATTTTGCAGACCAGAAAGCACAAGGGCAAGAAGAACTTGCTGAAAATCAGGGCTCTCCAGATGTGGACTGGGTGGCTTTGCCCTAAAGTACTTACATTCTATTGTGAATAACATGTTCACAGAGATATAAATGCATGCTTTATACATAATGAATACACAGAGATAGGAGGGGCACATTAACAATTTAGGAAATCAGGAAAGAACCCTTAAGAGAGAGATGTCACTTGAGTTGGGCCTTAAAGGGAGATAATGGTTCCTAGGACTTGTAGTGAGGACAGATAGCATTGCATATGGGGACTAACAAGTATGCCAGTTTGGTGGAAGCATAGAGTGTGTGTGAGAGAGAGTATTGTGTTATTATCCTGGAGGGATAAGATGGAGCCAGATTATAACAACTTTAAATGCCAAACAAAAGAGTTTATATTTTACATTGCAGACAATGGGGAGCCACTGAAGCTTCTTAAAGAGGGGATTGACAGTGACATGATCAGACCTGTGCTTTAAGAGTATCACATTAGGCCACTGTGTGAAGGATGAATTGGAAAGGGGAAAGATTTGAGGAAGGAAGACCAGTTAGGCCAGTAGGAGGTTATTGCAGTGGTCCAGGTTAGAGGTGATAAAGGTCTTAATGAGGGTGTTTGGTGATACTCTCAGTAGAGAGAAGGGGAAAGAGAGATAAAAAATTTTTGTGGAGGTAGAACTGACAGAATTCAGGGACTCGTCATATATGGGGAATGAGAGAAAGGAAAAAAAATGATGACTAATAATAATGAGCATTTATATAGTGCCTACTATGTGCCAGACACCATACTCAATGCTTTACAATTATTATCTCATTTGGTCTTCACAACAGTCCGGGAAAGTACATGCTATTATTATACCCATTTTACAGTCAAGGAAGGTGAAGCAAATAGAAGCTAATTGACTTGCCCAGATTCATGGAGCTAGTGTCTGAAGCTGAATTTGAACTCAGGTCTTCCTGACTCCAGAATCACCATTGTATTCACTATGCTACCTGTCTGCCTCTAATTACCAAGTTGCAGACTGGGTGATTGGTAGGATCATAGTTCACTTAACAGACGTAAGGATTGTAGAAAGTGGAACCATGAGAGAAAAAGATAGTGAGCTCTGATAGCTGGTGATTTGGGACTGGTACTTTAGAGAGACTGGGTATAAATATGTAGTATCTGCCAGCTCCTGGATAGTGTTTTATATATAGATAGAATAAACCTCAAAAGGAGAATTATCTGAGTTAAGGCAGTAGAAGAGGGCTTGCAAGTGACATTGAATATCAAGACACGTGCATATTCCCCTCTTGGCCCATTTTGTTCAGAATATGAAAGAAGATACCTCCATTCTGTATGGGATGACCAAGGATGCTCTGTCTTCAGGGTAGAGCCATATTTCTCTTGGTTTCAAGGAGCTGGGAGGAATGTGAGAGCAAAGGGTCTATTATAATGGACAGTTTATTAAAAATAGAATGCAATAGAAGTAGAAAGTGGAAATTGATAGGGAGTAGGAGTATGGAGGGATCGAGCTGAAACTGAGGGATGTATGGAGTGATAGCCAAGAAAAGGACCTTTGATTTAGGTTGTCTATGACTTAGAATCCCAAGGATTTGAAATGAAACCATAGGAGTAAGGGATAGGCACTGGAACTGTTAATTTCACTGGTATGGGTAACTTCTCTGTTGAGGAAATTCCATACATCAATGCAGATTGGCACCTTCTCTGCACTTGATTGTCTTAGAGAGTTGCCTAAAGCACTGAGAGGTTAAGTGATTTGCTATTGCCTTTTGAGAAGTAGATTGAGCACAGGGCAGTAGATTTTCATGCCCTTTCCAGTCATGTTCATTTTTTTGCCCATGAAAAAGAGGTAGAAAAAAGAGGGGGAGTATGGGGCTACTGGAAGAACAGATGCCAAGATACCTGAGCTTCCTACTAGGTGTCTTGGTTGAATGGTTGGCTGGGATGAAGATGTGTCATGGGTCAGCTGGTTATAGAAGGCAGACATGCTGTTTGACTTAAATCTGTAAAGGTTCTGTCTTAATGGTGTCCTAAAACCAAGTGGATTAACCCAACTGGATAATGAAGGAAGTCTGGGAATCAGAACAGTAGGGAGAGGTGGGCAACAGCACAGATGGCAAGATGTCTGTGTTGTCTGAGACCTGCTGTGCTGCTACGTTGGTTGGATGGCTTTCCAAATTATACCCATGAGTAAAACTGTGGTAGGAGGAAGGTGTTTGTAGTTCTGCTTTTAGGGAAGTTTTGTCACTTGAATTTACTTGGAATTCTTGCCAAAGATGGCAATGAAAAATAATAAATCCAAAATTATAGAGCTAATAGGTATAATTAAGTTAAAAAATAACTTATGGTAAAGTTCTTAGGGAGGGTAAAATCACAAAGTTCTTAAATAAATTTCTTGTTCTATTTTTAAAAAAAAGGAGTTCTAGATATAATTTTGTGCTTACCAGATTTGGAAAAACCAGCACTTCTATGGCTGAGATTACCCTAGGGAATATGTGACATTGTGTGAATTCACTTAATGAATCTGTAATATTACTTTGGACAGTGTTGTTTTAAAGGGATGCAGTAATGGTTACATTCTTTTTTTTTTTTTTTTTTTGCAGGGGGGGAAGGCAGGGCAATTGGAGTTAAGTGACTTGCCCAAGGTCACACAGCTAGTAAGTGTGTCAAGTGTCTGGGGCCGGATTTGAGCTCAGGTCCTCCTGCCTCCAGGGATGGTGCTCTACTCACTGCACCACCTAGCTGCCCCAGTAATGGTTACATTATAACATTTTTGGTAGTAGTTCTTGAAAAATTGTATTTTTCTGCATTTTAGTCAGAAAAATACAATTTTTCAAAATCTTCTGTGGTCACCTAGAACTTTTGTGATCCTTGGGCATTCAGTCACTTGATCCATGAGTCTACCCTCTGTCAAGCACTATGGGATACAAAAATAAAAATTAAATAGCTCCTTCTTTCAGGAAGCTTACTTTCTATTGCCAAGCCACTTGTGGTATAGAGTTTTGGTTTACTTATTTGTGAAATAGACATAATAATGCCTTTAATACCTGCCTTTTGGTATTCTTGTGAAATGAGTTGATGGATGTAAAAATATTAAAGCATTATATAAAGGCTAGCTATTTTTACTTTGAAGTTCAATTTAACTAACTTTTATTTAGCATTTAATCTATGTAAAAATGATCATTGAATCCATAGGGTATAGATGAAACTCTCAAGGAAGAGTTAGTAGATAAAAGGCTCTGAACAAAGTCTTTGGGTGATACACATGCTTAGGGAGCAGGGGGATAAATAAAGACCCAGAACAGGACTTTGAGAAGGAGTTGTCAGACATACAGGAGAGGATATTGTCTCACAGAAGCCGAAAGAAGAGAATATCCAGGGAGGAGAGAAATCAGCAGTATCAGAAACTGAACACAGTGTCAAGGAGGGTAAACATAGAGTAAAAGCCATTGGATTTAACAGTTGAGATGATTGATAACCTTTGATAGAACGGTTTCATCTGTAGAATAGTAGGATTAGAAGCTGTATTTCAAGAGACTGGGTAGGGGGTGTGCTTCTGGGAGACAAGATAATGGAGTATGTAGTAAATTGCTGTAACTCTCCCATATTCACCTCCAAACATAAATAATAGTGCCCCAAAACAAATCTGGAACAGCAGAACCAGCAAAAAGATGGGGTGAAACAGTCTTAGCCCAAGAAACTTGGAAGATCAGCAAGAAAGCTCAATCTTACTCAGGTAAAAGAGAAGCACATTCCAGGACAGGAAGCGTCCCAGCAAATCAGCAGCAAGTCCCACCTTAGCAGGCCAGTGAGCTCCAGTTGGTGCAACAGGCACCTTAACATAGCCAGGAGAACCAGCAGACTCCAGCTTGAGAACAACCACCATGTGCTTCAGTGTAGCCCTGGGTAAACAGGAATCCTCCAGTGGCTAGACCTTCATATACCTCACTGTAGGCCTGGGGAAATACACCCCACTGGACCTCAGCACATGCCAGACACCATCACTGGGACCCCCAGCTCAGTACCAGGTAAGCTGCCAGACCTCCTTTTGCCTGTAGCAGCACCAGCCACTCCCACCCCACCCTTTCAGCACAGCACCAGACACAAGGGTTCCCTGGAGGACTTGGAGCAACACAAGCACAGGTAAATAGCCAGTGCCTGCAGCCACTGGCACAAGAAGCCTAAGACAGTGCCCTTTCCACCCTGGGTGCAGAGCTCAAATTTAAAGAAAAAGGCCAAAAAAACCCCAAACAACCAAAAAAAATTTGACCATAGAAGGTTATCGTGGGGATTATTATGGTGACAGGGAAGACCAAGACACAAACTCAGAAGAGGACAACAGTGTCAAAATACCTATGGGCAAAATCCTAAAGAACCAGTGGGAAGTGATTTCAGGCCCAGAAGGCACTCATGAAAACTCAAAAGGGAGCTTAAAAATCATGTAAGAGAGGTAGAGGAAAAAATGGGAAAAGAAATGAGAGTGATACAAGAGAATTCTGAAAAAAGAATCAACAGCTTGGAAACCTGCTTGAAAACTAGACGACCAAATGGAAAATGAGATACAAAAATCCACTGAAGAAAACAACCCCTTTAAGAGTATAATTGGCCAAACGGAAAAGAAAGCATAAAAGCTATTTGAAGAAAGCAACACCTTAAAAGTTAGAATTATGTAAGTGGAAGCTAATGGCTCTATGAGACATCAGGAATCAATCAGACAAATTCAAAAGAATGAAAAAATGGAAGAAAATGTAAAATAACTCATGGGAAAAACAAGTGAACAGGAGAGACAATATCAGAATCATTGGATTACCTGAAAGCCATAATCAAAAGGAGGACCTGGACAGCATCTTTCAAGAAATTATCAAGGAAAACTGCCCTGATGGGCACAATAGCCATTGAAAGAATCCACATATCACCTCAAGAAAGAGATTGCAAAATAAAAACTCAAAGAAATGTTATAGCCAAATTTCAGAACCATAGGTCAGGAAAAAAAATACTACAAGAGAAAGAAAGAAACAGTTCAAGTATCAGGGAGTCACAATGAGGATCACACAGGACTTGACAGCTTCAACGTTAAAGGAATAGAGGGTCATGGAACATGATATTCTGGAAGGCAAAGGAGCTAGGACTACAACCAAGAATCACTTACCTGGCGAAATTAAGCATAATACATCAAGGGAAAAAATGGTCATTCAATAAAATAAGATTTCAAGCTTTCGTTAGAGGACCAGAACCAAACCAAAAATTTGACCTCTAATATCAAGACCCAAAGAGGAAGCATAAGCAGGTAAAAAAGGAAAAGAAGACATAAGGGATTCAGTAGAGCTAAACTATTTACATCCTTCCATGGAAAGATGATACTTGTAATTCTTAAAAATTGTATCACTAATAGTATAGTTAGAAGGAATATACATAGACAGAGGGTATGGGTACAGGGTAAATTTGAGAGAATGACAAAATAATTAAGGGATGAGAAAGAGGAATACACTGGGTGCAGGAGGGAGAGGTAGAATGGGGTAACTTATTTCACATGAAGAGGCACAAAAGACCTATTGCAGTGGAGGGGAAGATGGGAGAGTGGGTGACTTGCTTGCACCTTAGTCTCATCAGTATTGACTCAAAGAGGGAATCATATACACAATTAGTTGAATATAGAAATCTATCTTATCTGACAGGGAAGTAGGAGGGAAGGAGATCAAGTAAAGGGAGGGGGGTGGGGACTGACAGAAGGGAGGGTAGATCGGGGGAGGTGATAGAAGCAAAACACTAGGGAGGAGGGAAAGGGTGAAAGGAGAGAGAGGAAAAACAGGAGGAAGAACAGGATGTAGGGAAATACACAGTAGTCATAGACATGAATGTGAATGGAATGAAGTCTCCCATAAAACAAAAGTGGATAGTGTATTGGATCAAAAACCAGAATTCTACAATATGTTCTTTTAAGAAACACACTTGAAGCATAGAGACACATGCAGAGTAAAGGTAAGGGACTGGAGCAGAATCTGTTATGCTTCAGTTGAAGTAAAAAAATCAGGAGTAGCAATCCTGATCTCAGATCAAGTAAAAGCAAAAACACCCTTAATTTAAAGAGGTGAAGAAGGAAACTACATCTTGCTAAAAGGTACCATAGACAATGAAGCAAAATCAATACTAAACATATATGCACCAAATGATATAGCAACCAAAATTTTAAAGGAGAACTTAAATGAATTACAGGAAGAAATAGATAGCAAAACTATACTAGTGGGGGACTCAATAAATCCAACCAAAAAATAAACTAGAAAGAAACTAAGGAGGTAAATAGAATATTAGAAAAGTTATATTTTACAGACCTTTGGTATGATTTAGACATAAATGGTGACACCATGAGCAAATTAGAAGAGCAAGGAATAGTCTACCTGTCGCATCTGTGGGGAGGGGAAGAATTTGTGACCAAACAAGAGGTAGAGAGTGTTGCAAAATGTAAAATAGATAATTTTGATTACATTAAGTTGAAAAGCTCTTGTACAAACAAAACCAATGCAACCAAGATTAGAAGGAAAGCAGAAAGCTGGGAAACGATATTTATAGGAAATATCTCTGATAAAGGCCTTATTTCTCAAATACATAGAGAAGCAAGTCAAATTTACAAGAATACAAGCCATTCCTGTATTGATAAGTGGTCACAGGATATGAACAGGTAGTTTTCAGATGAAGAAATCAAAGATATCTATAGCCATATGAAGAAAGGCTCTAAATCACTTTTGGTTAGAGAAATACAATTTAAAACAACTCTGAGGTACTGCCTCACACTTCTCAGATTGGCTAATATGAAAAAAAAAGGAAAATGTTGAAGAGGGTGTGGGAAAATTGGGACATTAATGTATTGTTGGTGAAGTCGTGAACTGATCCAACCATTCTGGAGAGCAATTTGGAACTATGCGCAAAGGGCTATAAAACTTGCATACACATTTGATCCAGTAATACAACTACTAGGTCTTGTCCCAAAGAGATACTACAAAAGGGGAAAGGACCTACATGTGCAAAAATATTTATAGTAGGCCCTTTCATGGTGGCAAAATATCAGAAATTGAGGGGATGCCCATCATTTTGGGAATGGCCAAACAAGCTGTGGTACATAAATGTGATGGAATACTATTGGGCAATAAGAAATGATGAATAGGTAGATCTCAGAAAAACCTGGAAAGACTTGTAAGAACTGATGCAAAACTAAACAAGCAGAACCAGGAAAACTTTATATAGCAACGTTGAGTGATGATCAACTATGAATGACTTAGCTCTTCTCAACATGATAATCCAAGACAAGTACAAAGGACTCATGAAGGAAAATGCTTTCCATATCCAGATAAAGAACTGATGGATTCTGAATGTAGATCACTTTAGTCTTTCTTGTGTCTTTTTTTCCTTTTGATCACTTTTTTCTTTCACAACTGTGACTAATAATGGAAATATTTTTACGTAATAACACATGTATAAGCTATGTCAGATTGTCTACCATTTTCAGAAAAAGGGATGGGAGGGAGAGAGAAAAATTTGGAATTCAAAATCTTGGAAGAAATGAATACTAAAAATTTTCTTGACATGTAACTGAGTAAAAAATAAAATACTAATTAAAAAAAAGACCTAGAAACGAGGAGATAATGAGGCAGTAGAGGTAACTAGAGAGGAATCTTTCTGGGAGGTTGATAGTAAAAATGAGAAAAAGATGCTGCCTTGAATACATAATAATAACTGAAGTTTTTTTTTTTCCAAGGATGCAGTTGATCTGAGCAAGGGGAAGGAGGCAGTGTTTAGGGAGAGATTGAAGGTGGGGACAGATGTGAATAGTTGAAGGGACTAACTTCTAGATAAGATACAATGGATTGTACATAAAGGGTTTAGGTAAGAGAGGATAACTTTGGCAAAGGGAAAGGCTTTCAAAGGGCAAAGGAGGAGAGAAGGGCTGAAGAGGAAGAGAGGTTTTGAAATATTGCAGTTAGGGGATAGGAAGGAGTATATAGGAGCTGGGCTCAATTTCCATAGTAAAGCCAAAGATGTGCTGAAGAGGGAGAGGATTATGTGTCATAGAGAGTTTTCAAAGAGGAAAAGGTTGGAATAACCCCTGGGGAGGATGATAGTCACTTTAATTTGGAGTAGACCTAATCTGTAATGGCCTTTTGCAATATGTTTGGGTATTCTTGAAGATTTTGTCTCAAGACATTTGGTACTGGGAAGTTTATTATCACTTATTAAAATGGAAATGAAGGTATAGAACTTTTATTATTTACTCAAATCAAGCAAGTTAAAGACATAAGGTTATTTTCTACTTAGTTTAATTCATAGACTAAATCATCCATTCTTCAGAAATCTTTCATTCTGGTCTGTATGCTTTAAAAAAAAAACATTTAAAGGAGCTGTATGACAGAGATCATTGCTGGGTGTAAATTTAAAACTTTTTCAGTCTGGTAGTATTTGCCAGAATTTATATTTCACTGGCATAACCTCTTAGAACCCAGGCTCACCTCTATTCCGTGATAAGGTATTAGACTGATATTGCAGATTTAGAACTATTCTACCTTCCTCAACTTAAATATTTTAAGATGTTCTTAGTTTTTATTATAATTTATAAAATTCTGAATTTAAATGCCAAAAAGAACATTTTCATGAATATGTGAACAAAAGAATATGAAAAGAGAATTTTATTTGCAATTGTCAGCCTCCATTTTTTATTACTTGGCCTTTAAAAAATCGTTTATACAGCAAGTTAGACATATTACTTCAAAAGTGTTCTGTTTCTCTTTTCTTCCTTCTGAACTGCCTTCTGTTTTCTAATAATACATTTTTAAAAAGGTTTCTATGATTCTCTTATTTTTAGTATCACTGTTGCTAATTCTCTCCCCCTTCCACCAACTGAGAGAAAGAGACCCTTGTAACATATACTTAGAGTCAAGCAAAAGGAATGCACACAGTGGCCATGCCTATAACTGTACATCTCTGTACTTTATGTCCATCACCTCTCTATCTGGAGGCGAGTAACTTTTTTATTCCTCTCATCAGATTTAAGAAGTTTGTTTTCTTTTCCCTCCCTTCCCCTCCTTCCGAGCTTTTCCCTCCCCCCATATTTTTTTCCCATTTAATATCCATTATCCTCCTCAATACCACTTGTTTCCCTGTAGAGTTCGATGTATTTCTATAATAAACTCTTTTTGTATGTGTATATATTCAACCTTCTGTTTTCCATTTTATATAAGAATGAAATTCATATAATACACATACCCCTACCCCATAATTCATGTTTTGTCTACTTTCACACCAATTATGAGAAATAACAAGTTCTACCTCCCCTTTTTCCTTTCTCCTTAAGTGTATTCTTTTACAATTCTTCAGACACTCAGAAGAGAACCAGTTCACCCACATGTCCTCTGTTTTTCTTCTTTAGCTTTCTCACTACCCTTTGAATACATTAAGGTTCCAAAGAGATACTTACCTCTCTCTCTATTACAATGTCTGCATTACATCATCATAAAACATAAAAAAATTGTTCAAATAAATTTACCTTTCTGGATATTTCTGGACCACCCTTGTCTTTGTATATTACTTTCCTATTAAACTCTGGTCTTTTCATCAAAAATGTTTGCCAACCCTCTTATTCAAGTAAGGATCTATTCCCTACCCGCCATAGGATTATACTCAGCTTTCTAGGATAAATTATTCTTCTTTGTAAATCTTCTTTTGCTTTTTGTAATGTTGTATTCAAAGATCTCTCTCTATTAAGTAGAATGTACTTGACTTTAGTTCTTGGTACTTGAATTGCTTCTTTTTGGATACTTGCCATATTTTTTCTTTGAGGTAGGAGCTCTGGATTTTGGCTGTATGTTCCCGAGACTTTTCCTTCCTTTTGGGGCAATTGTGAATTCTTTCTGTCTTCACTATGATCCCTGGTTCTAATAGATATGAGCAGCATTCACTTATGATTTCTTAAAATAATGCTTTCGGGTGGGTGGGGTGGTATGAGACAACCTCCAGGGTCTCTTAACTCACAATCTCTGATCTAAGATAGAGCTTTTTAGAACTCAGCAGACCGTGATGAGCCTATTTGATAGAACATAATGCATGTTCTATTTTGAAGGTTAAAAAAATCTGTTACAAAATGTTGAGACTATCCGGGAACGTTGAATATGTGTCTTTAGATTAAGGCTTTCTTTTTTCCTTTCCCTTTCCCTTCTCCTTTTCCCACTGTTTCATGAAAGAAGCACTTTCATTTATAACCAAGCCTTTGTAAAATATTCATCATTAATTAACATGGATTCTCTATAATAATTGTTGTTCATTGTGTCAGTGAGACTTCTTAAGTGTTTCAAAGTTGTTTCTCTTTACAGTGTGGTCTTCATTGGATAGAAGAGTATGTGGGTGGGGAAGGTAAGGTTTAAGAAGACTACCTAGGCTGGAGGGGCCAGGGTGTGAAGGACTTTGAATGCCAAACAAATGATTTTATAGTTGATTCTAAAAGTAATAGGGATTTATTGAATTGGTGGTGGGGAATGGCATGGTCTGACTTTTGCTTTAGGAAATTTAATTTGACAGCTAAATGGAGGATGGACTGGATTGAGGAGAGCATTGAGGCAGGGAGACCGACTGTCAGACTGTAGCAGTAGTCCAAGTGTGAAGTATTGAGAGCCTGTACCAGGGCGGTGGCTATGTCAGGAGAAAGGGAGGCATGAAATCAATAAGACTTGGCAACAGATTGACTACAATTGTGACATTTATTAAATATGCCAAGCACTGTGGTAGGTGCTGGGGATAGAAAAACAAAAAGCCCCACCCCCACAAGAAGATTGTGTTCTGCCAGGTTAGAATGCAATGTGAATATTTTAAGTATCTATGACGTGTGGAAAACAGACCTAAGGTAACATTGGTGGGGAAGATGGTAGCAGCTTGGGAGACCCCCAGAAGTTGGCATTTGAACTTAGAGTAAGTCAGGCACAGCAGGCAATCAATGCAGAGGCACACAAATGGGAGTCTTATGTGCAGAATGGCAAGAACACCAAATGACTAGACTGTGGGACGTGTGGAATGGAATAAGGTGTAGTAGAAGGCTGGAAAGGTTAGAAAGGGACAGTTGGTGAAGAGCTTTAAAATCCAAACAAAAGGGTTTATATTTTATGCTAGAAGTAGTTAATTGGGTAGTGGGACAGCATGGTCAGGTATGTGTTTTGGGAAAATAATTTTAGAAAAGTTAAAAGGTTTTAAAAGAGTTGCTTTTACAATGAGTACATGCTTTTAGAGAATAAATTAGGGAGGAGTAAAGGAATGACTTACTGCAGTGAAAGCGCTGTTAAGATTAGGTGACATAAATTTGTAGTGGGTTTAGGCATCATAGTTGTGTGACTTCTTCTGGATTTGGTGGATGATGGATGGTTGGCATTTGGCAAAGAGTGTAGTTGTGATATGATGAGAGAGAGAGTAATGTGAAGATAGAGGATAATGTAGAATTGAATTTATGACTTAAATGGTAGAAATTGGTAAAGGAGGAGAGTAGCTGGAAATGGGATATTGGCATAGAAAAGTATTGAGAGATGAAGGGATTGGATGTTAGGTTGGGAATGAGGAATAGATTTAGGAATAAGGATTGGAAGAGATGGGGTGATAAAAGGATAATGTAATTTTTGAGTTACTAGTTTTAGAAATGGAGATCAAGTATGATCATCTTTTTATGTGGCTGAAGTGGAATTAGAGGAGTTCAGTCATGCAAGTTGAAAAGATTGAGGACCTGGGAGGGGAACTCGGAGGGAACATTTACATGTGTACTGCTGGCTTTGATAGTAAGAGAAGAGAAACACATTGAGAGTATAAAGGCACCGAAGACTCGCAAAAAGAAGACAAATTTGTCTTTAAATACAGTTATCCCTTCCACATTGTGACTTTCTCCATCACGGTTTCAATATATCACAGATTGGCATAAGAAATTAAATGGGAATTTTTTTGGGAGGTTTGTGGAAGATGACACATGAAGGCCAGCAGATGATACAGAAAAAACTTAGAAATTCAGAAATTCATAAAATGTATAGTACTTTAAAAACCCCATAAAAGAAAAAATTCAGACTTCTCTGTAAGAAGGGAGGGCCAAAAATTTTTATGTAAATTTTCCAGATTGCGGAGCGCTATACTCCTAACCCGTGTGATATGGAAGGGATAACTGTACAAATGATTTCTTTAGAAACCTTAGGGAAGCAAGAAAAGAAATCAGAGAAGAAACCAAATAAAGCCTTCAATGGCTTTAGTAAAGTAGCAGGATAAAATCAGAAAACCTTTTAACATTTCTCTATAATATTAACAGAAATCTAGAAGAAACACCAGACAATTCCATGGAAAACAATTATAAAGTGTATAAAATTTGTGGGAGTTAAACTACCAAGACACTCAGACCTTATGTGTTTAGTATTGTTTTGTGGACCACTTTGGCAGTCTGGTGAAGCCTATGGGCCCTTTTTCAGAATGATGGTTTTAAATGCATAAAATAAAATGCATAGGATTATGAAAGAAACCAGTTATATTAAAGACGGTTTTCAAAATATTTAAAAAATTGTTCATGGACCCCAGATTAAGAACCCCTCTACTTTATAGAAATACAGAAGGTTTAAGTAATTGGAGAGATGTGTGATGTTCATGGTTGAGTCATAATAAAAATGACAACTACTTTAATTAATCTATAAATTTAGTACTATACCGGTCAAACTCCTAATGGATTATTTATAAAACTAGGGAAAATAACTTTTTAATAAAACTTTATTTGGAGGAAGGAAACTTTATAAGTTCCTATTTTCCAAAGGGAAATAATGAAGTAAGGTATGAACAAAGGTACAATCTCAAATTATGTTATAAGGCATTCATCAATCAAAACTGATTTTCAGATAGAAAATTAGAATACTGTAATGGGCTGACAACTAGTATCTGTACAGTGCTTTAAGGTTTACAGAACACTTCACAGATATCTCATTTTATCCTCACAACAGTTCTCTTGAGGTGTAGGTGCAGTTACTCCTCCCATTTTAGAGATCAGGAAACCAAGGCAAACTGATTAAGGGTTATATAATGGTAAGTGTATGAAGAAGGATTTGACTTTAGATCTTGCTGATTAGGTTAGTCATTCAACAAAACACCAATGAGTAAGTCCCATGATCCTTTGACCGTAAGTGGTCCGTAAGCCTTAGGAACTACAAAGTACAGTGTTTTAATCGTCAAATCTAATAGCCTTTTCTCAGCCTCAACTTCTTTGACTTCTCAGCAGCTTTTGATGCTGTTGACTACTACCCACCAGTCCTGAATGTGTTCTCCTCATTGGGTTATTTTCTGACCTGCCTCTCTCTTGGTTTTCCTCCAAACTGTATAACCACACTTTCAGTTTTCCTTTGTTGGATCATTATCCATGTCATGCCAACTAACTGTGGGTTTACTTCTAGACTCTATCCTGGGGCCTCTTTTTACTCCCTACACTTTTACCTGGTGACTGTAGCAGTCCTCATGAATTCTATCATCTCTATGTAAATGATAATCAGATCTCTATATCTAGTTCTCTATCTTTTCAGCTGTGGTCATGAAGGAGGGAAGAGTTATCAGTTGGATTTTGAACTACATTTCTTGTGTGTCCAAAACAGAGCTCATTACCTTTGCCTCAAAACCCACCCCTTTTCTAAACTTTCTTATTGCTGTTGAGGGCACTGTCATGTTTCCCATAACCCAAGTTCACAACCTTGGTGACATCTTCAGCTCCTTACTCTAACCTCACAAAGTTACGAAAATTTGTTATTTCTCTTTCCACACTTTCTCTTGAATGCATCCCCTTCTCTTTACTCATAGAGCTACCATCCTAATTCAGGCCCTCATCACCTTGTGCCTTGGGCAGAGCACCCACAGACATATACCCTATGAGGACAGGAGAGGAAGGAAGAAGGGAAAGGAGACCTGGGAAAGACTGAAGAGGTCTCCCACTGCATCCGGGGCCTCCTCCAGTCGTCCTGATCTATGTCTGGCCATTGGACCCAGATGGCCCTGGAGGAGAAAGTGAGGCTGGTGACTTTGTGCAACCCTCCTCCACTTAAATCTGATTTTATGGATCTCATTGCAAATCATGACATCACTTTCCTGATGTCATGGTCCTCTTCAAGAATGAAGGACAAACAACAACAACCTTGTACCTTGACCATTGAAGCAACCATCTAAATTATCTCCCTACCTCATCTTTCCCCACTCTTATCCTACATATAGTTATCAAAATGCATTTTCTTACAGTTTAGACCATGTTATACCATTTTATATTTGCCATGCCCATCTATACCCCCAAGTCAATAAAACATTAGTATTTAGTTTCATATAGAAAATCTTCCATTCAACTTTTAAAACTTTTTATAACTAGAGCTTTTTTATTTTTGCATCCTTATTACACATTACTCCATTCTCTGCAGTGTGGCTCTTCTGACTGGTTTGGTGTTATTAAACACAGTATTCTACCTCCCATCTCTTAACCTTTGTACTGTCAGGTTCTGATGCATGGAATGCTCTCCTTTCTTACTGTCTCTTCTTAGAGTCTTAGATTTCCTTCAAGACTTAGGACAAATACTTCCTTCTCCATGTGGAGTTTCCTGATCCTCCCAATTCCTAGGCTGTTTGTCTCCGCCTTCCCCCTGCTTTGTATTTATAGAAACACATACTTATGTTTGCATATGACTCCCCTTTCTGACTGTAAGCTCCTGACGTTGGTTTTTGTTATGTTTTTAAGCATCTAACAGTAGTGCCTGATATATAGTAGAAATTTAATAATGCTGGTTTGTTTATTGAAGGAGACTGCATATTTGACAATAATGGCTGGAAAATTTGGAAAGCAACTTGGTTTAAAAAAATTTAGATTAATATCTTATGCCAGAACATAATGACTGCAGTAATATAAACCAAAAATAATATTGAAAGACAACAAAACTCATTTAATTGTTATGACCCATCTTTATCTTGAGCATCTGATGATGAAATGTGCCTTCTCCCTTTCATATATTGGTTCATTTTGTTTCATTGGTTTTGTTTTTATAGTAGAGAGTTGGGTAGTGATGGTGAGATAATGGGAAATGGCAACAGTAAAAAACCAGAAGACCTAAATAAAACTTAAAAAAAAAACCACAAGCTAAATTATTTGTAACAAAAAAAAACAATAGAAGCTTTTCAATAAGATCAGAGGTAAAACCAGTTGCCTGCTGTCTTCATTTTATTTGACATGTTCCAAGCAACTATAGATAATTTTTAAAATTGAGAGAACAAACATAGGTAAAGAATGACTAAAATAATCTGTTTGCAAATGGTATCATGGTTTACACTAAGAGCTCTTGAGAATCGATGAAAACTTGATAACTGAAAGCTTCAGTAAATATGCACAGTACAGATTAAATCCAGAAACATCGTTGGTATTTATGTATTTTATATTCCAAACCCAGGAGTTAAAGATAGGAAGAGAAATTCCTTTGTTAGTAGCAATATTCATTAAAAATTTTTAAATTGGGGCAGAGTCAAGATGGCAGCTGGAAAGCAGGGACTTGTGTGAACTCCCCCTCCCCCCCGCCACATCCCTCCAAAAACCTATAAAAAATGACTCTGAACAAATTCCAGAACTGCGGAACCCACAAAATAGCAGAGGGAAGCAGGACTCCAGCCCAGGACAGCTTGGATGGTCGCTGGGTAAGGTCTATCGCGCACGGAGCTGGGAGAGGAGTGGAGCAGAGCCCAGCATGAGCTGCGCCTGGACCAACCAGACTGGGAGCCAGGAGGAACAGGCCTTAGTGCCCTAAGTCAGTGAGCTGTGGCAGTTACCAGACTTCTCAACCCACAAACATCAAAGACAACAGAGAAGAACTGCATAACCCATGAAATAGCAGAGGGAAGCAGGGCTCCAGCCCAGAACAGCCTGGATGGTCAATGGGTAAAGTCTACTGGCCTGAGCTGGGAGCGGAGGGAGCAGAGCCCAGCATGGGCGCAAGGCGGAACAGACCCTAGCACCCTAAATTACTGAGCTGTGGCAGTTACCAGACTTCTCAACCCACAAATACCAAAGACAACAGAGAAGGTTAGTGGGAAAATCTGCGGGGACAGAGTGAAGGAGTTCCCAGTTTGGCCACCAGCCTGGAGGCAGCAGGGGAGGTGCAGCTACAGAACTACAGCTGCAGTTGCTTCTGGCCCCAGGCCCACCTGGTGGGAGGAATTAAAGTGGCAGATCAGAGCAGGAGTGCAGAGCCTGCTGGAGATCTGAGTCCAGTCTGGGTTGGCAGTTCTTGGGAGGGGAGGAGGAGTGCTGGTGTGGCAGAGCTAGCTGTATAGAAACAGCTCTGAAAACAACAGCACATCCCCTTAAGCATGGAACAAAGTACTCTCTGCTCTACAAACAGTCATACCCCCACGAAAAACTCAAGGGTCAAGTAGTTGTCTGGGAACATGGCCAGGCAGCGAAAATGGACTCAGATTCATACCCAGACTTTGGAACCTTTCTTTGGTGACAAAGAAGACCAAAATATACAGCTGGAAGAAGTCAACAAAGTCAAAGAGTCTACATCAAAAGACAGTGTGAAATATCTCATTGGGAAAACCACTGACCTGGAAAATAGATCCAGGAGAGATAATTTAAAAATTATTGGACTACCTGAAAGCCATGATCAAAAAAAGAGCCTAGATATCATCTTTCAAGAAATTATCAAGGAGAACTGCCCTGATATTCTAGAGCCAGACAGTAAAATAGAAATTGAAAGAATCCACCGATTGTCTCCTGAAAGAGATCCCAAAAAGAAAACTCCTAGGAATATTGTCGCCAAATTCCAGAGCTCCCAGATGAAGGAGAAAATACTGCAAGCAGCCAGAAAGAAGCAATTTGAGTATTGTGGAAACATAATCAGAATAATACAAGATCTAGCAGCTTCTATATTAAGGGATCAAAGGGCTTGGAATACAATATTCCAGAGGTCAGTGGAGCTAGGATTAAAACCAAGAGTCAGCGAAACTGAGTATCATGCTCCAAGGCAAAATATGGATTTTCAATAAAATAGAGGACTTTCAAGCTTTCTCAGTGAAAAGACCAGAGCTGAATAGAAAATTTGACTTTTAACACAAGAATCAAGAGAAGCACGAGAAGGTAAACAAGACAGGGAAGTCACAAGGGACTTACTAAAGTTGAACTGTTTTGTTTACATTCCTACATGGAAAGATGATGTGTATGATTCATTAAGACCTCACTATTAGGGTATCTGGGGGTAACATACATATGTGTGTATGTGTGTATATATGTGTGTGTGTGTGTATATACACACACACACACACACACACACACACACAAGTACACACATACACACATATACAGACAGAGGGCATAGGGTGAGTTGAATATGAAGGGATGATGTCTAAAAAAATAAAATTAAGGGATGAGAGAGGAATATATTGAGAGAAAGAGAAAAGGAGAGATAGAATGGGGTAAATTATCTTGCCTAAAAGTGGCAAGAAAAAGCAGTTCTGTAGGAAGGGAAGAGGGGGCAGGTGGAGGGGGAATGAGTGAATCTTGCTCTCATCATATTTGACCTGAGGAGGGAATAACATACACACTCAATTGGGTTTCTTACCCCACAGGAAAGAAGGAGGAAGAAGATAAAAAGGGAGGGCAGATAGGGGGAGGAGGCAATCAAAAACAAACACTTTTGAAAAGGGACAGGGTCAAGGGAGAAAATTCAATAAAGGGGGATAGGTTAGGAAGGAGAAAAATACAGTTAGTCTTTCGCAACATGAGTATTGTGGGAGGGTTTTACATAATGATAGGCATGTGGCCTATGTTGAATTGCTTGCCTTCTTAGGGAAGGTGGGTAGGGAGGGAAGAGGGGAGAGAATCTGGAACTCAAAAGTTTTAAAAACAGATGTTCAAAAAAAAAAGTTTTCGCATGCAATTAGGAAATAAGATACACAGGCAATGGGGCATAGAAATTTATCTTGCCCCACAAGAAAGGAAGGGAAAAGGGGATGGGAGGGGAGTGGGGTAACAGAAGGGAGGGCTGACTGGGGAATGGGGCAACCAGAATATATGCTATCTTGGAGTTGGGGAGGGGAGGGTAGAAATGGGGAGAAAATTTGTAATTCAAACTCTTGTGAAAATCAATGCTGAAAACTTAATATAGTAAATAAATTACAAAATAAAAATTTTGAAATTAACCCACCAATACATTGTAGGATTTAAATAAATCGAAGTATAAAAGAAATGCTACAGAAATAAATAAGTCCTAAATAATTGTAGAGAGAATAAAAGTTCATGTCTAGGCTGTACCATTATAGTATAAATCATAATATTCTCAGATTGCCATGTAGATTTATTGCTTTGCCCATTACATTGCTCAAAGAATACTTCATAGAATCATAAAAAATTAGCCATTATGGTCACAAAAGTTATCAAGAGATATTATTGAAAAAGTAGGAAGGAATCATCATTGAAAGAAAAGTTACTAAATTATTATTGCCCTTTTACTTAGAGATTTCTTTATAACAAGAAAAGATTCCAATTAGCCTAAGTAGAATATGTTTATTAATCTGGGAATACTTAAATTATGGCATATAAATGTAATGAAATATTGCTATGCCATAACAAATGAAGACTGGTTGCAGAGAATCATGGGAAGACTTTTAACATTTTTTTAATTTTTGCATTTATTATCTCTTCTTTCCATGATTTTTCCTTTGCCCTATACTGAACAATTTTTTTAAAGCGGAAAAAGAAAATCTTCTCTACAAATATGCATAGTCCAGCAACACAAATCTCACATTGACTATGTCCAACAATATATGTCTTATTCTGCATTTTAAGTTCATCACCTCAATGGCAAAAGATAGGTAGTATGTTTCATCCTCATTCCTCAGGACCTGCGATTTGTCATTGCATTATTCAGTTGTAAAATCTTTTCAGCTGCATTTAAAAAGAATATTTTTGTCACTGTTTAAATTGTTCTCCTAGTTCTGTGTATTTCACTTTGTACTAGTTCATAGAGATCTTCCCAGTTTCTCCCGAAAACTGTCTAGTTTGTCATTTCTTATACACAATAATATTCTGTTATAATCATATACTATAATTTGTGTAGTTATCCCCCAGTAGGCAGATACCCCATTAAGTTTCCAGTTTTGGCTACTATGAAAAGAGCTGCAGTAAATGTTTCTGTATATATGAGTCCTTTTCTTCTTTCTTTGATCACTTTTAAAAAATTATTATTGACAAGTTTTATTTTTACAGTTATTTCTAGATTACCCTCAACTCCATTAGAGCTCTCTTGTAACAAAGAATAACAAACAAAACATTAACAACACAGTGACCTCATCTGAAAGTGCATACAGCAATCCACATCTGTAGTGCTTCTCTCAACCTCTCTGTTTTTAAAATGTCTTTTTTTAAAAAATAGAAATCTGTTTTCTCTCCTCACCCCTGCACTTCTTTGGAAAAAGAAAAAAAAATTCCTTTTGATAAATCTGCATCACTGAAGAAAAACAAATTAACGTCATTGGCTCTATATGAAAACTATGTATGTCATACACACCCTGAATCTATCACCAATGTCAGGAGATAGGTAATATTTTCTTTATCATTCTTTTGGAACCATGGACAAGTCACTGTGTTGATCTCTTCGGGATATAGGCGTGGTAAGACTTTATAAAATGTTAAAAACTGAAATCGGGGATAGACTAACATTTTGCACAGTCACTATAACAATGCAATTAAAATACTTCTTAGTACTGTCCAAATAAAGAATATATATTTTCTGTTAACAGTGGGCTTTTAAAAAGCCTTTTTCTCTCAGGAAGCATATTCTGTTAAAAGGGGGGGGGGGTGGTAGTCTTTTCAGGTTTTCTTTTTTTGTTTTTTAATTCTTTGTATCAAAAAGGTTTTAGTAATTTTTAAAAAAAGTATATTGGCATATCTTTTAAATAAATACTTTTGAAAAGTTCTCATCATATACATACATACATAAATGCATACATACATGCTCATTTAAATAATTATAAGAATACTATCTCTATCCGCAGGGACTTCGCAGATTTAATAAGGAAAGAGAGGACATAAATCTAAATAACATTGCAGGGGAAAGAATTTTAGGTTTGTAGTCAGAAGACCTGTTTTTCAGTCCCATCTTTGTTACTTATTACTAGTATGTTATTGAGCAAATCACATAACCTCTCGTAGTTAGAGGTTAAGATCATGGATTTAGAACTCTAAGGTACCTTTAAGTTCACCTAGTCCAACCCCTTCATTGATAAGCAAAGTGAATCGCAGACTTGCCCAAGGTCCCACAAAGTAAGTGACAAATATCAAGGGCCTCCAGCTTCAAATCCAGGGCTCCTTTCATTCTACTACACTTCATGCAACAGTGGGCAGGACACTTTATAGTTTATTTTTTTTATCTTTTGTATCATGGAGTTATAATAGGAAAACATTATTCATTAAGCCTAAAGAAATGAAGCCCTGGCTACAAATTGTACTTCACAGAATAAACAAAATTCATTACTATTAGTAACCTGTGAGATGTTAAAAGACTACATAAAGCAACCATATAGAATTGCAGATCAAACAGAAAGCTTTCTGAAGCACTCCTGTTAATATCCCTACACTAAAAGTCTAAGTTTGTTTCTTGGATAATCATTTATATAGGTTTGGGAAATAAGAGTTCTTCTTATCTTGAAATAGTTTTCTGTGTCACTTTGAAAATTAATTTTTGTTGTTATGACATATACATTCAAACTTTAAAAAGATAAATAATACATTGATTTGTCCTTCTAGTTATTTTATTGTTTTACACTATCTTTACCTTCCAAAAGTCTGTTTGTTACTTTATATTGCTCACTTCTGATCCTGATAATCATTTGTATTCCTTTTGATTTGAGACATGTTTTTGTCTTCAAATGGCTTATATGGAAAGCTCTTCTTGAAAGTTTCTCAATCTTGAAAAATTAAAAAGTATAAACTTTGGGTGGAAGAAGTATCCAGGAAGACCTGTCTGTCAGTGCACTTTTGACAAATATATATTTGGGGAGATAGTGAAGACGGGCAGGTCTTTTCTATTTTCTTCAACTGATACTGTCCTTGTAAAAGGTTTGTAGCTTCAGCCAAATATGTCATAGAAAGAAATAGTGGAATCTGTTAAAACTTTGTCATGTTTTCCAGAATTTTTTAAAAAAATTAATAATAATTGCTAACATTTATCTAGTGATTCAAAGTTTGCAAAGCTCTATACATGTTATTTCATTTATTCCTTACACCAAACCTGTGAGGCAAGTGGTCTTAATATCTCCATTATACAGATGAGGAAACTTAGCCTGGGTCAAGTTAAGTGACTTGCCCAAGTCATAAGGCTATTACATGTCTGACATAGAATTTGAACTCAGGTCTTTGTGACTCCCAAGTCCTGTGTTCAGTCTACTAGGCCAATCTTCCTCTTAGGTACAGATATCAGTTTGATTTTTAAAAGGTCTTGCAAAGACAGCTAAATGAGATATCCAAGTACTACGAATAGGTGACTGAAGATTTAGGTACTGTGCCCATCAGTTGTTACGTGATACTTCACTTAATTCCAGCTGAGTGCAGTCAGTCTACTCACATTTATCCAGCACCTATTCTTTGCCAGGCACTGTACTGGGTGCCAGAGGTGCAGAAAGAAAATAGTCCCTTCTGACAAGGAACTTATGTTCTATTGGGAGAAACTACAGTTACACATCTAAGTAGTTACGAAATAATATAAATAAAATATCAAGGGATAGGGTAGCTGAGCATTTATTTTCTGTGGTTCTATTGTTAATGTCAAAATATCACTGAGCGAATAAATTCCTTAAGATTTTGAAAGCCAATGCCATTCTTATTTGAACCTATTTCCTAGACTCATCTTTTGTATTATCTACTATCAACTTCATAGGGCAAAATATTATAACTTTTTAATAATATTTAGATTGAGGTTCAAATCATTGTGAAGGAAACATGTTATAATAGAATGAAAAGAACTAAGCTTAGGGTTTAGCGACCTAACTTAAAATAATATCTTTTACTCTTAATAGCTCTGTGTCCATGATCAAGTCACTTAAACTTGTAGATTTCCTTATCTCTAAAATGAGCATAAAAGTACATTGCAGGGTTTTTGTGAGTAAGGTCCTTTATAACTATTAATATTCCATATAAGCTATTATCATCAGTGAATATCGTCATAGCCTTCCATAATATGTCCCTAAATGCCACTCGCAGAAATGGTATACTAGCCTGTAGGGGCTTGTGGGTCTTATCTGTTGTGGTAATTCTTATGTACTCATAATTCAAACAATTTTAGTTGAGCAATATTATCTAGATAGTTTAACAGTTAGCACCTCAAAATCTTGCAAGGGCAAAAGGTCAATGAAAGTATATTTTATTTCTTCTCTTACTGTCTGTGAGCTTACCAGTAAATATCTATGCTGTATGAATCCGAGAATTTAACTTGTAGATAGCCAAGTGTAAAATGCGTTGGAAGAATTTAAGCTGTATGATAAATGTATGTACCACTGACCAACATAAGCCTACAGCATGGTACTGGAGGGACCTCAGAAGATATGCACGTTAATACACTGATGGTGGACCTATGAATGGGTCTGAACATTCTGAAAAGCAATTTGCAATATTGCTGGAAAAAAAACCCACACTGAATTTTCCATATCCTTTAATCCAGAGATTCCACTGCCAATTGCACATTCCAAGGTAGTCAGAGATTGAAAAGAAGGGTCCCCTGAACGTCAAAATATTCATAGCAGCACTTTTTGTCATATGTCCATTGTTTAGAGAATGGCTAAATAAGTTGTGGCACGTGAATTTGCTGGATTATTACTTCATTGTAAGAAATAGTGAATGTAAAGAATTTTGAGCTTCTGAAGTAAAATGAGATAAGTAGAACCAGGAAAACAACAGACATAATGACAACAACAATGTAAATAAAAAGAAGAAAAAACCTGAAATTGAATACTGTAGTGACTATATTTGGCTCCAAAGAAGAGATGAGAAAATGTACCTCCCTTTTTATCAAAAGGTGAAGAACTACCAGTGGGAAGCGTTGGATATACTGTCAGATTGATGGGTTGGTTAGTTTGGTCAAACTGCCTATTTTTGCCCTCCTGTCTTTTAAAATTTATGTTAGAAAATATGACTAATTGGATAGGGGAGCGGGAGGGATATATTTGGGGATATTAGTAATTTAAAGCAACAACAAAAAAAGAATCAGAATGTCTAATATTTGTGACTTTCATGGAGGATATCCATTAGAGACTCCAAATATGAGGAAATCCCTATAGATGTTTCAGACCTCAAGATACTCTTGTTTGTGTTTGACACAGTGTTAACTGCATGAAACTATGTGAAATCCGTAATCACTAAACATAATTCAGTTTTACTTTTCCACATAGGGGGAAAATACCAATGGAATGAAAAATATTCAGGATATGATACACAGTTGAATGGAAATAAATATATACATATACATATGTACATTGGCAGGTATATGTGTATATATGCATAACATATAGGTATAAAATATGTACAGCATGTAGTAAGCATGTGCATACATATATATACACACACACACATACACACACACACACACACACAGCCATGTTATATGTTTGTGTATATGTATACATATACACAGAAAAACACAGCATTGACCTAAGAGCCAGAAAGGCCTCACCTTGATCAAGTCTGACTTCTGATGCATACTGACTGTGTGACCTTGGCTAAGTCACTAACCTCTTGATGCTCTTTGTAGTTCTTTAATACTACAAATTACAGAGAAGGTGCTGGCCTGCATGGGTAGAGGAACTTTCCTTATCTGGTAGTTCTTTGTATCAGTTACTTCACAGGTTCAGTCCTTATCCCTATCTGTTTTGTCACCCAAGAGGCAACGTGCAATACTAGGAGTTACCAGTCAAGGAACTTAGAAAAAAACCTGGTTTTTAATACTTTCTCTTGTACTTAATAGATATATGGCTATTGGAAAGTCAGTTCCATAGGGTAAGGGTTTAATTAACATGGAGAAGTCCCAGATGAGGCAAGTCCTTACGCCAGTGCATTTTGGCATTGCGTATGTGTGTATGTGGTGTGTGTGTGTATACATAGATTCACTTTTATGGGATAGACACTGTAGGCAGATGATGAACTGGGCCCAAAATTGAATCGAAAATCTGTGGTTTGGAAGGCTTTTGAGAAATTTGCTGCCATATAGTAAGGTGCCATGTGGTTGTGCACCATGGAATACCTTAGTATTAATGTTTTGGGTTAGCCATAGTTGCTGTGAACAGAGTTAAATGTTGCCAGTGAAGAATTACCTGTGAGAAGTGGCATAAAGGATAATATTGGAGATGTATCATCAAAAAAATAAGAGATGAGCGAGTTACTCTAGCAGTAGCAAAGAAGAATCAGTGTACTGCCTATGGGCTTTATTAGTACATATGCATCAAGAATTCCAGGGGAAAGGTCCTAGCACATTGAGTTAATCCATAATGGTGGATTGATAGGTGGACATGGACAAGAGTATTACAGAATTCTTTGGGTTACAGTCTGCACTTTTGAAAGGAGAACTTGGATTAATGAGAGTGCTAAAGGGATTGCAAGTGGAAAAAGTTTAAGAAGCCCTGCTTTAAAGAACCATCATAATCACCTTATTCTAGATACCCCCCCCCCCCTTCCCCACCACCCCCCCCGCCCCGGCTATTTCTCTCTGCCGAAAGCTAGAGTACAGTTAACTTCCTCTGTGACCTGACCATGGCAGAATCTATCTAGTGGGACTTTGACTTTTTTCTGCCCACCCTACAGTGGCTACCTAGAAACAAGCTTCTCTGGGGGACTGTAATCAAATAGGCCAGGCACATTGCTCAGTTATATCATTGACCATCATCAGTGAAAACCATTGAGTGAGTTGGTAAGGGCTATATGAAGTAAAAGAAATGTTTTTCTTTTACATCTCATTGAAGTACAAGATGAATAGAATAGCAAAGTGGCAAAGAGCAGCATATTAGTCTTTAATAAAAACAAATATTATCAAGGAAAATATGCCATTAGAAACTATTAAAATAGTCTGATTGGTAGATTATTTTGAAGTATTTAGTATTTTTGAAAACAGAAGCATTTTAAGTTTCTTCTATATGCCAACTCTGAGAATTAAGATAATCTTGATGATCAAGTTAGTTGGAGATTAGGAATTTATGTTCTTGATCAGATAACTAGCCTTAAAAATTTCACAGAGTCTAATCCTCTGTGTGTGTGTGTGGGGGTGGGGGCACACCTGCTGTGATGGAGCTTTCTTGGCAACTAAGAGCAACTCACAATACAAGGTCTTGTTGAATAGGAAGAAGCATAAGAGTAAAATGATTAACCCTAGTGTGTAAATTGAGTGAGAGGAACCTACCACCTCTCTCTGTTGCTGATATCATTAGTTATTTGACGGAATTGCTAGCAGTTGCAGGCATATAACCCTGACTTATGGCTTTACTGCATGAGGGAAGATTGGATTTAGATCCTGAGAAAACACTTTAGTAAAAACTTGAAACCCACACCGCTTTGGATTTACCTAAAAATTTTTTAAAAATAATGTTGAATTTGATTTGATACCATTTCTGTTATTATACAATATAACTATATAAGCCTGCTTTTTACTTGTAATTTATTTATACTGTGTCTCTAAAGGATACTTGAGAAAAGCAGATTGCCAGGTAACATGCAAACAATGCCAAGCTGAATTGGCAGAGGGACTTTCTTTATTTGGGACTGCTCTGTATCAATGAGATCCCTTGCTAATTAGCCACATTGCTATTAAGTATGAAAGAAAATATTTAAAAACAGGTTTTTTCCAAATTCCTTGGCTGGTAGCTTGTATTCTATAGCACATTGCCCCTCAGGTGACAAAAGAGATAGGGATAAGGACTGGACCTGTGATTTAATTGCTATAGGGAGCTACCAGATGAGGAACTTCCACCAATGTAGGCTAGCACCTTCTCTGTAATTTGTAGTATTAAAGAGTTATGTAGATCGTTAAGAGGTTAGGTGACTTAATCAGGGTTGTAGGCATATTTATAACAATATAGGCCCACTTTTACTTGAAATTTCTTTATACTGTGTCTTTAAAGAGTCCTTGAGGAAAGTAAATGGCCAGAATTGCATTTTGCTAGCAAATGTTATTGTTTTACTAATCTGAAGCTTATCTATACAAAGTTGATTCTCAACACTCTTTCTTTTGTTTAACTGCATTTCTCATATTCTAAAAATAAGAGCCTAAAATTATGCATGTACAATGATGAAATTAGCTGTCTACCTTAGGCAAATCATTTCAGCTCTTTTTCCTTTAGCTTTCTCATTTGTAAAATGAGGGTGTTGGTCCTAGATGATTTCTGAATTTCTTTCCATCTTTGATATTCTGTATTTACTAATTTTTCTGGCAGACGTTTCGTTCAGTCACATGATATAGGAGTTACTTAAATTTTCTTTAATCTCTTCTGCCACATTTATCCAATTATTTGTATGTGTTGTTGCTTTCTTTCATCTTCTTGAGTCAGTCCCATGGAATTCATTGATATTTCACCCAAATATTATTGACTGCAACACTGTTCTCAGAACTTCCTTACCTGCAGATTATTTTAATCTCGTTCTTGATGCTGCAACAAAAACAATCTTTTAAAACTGCTCCCATTTCGTTTCTTCTTTTCTTAGAACCCTCTACAATATCTTTCGTTAAAAATAATATATAAAAGTCTTACAATGGACTTCAGAAGCTTTAATTCCATTACAAACTGCATTGTTTTTAGTTTTTCTTTAAACAGTATCATTTTGTTTCTCCATTGTAGATAAGTTAATTTTCTCTCACGTTTGTTCTTCCTAGATTCAACTCTAAGCCATTATTGGTGGTTCCTTCCTGCATGGAACAGCTTCTTTTCCCCTCTCTCTCATTCTGTCACTCAGAACTCAGCTGATGACTCATCTCCTGAAATCCTTCAATAACTGAGGAGGTATTAGATTATTCCACTCCTCCTGAAGTATGCACAAATGGCTATTCTCAGAACTGTGCATTCATTTAACTACTGTGAAGGTTTTGTTTTCTTTCTTGTCCATTAAAGATTGTAAGCCTCCTGAGGCAGGAATTAGGTTTTCTGGTTGTTGTATACCTCTTCTTCTCAGGTTACTAAATATGCGTTAGACATTCATTGTTGATTGAATTGAATGAACTTCCCAGCCTAATTGACCTTATTTTCCTTTATAGTAATTTATTTTTTTCTTCTGTAAAGAAAATGTGTTTGAAAGGAGCCCTTTATTTTGTTTCTTCTAGTTCACAATTGGACACTTGAAGACACCCTTCAGTGGCTGATAGAATTTGTTGAACTTCCTCAGTATGAGAAGAATTTTAGGGATAACAACGTCAAAGGAACAACCCTTCCCAGGTGATTCCTTTTTTATGTTTTAAGTAATTTTTTTATTTTAGTAAAAAAAAAAAAGATATATTGGAAGTACCTTTGTCAGTGTGAAAACTGTCTGATAACCGTAGATCCAAATGAAAAAAATTCTCCAGATACTATTTTAAAGCGATATCATGTATTTCTACTAGTAAATATGTGAGGTAAATGTGGGTATTTCATTGATGAAATCATGGGTGGTTCCCACTTTGCAGGCATCCATATTAAGAATATGGCAAACATACTGGTAAGAGAGGAACACACTCCTTGCCCTCATGAGTTTGACAGGAGAAGCATTCACTTTTTTTTTAACCCCATATGAGGTGGCCAGCCTTTGGTGGTCAGAGATACTTCGAGGAGGGGCATTTATATTATTAACACTATTGGGTTCTGAGTCCCTTTGTGCTGAATAATATGTAGCCAGTGCAACTGTAGCTGGGTACACAAAGTGTTTTAGAAGGAACATTTATAAACTGGAGAATGTCTAGACCAGGGCAGTGAGGATCTTTCTGTTGCCTTACAATCAGCCATATAAGGATCATTTGAAGGAAATGAGGCATTTCAGCATGTGGGCTTCTGTATCTTACTTAGTTCCAAGAGAAGCATGAAATTAAAATATTTTCTTCCGGTTGAGTGATTTAAAATTTGAAACCACCTCTCAGGCATTCTCCAAACTGAACAGAATCCTCTAGGTATTGTTTCTTTGAGCAAGGTAGAGTACACTGGGACTTTTCTGCCCCTAGTCATAGACTCTGTACTTTTGATGCAGCCTCGTGTTGTGCTTTCTTGGCTGCTATAAGACACCATTGTGCACATTCAGCTGGAGTCTCCTAAAATTGCCAGATCTTTGAGAGAAGGAAACCACTGTCTAGTTAGACCTTCTACATCATGTACTTGTGAAGGAGATTAAAATCCTAGTGTAAATTTTTACATTTATCTTTATTAAATTTCATATTGTTGGTTTCAGCCCACCATTCTAGCCTCGTTAGGATTTTGTTAGGCTGTTTTTTAGGATATTCTATCTTATCCACATTAATCTGTCCTACCTAGCTTTGCAGCATTTGTAAATTTTATAAGCATGCTATTTATGGCTTTGTCTAAGTTACTAAGAAAAATGTCATACTGCAAAAGGCCAAGCATGGTTCCTTGGAGTATTCCACTAGAGAACTTCCAAGATCATTAATGAGTTACTCTTTAGACCCAGCCCCTCAGTTAATTGTGAGTTCACCTAATTGAACTCTCTTATAGCTCATATCTTTCCATCTTATCTATGGGGAATAGCATAACAGACTTTATAAAATTGTGCTAAAATCAAGGCAGACGTGCTAATAGAACTGATTTCTTAAATGAAATATAAGACTACCTACAAATCTATCAAATACCCCTTATTACCAGAACAAGAAATGACATAATTAGCAACCCAACTTTAGTAAAGAAAATCCAGTGTAATATAAATAAACTGCCCCCAGAACTCAGTCCAAAATGATTTATAGATGAATTCTAATGGAAAAGCAATGAATGTTTATGCTACTAAAATTATATGTATTATATATAATTTATATATTTATAAATATGTAATTATAAATATATATTTATAAATATGTAATTATAAATATATATATTTATAAATACATAAAAATATATACATACATATACATGTGTGTATGTGTATATACATACACACACACACACATATATATATATATACACATACATATGTGTATATATATCACTTTAAGATTATAGTCTAATAGAAGCAGTGAAGAAAGAACCCTTTGAGTTTATCTAGTCTAGTCATCTCAATTTACAGCTGAGGAAACTGGGGCTTAGAGAGGTGAAGGCCATTTATCCAAGGTTATATAAATAGCAAGTTGTAGAACTAGAATTTGAGCCCATATCCTTTGCCAGACTCCTTTTGTGATGGAAAAATGGTTCTGATACCAAATCGGGGAGAGAGAACTATGTATCATTTTGCCTGATTAATATTTTGCCAAAAGTTTTAAGTTAAATATTAGCACAGTGACAACAGTAATACCCAAAATTATTCACTTAGAACCACGTGGGATTTATACCAGCAATAAAAGGATGATTCAGCACAAGTACATCCATAGACAAAGAAAAAATCTTTGACAGTATAGCTCTCGTTTATGTTAATCCTAAAAACCTTGGACATGGATGAATCCTTCTTTAATATTATCACAACAATATATTTAATAACAGGGGCTAGCATTGTTTGCAGTGAAGGAACACTGGAAGTTTTCTCAGATTCCCTTCCTGGAACATCTTTCATGTCAAACTGCCAACCGTGGATGTTTACCAAAACTCTGAGGCCATATCTTTTATCTCTAAATTAATTTGATGATCAAATCAGCTTCCATGGGATTACTTATCTCCATGCAGATAATTTCCCTGGCCTTATATCCAGCCTTAGTATTTCCCGAGGTACAGTTTCGCGTCACATACTGCTTCTTGGACAGTTTAATCCAGATGTCTTATAGCTCAAAAAGAATATGGCTAAAGTAAAACTCCATTATCTTTTCCCTTAAGCCCTACACCTCTTCCAGAATTCATTGTTTCTTTAGACAACACCATCTTTATAATTTCCCAGCTTTACAACTTCCGTATCATCCTCACTTTCTTGCTTTCATTCCAGTCCCCCTTTATGTTTCTTGTGAGATCTTGACTTTTCAGCTGCCACATCAACTTTTATGTCTCGCAACTCTCTCCTCCCCACCCCCACAACTATGGCCCAAATTTAGCTCTCATCACTCCTTCCTCATCCGATACCTAGTCCAGGGGACAGGAAGAGAACTATATACCACTTTCACTAATAAGTATTTTGCAAAAAAAAAATTTTGAATGAAATAATAGCAAAGCGACTACAGTAATATATTCAAAAATTATTCACTTATAACCAAATGGGATTTGTACCAGGGATAGAAGGATGGCTGTTGAAATAGACTTCTGATTGGTCTCCTTGCCTCTAGTCTTCTTCTACTCCAGTCCATCTTCCACATGAATACCAAAAGATGATTTTTCTCATCTTTTCAGCTTTATTGCATCTTATTTTTTCCATGTACTCTGTGATTCTTTCTTCTGTTCCTCACATATAACATTCTCATCTCTCATCTCTCATCTCCTTGTCTTTGCATATCCTCAGTGCTTGGGATGCAGTCCCTTCCCACCTCCCCATCTTGTATTACTTGGTTTCTGCTAGGTCTGAGTTCAAATACCACTTTTTGCTGTAGATCTTTCCTGGTCTCCCCTACTGCTCCTATCCTCTTCCCACTCCCACCCTGGTTAATTTCTACCTGTTTAGTATAAATTTTGTACATACCTTTCTGTGTGTATGTTATCTTCCTTTTTTTGTGAGGCAGCTAGAGTTAAGGTCACACAACTAGTAAGTGTTATATTTTCCTTCATAGAAGGAAAGTTGGTTGAGGAAAAAGAGTTGCTCTTTGTATCCCCAGTGTCTGATATGGTTCTTGGCACATAGGAGATGCTAAACAAATGTTCACTGATGATCAAAAGTAAGTACGACCTCTCTTCCTATTGTTATTTGACACGTTTTGGAATTGCTAGGTATAGAAGGAAGATAGGAGAGAAATAAAGGTATAAATGTTGGTGAAGAAGACATGACATAATGCTTTATTTAGGGTACTGCAGAGAATCAGAAAAATACTCACCTAGACAATTATTAGCTTCAGCAAAGCATAATAAAAAAATCCCCCAAAAGTATTATCATTTCTATATAATATGAACACAAAAGGTAATCTAGCAATATTTTTACTAGGCATATATCCCATATAATGCAAAGGTAAAAGAGAATCTCTTTCCATACCCCCAGGTTTAGTTCATGAGAAACAGCATAATAATAGCCTAATTTAGGAGCAAACTCTTGGTTTCAAATCATTATCCTTGTCATATGGTAGTGATGGTAATAGTATTAATAATAATATTATACAATCTATATATTAAAATGCTTTTAATATATGTTCTCCTTTGCTTTTGTGTAATTAATGTAGAACAAGTAGTATCTATTTTTTACATATAAGGAAACTGAGGCTCCAAGCATAGGTGACTTCCTCACATTCATATAGCTTGGGAATAGGAAAGCCAGTACTCAGAGCTATATATTCTGTTATCCAGGTCATTATTCAGTTTTCCCACTACCCAGGGTTTTATTTTACCTTATTTTGTATTACAGAGTCCCTTGGTGCTCTGTTTTTAACCTACAGAACTCTTCTTAGAATAATGTTTTAAACAATTGAAAGAAATGCTAAATATCAATTAGAAGGTTGTAAAAACAAAAATGTATTTTTCCCCACATCCAACCCTTAAATTTTTTCCAGAGACTCCTTGGATTCATGAATCCTAAATTACACTTTATCTGAAATACTAGTAATAATATCTGGCTATCAGTGAATTTAAGATACTTTGATAATTACAAAGCACCTGAATAATAATGATAGGAGATATTTTTATGCTAATTAAATTACTTTTTTAGTGATACAGATGAGAAAAATTAAAGCCTTAGGTAAATTGTCGATCACAGTCAAGTGACTCAGTATAATTTTTGCTTCAGTTTTACAAATAGGTTATATGTAAACTCTGATATACATAAAAAATTAAATGTTGTACATATATGTATGTGTGTATCTGTATGAATGAGTTCTCATTTTAAATTTTTTTTTTTATGAACAGGATAGCAGGACCTGAACCTGCATTTGTGATTTCTCAGTTGAAAATAATTGATCGGAGTCATAGACAAAAGCTTCAACTGAAGGCACTGGATGTGGTTTTATTTGGACCTCTAACACGTTAGTATTCATTTTAACCCAAGAGGGGAAAGGATAATCTTAAAGGGCTAACAGTTATCAGAGTGAAGAAATAACAAGAAAGAGTAGGAAATATGTAGGAAGAATTGGTCATTGGCTAAGAGGAATTAATTAGTTCATCCTTTAGAGACTTGGGGTTAAAATGTTATACAATTTTGCCATGTCACTAGTGGAGCCTGAAATTTATAGAACTTTCAGTTCTGTCTGACAGAAATTATTGATAGAACTCTGACTTAACATTTTTATACTTAGCCTGCATCTTTGAATGTTTTTAAACCTGAGCATTGAAGAAATGATCAATCAGGAATTGGGGGGAAAAAAAGCTGCAGTAAGCCAGTTTAATCAGTGAAATAATTGGTTGCCACTTGATGATGCTGGTTATTAAGACACTTGATTGCATTTACTCTACAGTCAGATTCTTTGGTTGCTGACCTGTAATTGATTGACCTGATTTAATATAAAAATACGTTATTAGCCTCTCTATCACTCAGCAATACTTGGAATAATATGAGGGCATCATATTCTTCTCTGTTTTTTTTTAATCATTGCCTAGTAGTTTTTCAGGATAATTAAGGATCAGCATGGAAATTTCTGAAAGGGGTTTTGTCTATTTCTTAACCATTTCTCAGCGTTTATATAGGTAGCCTTTTCTAAAATGAAGTTGCCTTATTTATTGTATTTTTATTTTTTAACTCCAGAAAGCTTCTGGAAATTCCTTAAAGTTTGTATATTTTAAGGAAGAATTTGGGGGGGTGATTATAAATTGTGATTGGGGTTTCTCATAAACAGAATACATGAAAATATGTTAAGGCAAAATTTGAAAATTCGAACACAATTTGTTACATATTACCCAAATATAGTTTTCACACTCCTTTGGTGCCTTTTTGGTGTTTTCAGCGCTTGCTAAAAATGACTGTTGGAGTGGTAGGTGGAATGAGTTTGTTACTGACTTTATTTTGGTATGAATATAAAACCTAGCTAGGTAAAACAAGTTACTAAAACAATTTACCCTGCTGTAATGTAGAAAGACACCATAGTACTATTGATATGTGCTAGTAGTGAAAGCTATAGATCCCTGAAGGCCTGACAGTCCTGAAGTGCTATACTTTACCCAACATACCACATACCTTAACCTTTAACCTTAACCTTTTCCTTGCCAAAATTTTGAACTCTGTCCTTTGGGGCATACTCTGGCAATTAAATGGGAAGATTAAAAAATTATGTAGAAAATTTCCCTGTATACTGAGCTTTGAAGGAATAGGCATTATAAAAAGGTAATTTTGTGAACAAAAATGTTGTTATAAAGCTAATTTATTTCAGAAGTAATGTATGAAAACAAGCATTATAATAAAGAAATCAGTTAAAATTTATTGATTCGTTAACTCTTACAAATAGATTTTTATTTTAGAATCATTGAATGATTCTAAACACTCACATTAGAATTAGAAAAAATGTTCTAAAATGGGTAAATATATTAAATTTTAAGGGTTCGATTTACTTAAATAATTTCTGTTGTATGTAATGATTTGTTCTTGAATTGTAAAGTCAGTTTATTTCCAGTGATTATACACTTCAGTTGTATATTCATTCACATCAGAGCTGGAGGCTGAGATAAGCTTGAAATGGGGGAGTTCTGTTTCTTATATTTTGACAGCTCTTTCAATATAATTAGTTTTATTTATTTAAAAATATTATTCTGAGAAGGGGGTCCCGTGGATGTACCAGACTGCAAAAAGGATATGTTAATATGTTAATAAGGTTAAGAAGTTCTAAAGGGTATAGGAGTATTAGAATTTTAGTTTTGTCCCTTTGTAGAACATGTCTTTTATGGGTCAAGAAAATTTTTTGATTTTAGCTATTCCAGTGAATCCATAATACTAATTAAGTATATGAGAGGTTGTATAGGAGACCTGCATGTAGAAATCGCATTGTGAGCTAAGTTCTTCTGAAGTTCTGATGCAACAGTTTTTTAAAACCTTATTGAATTTTCTCTCCCCATCAAAAAATTTATTATAGACTAATATTCTCTGTAGTAAGGGATATTTTAGAGGCTCTTTCTTACTGTGTTCTGTGTCCCTGATAGGTAGGGCTCTCTAGCTTTCTAGAGAAATCACTTTTGGTGCTAGAAAACTCTTTAGGCTTCTATTTAGTATTACATTATAAATAGTGTACTAGCAATCTATAATGTCTTTATGGTGATATGGATTGAAATGTTGATCTGGCAGTGAACTATTTCAACTTATTTTTTTTCCTTTGAAATCTGAACACAATTGATCAGTTAGGTCCATTTAGGTAAATAACTTGAGAGGCCTGGAAAAGTATGATTCTTCTTCCCTTAGCAGTGCAGGGAAAGATTTCGTGCTACAAATCTTTCTCCCATATGAGGAGCCAAGAAGAATGTAGCTTTTATTACTCCTTTAGCTGCTGCCTTTCCTCTACCCTACTTTAAAACAATCAAAAAACCCAGTTCAGGAGCTGAGATAATAAATAAGTATTTTTTGTTCTTTTTGAGATGTAACAGGTTTAGTTAGTGATGTATGTAGATTGAATTCTATTAAATGTGGTGCACACTCGGCCAGGATGCCTTCTCTTTTCACCTTTGATACTAGCTTCTACTTAATGGATTGTCCTTGGTTGCCTGTGCTTGTACTACTCTTGATTTTGCGTTGATTATGCACCAAAGGGGGCAGCTAGTTGGCACAGATTGCTGGGCCTGAAATAATGAAGATTCATCTTCCTGAGCTCAAATTTGGCCTCAGACATTGTTAGCTATGTGACCCTGGGCAAGTCACTTAGACCTGTTTGCCTCAGTTTCCTCATATGTAAAATGGGCTAGAGAAGGAAATGGCAAACCACTCCAGTATCTTTGCCAAGAAAACCCCAAATGGGGTCATGAAGAGTTGGACAAGACTGAAAATGACTGAACAACAACAACAACAAAATGCGCCAGAGGAATAGTCAATGTTGGAAGAGTTGAAACTTCCTCTGGTAATAATCTAGTGTCCCATCTGCTTTCTCTACCCTTTCCTTGATTTAATGATGTAAATTGTGCATGTGAATATTAGTTCAAACATTTCTTTTGTGTTCAAACAATTTTTAAAAGGGATTAAAGTTTAAACTATTAGAATCTAGGTACTTCTTGCTTTTCCAAAGTAATTTCTCCTATGAACTGCCATTCTAACAGTTATGTCACATGTACATATTTTATTATTTACATAGGCCCACCTCACAACTGGATGAAGGACTTTGTGCTTACAGTTTCTATAGTAATTGGGGTTGGAGGCTGCTGGTTTGCTTATACTCAGAATAAGACATCCAAAGAACATGTTGCCAAAATGATGAAAGACCTAGAGAGCCTACAGACTGCAGAGCAAAGTCTAATGGACTTACAAGAGAGGTATGAAAGAGAAAAAGATACATAATTTAGTAAGCTGTTTAAGATTGTGATATTAATAACTAAACTACATGGGAAAATAAAATGGTTTTTATAAAAATTTAGCATGAATTTATGACTTAGGCACTTTCACAAATATATTTTTATTAATTCACTAAATATTTCCCAATTACATGTAAAATTTTAAAAACAATTAAGAAAAATTGAGTTCATATTCTCTCCCTCCCTTTCACCTGGCCCCTTCATCAAGAAGGCAAACAATTTGCTATTAGTTATATATGTTGAATCATATAAAACTATTACATTAGCCATGTTACAAAATACAACACAGGCAAAAATAAGAAAAATGAAGAAAGTAAAATAAATATGCTTCAGTATGCATCAGTCCTCTCTAAGGAAATAGATAGCATTTTCATTGTGAATTCTTTGGAATTGTCTTGGATCATCGTCTTGATCAGAGTAGCTAAATCTTGCACAGTTGATCATCATACCATATTGCTGTTACTGTGGACAATGTTCTGCCGGTTCTGCTCACTTTACTTTGCATCATTTCATGTAAGTCTTCCCAAGTCTTTTTGAAACCATCCTGCTCATCATTTCTTATAACATTATAGTATCCCATCACACTCATATAGTACAACTTGTTCAGCCATTCTCCAGTTGTTGAGCTTCCTCCAATTTCCAACTCTGCCACCGCATATGCGCACGTGCGCGCGCGCTCACACACACAAACGCTATAAATATTTTTGTAGAACTAGGTATGTGTCTTTGGGATACATACCTAGTGGTGGCATTGCTGGGCCAAAGGGTATGCACAGTTTTATAGCCCTTTGGGCACAATCAAAATTGTTCCCCAGAATGGTTGGACTAGCTCACAACTCCACCAGCAGTGCATTAGTGTCACAATTTTTCCACATCCCTTTCAGCATTTTTCTGTTTCTTTTTCTGTCATGTTAACCAATCTGATAAGGTATGAGGTAGTATCTCAAAGTTGTTTTAATTTGCATTTCTCTAATCAGTATGAATTAGAGCTTTTTTCGTGTGACTATTAATAGCTCTGATTTCTTTTTCTGAAAAATGCCTGTTCATATCCTTCGACTATTTATCAACTGAGGAATGACTCTTCTTTTTATAAATTTGAAATAATTCTCTATATTTTTGAGAAATGAGGTCTTCATCAGAGAAACTTGCTACAAAATTTTTTCCTAGTTGCCTGTTTTCCTTCCAATTTTGGCTGTGCTAGTTTTGTTTGGGGCAAAAGCTTTTTAATTTCATGTAATCAAACTTTTCCATTTTTATTTCCCCACAATCTTCTCTATCTCATGTTTGGGTAACAAACTATTCCCTTATCTATAGATCTGACAGCTACGTTTTACTCTGTTACTTAGCCAGTGCCAGATTGTTTTGATGATTGCCATTGTAATATAGTTTGAAATCTGGAACTGCTAGGCTGTCTTCTTTCGCAACTTTTTCATTGATTCCTTTAATATTCTTAATCTTTTGTTCTTTCATATGAATTTTATTATCTTTTTCTAGCTCTGTAAAATAAATTCTTTTGTCTATTTTATTTTTCATTGCAGTTGTTTTTCTGTAAGATATCTCACATTGTCTTTTTTTTCTTTCTTGATGTTTTATGGAGTTATTCGCTTTCCAGTTGCTCAATTTTCATTTTTAAGGAATTATTTTTCTTCAGTGAGCTTTTTTTTTTAACCTGTTTTTCCACTTGGCTAATTCTGCTTTTAAGGAATTACTTTCATTATTGAATTTTTGTACCTCTTTTTCCATTTGACCAATTCTGGTTTTTTAAAGATGCTATTTTCTCCAGTATTGTTTTTGCCGGTATTTTTTTCCTTTTGGTTGGTGTTGATTGTGTTTTCATAATTTTTCCTTTTCCCTCATGTCTTTACCTAATTTTTCCTCTTCTCTTCTTTTTTGATTTTGAAAATAAAATTTTTTAAGGTCTTCCAGGAATTCTTGTTGGGCTTGTGTCCATTTTACATTTTTTTCCTTTGCGGTTTTATTTATAGCTGTTTTGACTTCATTGTCTTAGTTCTGAGTTTGTGTCTTGATCTTCCCTGTTGCCATAGTAGCTTTTAATAGTCAGGTTATTATTTTGTCTTTGTTGTTGTTTGATCATTTCCCCACCCTGTTTCTTGATTTTGAATTTTATATTAAAATTGGGCTCTATTCCCAGCTTGTGCGGTGGGAGGGGCACTATCTTAAGTTTAAATTTTTTTCTGAAATGCTATTTTCAAAGCTGGTTTGGGGGGTTTGCAAGTTTTTGGTGTTTCCAAGGTGGGGTGATCTCGGAAGAGGTGCAGTGACTGCTTTCCTGATCTGTACTGTGGTACTTATCCAGGAAGGGCTCCTGATACCCAGTTTTGATACTGCTGCTCAGGGCCCCTGCTCCCTTGGGACTAGAAGTGATATTGCTCCTCAGGGTCCCTGATCCCTTCTTACCAAAAGCTATGCTGCCCCTTAAAACTACATTGCTCACTTTTTCGACCAAAAGTGCTCCTCTCTGTCCTTGAACTATGACCCAGAAGTGGGTACAGATAGTGTAAACAGTGTCCAGTGCTAAGACAGGGGTCCTCTGTAATCTCTTCCTGATCACTCGCCCAGTCCTTGAAGCATCTCTGGCTTGAGAGCTCTGAAGCTATGGTTGTTTCTGTTGCCACCATATAACCCCATCACTAGTGCTTAATCTACTTGGACTCTGAGTCAGCCTCAACCACGATGTCACAGATCTCTCTTGCCAGTCTCCCAAGGTTGTCTTGGTCCATAAGAATTTCTCACTCTGACCTTTTGTTGATTGTCACCCCAGAATTTGATTTGAGGCATTAATTTGAAGTTGTTTGGAGGGCGGTCTTAGGCTAGCTCAATTGAGTGATTTCTTTACTCTCTCATCTTGGCTCTGCCCCCAGAAGTGGATTCATGTACTTTTAAAATAATTCATATGGAACCTTAGGTTATATGAAAGTTTTATTTCATATTCTAGGATATCATATATTAATATATTTTAAAGGTAATTTTCAAAATATCCAGTAAATTAAAAAACAAATTCAGGAATATTGGAAAAATCAAATTTTGGAGTTTCATTAATTTTAATTACATTAAGGTGAATTCACATTGTGAATTTCTTATGTGCTCTTTTTGTTTAAGAGAATATTTTTATACTTGTACTCCTTTAGCTCAAGAAATCAAATTAACCTTAAGCAGATTTCCTGTTGCTTTTATAAACTCGAGTTAACATTTTGTTTATAACTTCCCTTTGAAACGTTTAGCCTACAACTTCTTATGATTAATTCTTCAGTAGAATACAAATTTTTCAACTTTTTAATGAATTTTTTTCCTTTTTATTTATTTTGCTGTAAGGCTTGAAAAGGCACAAGAAGAAAATAGAAATGTTGCTGTGGAAAAGCAAAATTTAGAGCGCAAAATGATGGATGAAATTAATTATGCCAAGGAGGAGGCTTGTCGACTGAGAGAACTGCGGGAGGGAGCTGAATGTGAATTGAGTAGACGCCAATATGCAGAGCAGGAATTGGAACAGGTATTTAGTTTCTCCTTTCTAAGATATATATACATATTATATATTTGTGTCCTATTGCATATTGCTATATTTATACATAATTTGAGATTTATAGAAGAAATACTGACACCACACATTCTCCAGTGACCGAGATAGATCAACATAAATAATGAGGCAAATTGTTATTTGGAGTAATATCTAGTCAGTAACACAGTCAGAGTACCCTCATGGTCATCCATTTACCTTTTAAATCCCCTTCCAGTCAGACCTTTTGATGGTGATTCTTTTCTCATAAGTTATGATGAATAGAATTACAATCTCCAGTCAGTGATCTCCTATCTGTCTATCTGTTCATTCATTCACTTATTTATTCATTTTGATTTCTAGAAGATAGTCATTTTAAAACATTTCATATGGAAATTTTCTTCAAAGATGCAGGTCTCCGCTATGTACCAGCTCTTGAGTTAGATACCAAGAGGTAGCTTAAAAAAAAGATTTAATATGTCCTTAAGTTTTAGCATCACTAAAAACAATTAACTTTAAAAGTAAACATATTTATATGTAGAAAAATCCACAACTTTTCACAGCTTAGCTTTATAAAAAAGATTATGACATTTAAAGGTTATCTGTCTCTACATATTCCTTTTCTCAAAGAAATTGCATTGTATGCAAGTATTTAGGTGTTGCACGCTAGGCTTGGAGGAAAGGAGATATTTTTGCAACTTAAACTATCAGCAAATAGTCTAGGTGTTTATTTATTTTTAAATCTTCCACCCACCTTTTGGGCCAGGAACCGTGAACCATAGGAGGATAAGGGGAGAATGATGTGTGTTGAATATTTTCTTTTATAAATTAAAAGTTTGTTAAACTTAGTGAGATCGCTAATATTTATGATTCTACATTTCAAAAGGATTTTCTCAAAAGTACATTTTCTACAAGGCAGGGAATAATTTATAATTTTTGTTAGTTTATACCTTTATATTACCTCGTTAAAATTAAATATACAGCTTTACTTTTTTTTTGAGCAGTTCCGTCAGCTTTATTTAAACTGATCTTTGTTGCCATTTAATGTTCATTCAACAAATCTTTTTTTAAGTTTTTGAGATTTTGTTGTTTATTGCATTGATTTTGCTATAGTCTCCCCACCCCACCCCTGGAAAGAGGAAAAAAAGTAATTTAGCCAAACCAACCAATGTATTAACCATTTCTGATAGTATTTGTTTGTATTCTATATCCATAGTTTTCCACCTCTTCAAAGAGTGATGCGAGATAACATTTTTTTCAACTTTTCTTTAGGACCAAGTGTGGTCATTATAATTATACAACATTCAGTTTCTTTTGTTGTTATTTTTTGCATTTACTTTGTTTATATTATATATATTGTTTTTATGGATCTGTTCATATCACTCTTCCTCAGGTGTCTCTCCCCATGTATCTCTCAGTTCTTTGTGGTTTTTATTTCTGAGGAAAATGTATATTCTTTAGCAGTCTCATTTAGAAGGTATCATAAGTTTTTTAGCTGTAGTTTCTCCTGAATTTTATTAATTCTGTGTTTGCTTTTTTTGTATATCTTTCTGTTAAATTTGTCCAAAACTGAGAGAGGATCATTGAAATCTGCAGCTACTGTTGTATTACTGTCTTCTTGTAGTTCAATTCAATTTTTTTTTATTAATTTAGATGCTAAGGCACTTGTAGCACATAAGTTTAATAATGCTATTAATTTGTTGTCTGTGGTTCCTTTCAGCATAATTTATTTTCTTCCTTTATCCCTTTTTATCTTGTGAATGTTTGTTTTTGCATTGTTTGATATTGTGATTGCAACTTTTATTTTTGAATTCATTTATTTTTGGATTAATCTGTTGATACTATTTTTTCCAGCCTGTCCTTTTTACTGTGTATACATATACGTATATACATATGTATGTATGTATATATACATATATATGTTTTTTTAAATGTGTTTCTCGTAAGCAAGATTCTGAGGTTTTTTTTTTCTTCTCCAATTTGTCATTCTTTTTCAGTTTATTAGATTACTTTTTCTCTTTTTCTGGTGAATTTTTAAACTCATTTTCATCTTAAATACATAATGAGAAAAGAAAAACAAAAGAACATTGCCATGTACACATCAGAATGTAAGAGAGAGTTCAATATAAAACAATGCATTTTCATTTCAAGAAAATCTATGTAATAAATACTACTCATTGTTTCGAAGCTACTCAGCTCTTTTTTGCTTCCTTGTAGGTTTTCTTTTGTTCTCTGCTGCGCACTTTTTACTTTACTCCTTCTGCCATCTATAAACATATACATATACACTCATACGCATATTTCCACTTTTCATTTCTTTGTCTGAAGGTGGATGGCATCTTCCTTCATAAATCCAAGTCTTTCCATGTTTTTCTAAATCAATCAGCTCATCATTTCCTACACCACAGTAATATTCCACACAGTCACATCTTTTCTGAGAGATTTTCTATGAAAGTTTTTTTTCCAAGTTTCTGCATTCCCTGTGTTCTTGGCTACATTGGTTTTATTTATACAAGAAAATTTTAATTTAAAATAATCAAAATTATCTATTTTATACTTCAACAGTGTTCTCACCTTATAATATAGTTTAAGGTCCAATCCTGCTCAAGCTACTTCCTTTACATCTTTTTTTCCCCTGGTTTCCTTAAAATTCTTGACCTTTTGTCCTTTCACATGAACTTTGTTAATTTTTTCTAAGTCAGTAAGATAATTCATTCATAATTTAATTGGGATAGCACTGAATAAATAGATTAGTGAGGTAAAATTGTCATTTTTTTATTATATTGGCTTTACCTATCCATGAACAATAACTATTACTCCAATTATCTAGCTGTTACCTTCTTTGTATAAAAAGTGTTTTATGTTTGTGATCATATAGTTCCTTTGTCTGTGTTGGCAGGTATGCTCTCAGGTATTTTATACTGTCTGATAATTTTAAATGATCTAAAACAGGACTGTCCATAATGCTGCTCGCAGTGTGATTTTATGTGGCCCACCTGTGGGTTTTAATTTTCATGAACGAAAAAATAAAATAATTTGCATTGGATGCATATTAGATTTTTTAATTCCATCACCAATAAATAATCTTGTTGATGTTAATTTTCTTTGGTGTTTTTAAGCAATATTATGGACAGAACACATCGAATGGAATTTTCAGTTGATCTGTGGGATGCGTTCTGTCTGTACGATGCAGACCAGTCAGGATGCACCTACCTTTATACTGTTGTGTTGTTGCTTTGTTGTTTTGTGTTTGCTTTCACGCTTCGCACCTTTGCGTGTTGTATTGATGACTCGTGTTCCCCTACTTTCTATTAATGTACTGTATTTTTTATTCTGGGTGTGGCCCTTGAATAATTATTTTAATGTGGCCCTAAGATAACCTAAGGTTGGACAGCCCTGGTCTAAAACAATATTAAATAATATTGCTGATACATAGTTGTAGCTTCTCTGTTTTTCTGTTTTGATTAAATCTGTTTTAGCTTTAACTTTGTCTGAGATCATAATTACTACCCTATTTCACAATAAATTCTACTCCTGCCTTTATTTTTTCCTTGTGTGTATTTCTCATTTTTATAGTGTTTCCTAAACATTGTTGAATTCCTAGATATTGTTGAATTCAATTTTTAATCTGCTATCCATTTCCATCTTTCGGGTAAATTTATCCCATTCACATTCTAAGCTAGAATTACTTGTTGTATATTTTCCTCTTTCCTATTTTTCCTCATCCTTCTTACCCTATTTACCTTATCCCTCCTCACTCTTCTGCTTTACTTCTACCCACTACCTTGCCCTCCTATTCCTTAACCTACCCACCCCCATAAAAGTGTCTCCCTTATCCCTCTTCTCACTCCCCTTGCCCTCTTATTTCTTTCTGAATTTAGAAGATTTTTTATACCTTTCTAGATATATTTGTTGTTCCCTCTTCAATCCATTCCTGATGAGACTAAGGTTCCATCACTACTTGCCCTTCCCTCTTCTAGCTTCTTCTTTATCAGTTCTTCCTTTTATACCTCATTTGTATGAGGTAATTAATCCTTTTTATCTCTCCCTACATAATTTTTTTAATTACCCCATTATACACAGCTCAGCCCAAGCCTTTCTTTCAGATTACCCAAATAATGATGACAGTCATAAGAGTACTGATAACTTTTTCACATATAAGAAGTAAACAAGTTGACCTAATTGAGTCCTGCATAATTGGTCTTTAACGGTTACCTTATATTCTCCTAGATCTTCTTTGTTGAATTTTCTCTGAAGTTCTGCTATTTTTGTCACAAATGCCTGAAAGTCTTTCACTTCGTTGAATGTCCTTTTTTTTCCCCATTCAGGATTATGCTTTGCTGGGTAAGTTATCTTTGGTTGTAACCCCAGTTCTTTTGTGCTATGAAATATAGTACTCCAAGACCTTTGGTTCTTCAGTGTAGAAGCTGATAGGTCTTGTGTAATCCTTATTGTAGCTCTATTATATTTAAATTTTTTTTCTGGTTGCTTACAATATTTTGTCTTTAACCTGGGACTTTTGAAACTTGGCTATGATATTCCTGTAAGTTTTCCTCTTGGGAGCTCTTTCAGGTGATGATCAGCGAATTTCTTTCCATTTCTGCCTTGCCTTCTTCTAGAACTTCAGGGAAATTTTCCTTGATAATTTCTTGTAATATCAAGATTATTATTTTTTTTTTTTGGAGAGGGGAAGGCAGGACATTTGGGGTCAAGTGACTTGCCCAGGGTTACACAGCTAGTAAGTGTGTCAAGTGTCTGAGGCTGGATTTGAACTCAGGTTCTCCTGACTCCAGGGCTGGTCCTCTACTCACTTTGCCACCTAGCTGCCCCAAGATTTTTTTTAATTGTAATTTTCAGGTAGTCCAACTATTATATTATTTCTCCTCAATCTGTTCTCCAGATCAGTTTTTCTGATAAGATGTTTCATGTTTTTTCTATTTTTTCATTATTTTGATTTTGTTTTATTATTTCTTGGTTCCTTAGAATGTCATTCTAGTTTTCAAGGAATTATTTTCCTCCTTAAGTTTTTGATTCTCTATTTCAAGTTGATTGATTTCCTTTTCTTAAAAATTTTCTTGATTTTCTTGGATTGCTCTTATTTTTTTCCCAGTTTTTCCTCAATCTCTCTTATTTGATTTTTAAAGTTCTTTTTTAAGTTCTTCCAAGAGCTCTTTTTGTGTTTAGGATTATTTCATGTTATCATTGAAAAGGAGAGGCTTTTTTTTTTAGTTCCATTATCTCCCTCTGAATATGAACTCAGATCTTCACTATCCCCATAGTAACTGTCTGTGATTGGGTTCTTTCTCCTTTGCTTACTCCTTTTTATTTTTATTTTGTTTTATTTTTAGCTGCTATTAGTATAATCAAATTCTAGTCCTGAGTTATGGGGAATGAATCCTCAAACCTCAGGTCCTTCTTACTGTTATTTTGAGAGGTCTCTCCTCTCCACTGCTAAGCCTCGGCTAGGGCCCCCAAGCACCTTGTCCGGCAAACAGTCTTGCTCCTAGCTGTCCCTTGAGTGGCTGCAGACTGCAGTTGTCCTCTCAGCCCTGGAGCTTTAACCAGGAACTCTGCTCTTCTGCAAGTGTCCACAGCCAGCAGGGTCCCTGCCTCACCACTACTGCCTTCACCAAGTGTGTGCTAGCTCCTTCTCCAGGACTTGTCCAATCAGCACAGCTGTGCTTGGCATCCCTCCACAACGGAAGGTCCTTAAATCTCCTACTCAGCCTCTGAACCCCTGCACTGTTCTACAAGTGAAAGTTCCTGAGGCTGAGGCTGCCTCCCAAGGCAGGTACCCCCAGAGCTTGTTGTTTGTTGATTCTGTAGACTGGGCCTGGAGGTCTTTGCACCTCACTCCTGCTGAACCTCTGCCCCTGAGGTCAGGTCTTTCCTGGGGCCTTAAGTTGTCTTAGGAGGACAACTGCTTTTCTCCAGCTTTCGTTTATTTCTGCTGTTCCGAGGCAATGTTCTGTCTTTTTTTTGTGGAGGAAATTTGGAGTCGAACGTTTTCTGAGCTGTTCTGTCATCTTTTCAGAATCTTCTCCCAACTTATCAGGTTGTTTAATCCATTCACCCTTAAAGATACAGGAGTTAGGTTTATATTTTCCTCTCTTTGTGTCTAATCCTCTTCCTCTGAATTTGAAATGTTCTCCCTCTTCCTCTGTAAACTTAATACTGTGTCTCTTCAGTTATTTGTATTTAATCTACGGTAAGACAACCTTATTCCAGACTGGCTTTCTTCTCTTCAACCTTGTTTCCCCATCCATTGTTTCTCTTTTTCCTAGGAGTTACTAACAAGTTAATTTTAATTCCTTTTTCTTTATAACTTTTATTTAGTTATTTAATTCTTCCCTATTTTTCCTCTCAGATGAGTAATGAAGTAAAATGTCCCTGTTCTTCTCCTCACCTTCAACTTGTGTTGTTGTTTTTTTAGTTTTTTAGAATTTTATTTCTTGTCTTTTTCAAAAAAAGAATTTCTTTCCCCCATTCTCTTTATTTATTTTCCTTTTCTGTCTATTTTAGACTTCTTTTTGATTGATGGCCTTTATATTTCTTTAGTCCTTTAGCCTCTGTATTCTTCATGGAATTAAAACTTCTAAAGTGACTATCTTGAGTTTCTTTTTCTAAATAGTTTATGCGTTGTTGCTTTATAGATTTCGTTACCTGGCCACCCTTTTCCTGTTGTGATTTATTCTTGGAAATACCAATTCCTGCAGGCGATAAGAGAGGTTATTCTCACATTAGGAATTTTTCTGTGTCCTTCAGTTCATTATTAACCCTTGTTCTCCCCATGGTCATTTTTTGTCCTGTTTGCCATGAAATCTCCTCCCTGGGTCCATGCTGTCCCCCTCTTCTGGGTGTCATTTGCCCCTCGGAGCTCTGTTTCTCCTGACAAGGCAGGATGAATTTGATGCAATCTAAGAACCAAATCCCTACAGATTATATTTATTATAAGGTCCCCATCTCCCTTTATAGAATATCTCTATTCCTCTTGGGAACTTTTGTTTAGCGGGACTCCCTCCTTACCCCACTATAATAATATTTTCCCCATTTGTTCCTCTCTTTCAGTATTTCCCTTTGCCTCCTTGCTTGTTATTATGTAAATTTTCTTCTTGTTGAGAGATTAGAGGAATTATTGTCTCTTCATTGACCTTTGGCTCTTCTTCCCTGTCCCCTTTTACTCTGATTTAGTCTCTCTAAAACATTGATTCACCTGTAGGTATTATGTTTTGAGGTTGATGATGTTTCAAGCCTTTTTCTCCACCATCACTTCTGTTTGCCTTTTGCTCTTACCCTAGTCACCTTGTGTGTTTTTTGAAAGACATCTCTTGATTTCTCTTGTGTTATTTTGTTTTTGTTGTGCTTAGTTACTACATTTGTTTACCTTTCTTGTATTTCTCCTGTTTAAGGTATTTGAAAAGCAAATAATTTGTTAAAGATTTTTTTTTAAAGAATGCTTCAAACTCTTTTATATTAAACATCCATAATTTTTTCATTAACGGTTAGGCCGTTACAGGGCTCATCATCTTGGGTTACATTATGAGCTCCTTTACTCTTCATAATACACTGTGGTAAGTGCTGAATAATCTTGGTGTAATTCACATTTCTTTCCTTTATATCTGAAGATTGGTCTTCTGTTCCCTGACAGAATTTGTTTGTCATTGGAAATGTAAAGTTTAATCAATAAATTTCTTGGAGTGAACATCATAGGGTTTTTTTTTTCTAGAAGTAATGTCTGGAGTCATTGAGCTGGCACTTTGTTATCTGTGTTTAGAAGTTCTGGTCAGCTTTCTTGTATTATTTCTTGCATTATCAAATTTAGGTTTCTCAACTTGTGTTTTTCTGGGAGCCCTCTAATTCTGAAGTTGCCTCTCTAAATCCTGCCTTTGATATCAGTGGGTTTTATTTGTAGAGAGATTAGGCTTTCTTTCAATGTAATAGCTATTTAAGTCTCTTTCTTATTGCCCTTTACATCTGTGTATTTGCATGCCCAAATCAGTTGTGTCTTTTGTTTCTTTGAGATTTGCTAATTCAGGTTGTTCTATTTACCAGTTATTTCTGTTATCCAGGCTATAAATTTTGCTTTTATATTTCTTATTCATCTGTTAAAACATTCAGGAATATCTGATTTTGGTTCCATACCCTCTTAGCAATCCCCAGGGCCTTCTGCTCCATCAGGTATTGATTAATTTTCCTTTCTCTTGCAATATTTATTCATAACTCTCTGGGCTCTTATCTGATCAAGAGCCCATATTTCCTCTTGTTATTAATATCTTCCTGATTATTTTTTTTCTCAGAATCTTTGGTAATTTCAGTCTTCATTCCTTAACTTCCCCTATTGCTCACTTTCTGGTCCTTTCTTCATTGATTGCAGCTTCTCTAGAGGCTGAGCCTCAAAGGCATCACGGCCTTCTTCCATGCAGGGCAATTCACATTCCACAGATATCAGTCTTTGCCCCATTTCATTCTAAGGAGTTAGAATTGGCTGCAGATGGAGGCTAGATTCTTTCCTTTAGACTTAGTGGAGTGTCACATAGCCATACATCTGTTTTCTCTACCAGTTTTTGTGATTGACGGCATCAAAGGCTATAAAGAGATGAAGATGGATGAGAACTGAGAAAAGGCCATTGGGTTTGGCAATTAATATATAACTTTGGAGAGATCATTTTTGGTTGAATGATGAGGTTAGAAGGTAGATTGTAAAAAATTAAAATGAGAGAGAGAAGAGTAAATGAAAGCATCTTTTGCAGATGACTTTCCCAAGGAGTTTAGCTACGAAAGATAGGAAAGATATAGGACAATAGTTAGCTGGAATAGATGAATTTTTGAGGATGAATGAAACATGGGCATGTTTTAAGTAGAGAGGCAGCCAGTAGTCACAGAGAGATTGAAGATAAGTGAGAATAAGAATGATAGAGAGGGCTTGGGCATCTTCTTTTGGGGATTGGATGAGATGACTTATGCATGTAGAAGGGTTGCCCTTGACAAGATAAAGGTCCACCTCCTCATGTAAGATGGGGTGAAGGAAGAGATAGTGGCACAAGGCATCTGGGTGATAGGAGATAAGGAGAAAGGGAAAAGAGGGAGCTCTTGGGGAATGGCCTCATTTTTTTTTTTTAGTGAAATATGAGGCAAGGTTTTTGGCTGAAAGGGTGGGAGGAGGGAAAGCTGCTGGAAGTTTGAGGGAAGTCGAAATGGTTTGGAAGGCCCCTGTGGTGAGTGGGAAAATGGATTAAGTAGGGAGGTTTAAAAGGATTGTTCAGCAGGGGTAGGGAACCTGCGGTCTCAAGGCCCCATGTGACTTTCTAGGTCCTCAAGTGCAGTCCTTTGACTGAATCCAAACTTCACAGAACAAATCCTTTGGGATTTGAGGACCTAGAGGGTCACATGGGGTCTTAAGGCTGCAGGTTCCCCACCCTGATCAGTTAGAGCTCAGGTGAAGTTTTATGTAACATAAATTTGTAGTAGACTCAGGATGGTTAGATGACTTTTTCCACCCTTGTTCTACAGCACATGCATAGGAATGTGAATAGTGGTGGTGATCCAAGGTTGGGATTTGGCAGGGCCCCTTCAGCAGTGTAAGGGGGCAGAGGACTCAAGAAATAGGGCCATATAGAGTTGAACTGATTCACCAAGGCATCAAAATGGGTAAGGAAGAAGATTTTGATTAGTGGAGGGATGATGTTGGGACTGAGAACTGCGGGGTTGCAAGGATTGGAGATCGTGGTATGGACAAAGAGCAAGGAAAAATATGAAGTGCTAATAGATTATGATCAGATAGGGGTATTTCAGAGTTCATGAACATGGAAGTTGTGCATTTTGGGGTGATGGTAAGATCAAAGATATGCCCATTCTTACGTGTGGCTAAAGTGGATTGAAGTAATAGGTAATGGGAAATGAGCAGCTGGAAGGTTCGGGTTTTAGAGGGAGTACCAATGTGTATGTTGAAATCACCTGGTATGAGGGCAGGAGTTGGGAGTATTGAATTCATTGAGAAAGGGAGGAGAGTGTCTGGTAGGTCTGTAGACAACAGTTACCCAGATTTTGATTGGATGGTAGGTATAGATTACATGAATCTCAACAGAGGAAAATGACTGAGTGATGGTGGTAGCCCATTGTTTGGAAATCCTTTTTTAAACTGAAATCTGCTTTTCTATCACTTCTCTCTGTTGATCTTAGTTTTCTTTTCGTGAAATCAAGCAGAATAAAGTTAATCCCTTCTCTACCTCATTATTTTTCAAATATTTAGAGACATTGATTACTTTCCTTCCCCCAAGTCTCTTAGCCTAAACAACTATAGTTCTTTCAGGTAGATCCTTGTCTAACACGATTTCAAGTTCTTTCACTAGTGTGGTGTTTCTCTTTTATACTGACTCCAGTTTGTCGGTGTCCTTTCTAAAATGAAGCATCATAAACTCAACACAGTATTCCAGATGTTATCTTAGCTAGGGCAGTGAATGATGCAGTTATTACCTACTTGGGAATACTTCTCTTAATGTACCCTGAAATGGGTTTTTGGCTGCTTACTCATATTTTTGACACTTTGAATTTGCTAAGCTATTAAATTGTTCAGAGCTCTTCTTTCCCTTTCACGTAAATTGTATCTTTTCATGTCTTCCCTCAGTAGGAGCAATTGACTTTATCCCTAATGCTGTAATTTCCTATTACTAGTTCCGGGTCATTGATTTACTACACTTTACTTGGTATCCATGTTGCACAGTAATTCCACTCTCCAGAGTCTTACCACCATTGTCTGTTGTTGTCCAGTACCCATATCTACCTTCAGTGATTAATTTAGCAAGAATTAATTAAGTTTTTGCTACATGGGAAATTTTATAGAGGTATGACATAGACTTAAGGACCTACCTTAGGCTTTTTCCTTTTTAGTCTAACACAAGCATCCCATTTGACATATAAGACAATAGTTCTGTATAAGTATTACAAGTATGTGTGACTACCGGGTGATGATTTTTTAAAAATTTGTCCAGGGCAGTATATTAAAAACAGCCATTAAAAGAACAAAGGTGGTTTGTTTTTTTTTTTAAATACAGTACACAGTAACATCTTAATCATTTATGTATTCCTCATTTTTAAGGTTCGGATGGCTCTGAAAAAAGCTGAGAAGGAATTTGAACTAAGAAGTAGTTGGTCTGTTCCTGATGCATTGCAAAAATGGCTTCAGTTAACACATGAAGTGGAAGTACAGTACTACAATATTAAAAGACAAAATGCTGAAATGCAATTAGCAATTGCTAAAGATGAGGTATTTTATTTTGTCTCATGTTTCAAGAACATGTTGATTTTGTTTCTTAATAAGACCTTCCAAGGTATTGGAGTATCCTTAGTAACATTTTTTGGCTTTTAGATTTAGTCTTTCTCTAGTATTAGGTTATAAAATTTACATTAAATTTGGAAGAATATGTATTTTGCCAAGAAGAAATTAATGACAGTTAAACATTTTCATCATTATACATGTTTTATACGGAGCTTTTCTCCTCTAGGTTGCTGCTTCATATCTGATTCAGGTTAGTAGTAACTGAAAGTTCTTATCTGACACCTTATTTAATTGTTTGAAATAAGATGAAATGTTAGCTTGGTTTTTGGTAAACTCAAGTGCTTACTTAACTAACTCCCTCCATTGTAGTAGGGTTTAGTTAATGCTTTTTTTTTTGTAGTCTCAGTGCAACAATTCAAGTTTTATTGTTTGCTTGTTTCAGCAATAGAGATTAGGGAAACAGGGATTTGAGTTTTATTGATTAATAATGCCGTTTGAGAAAGCATGCCACTCCATTTCTCTATTCTTTGGAAACCATAAAATTGTTTTCTGAGTTATTAATTTTATAGCAATTTCCATGATTATTAAATTTATTTTAAGCAAAATGAACTTCATTAATGTGTAGGTATTGTGTATAAATGTGTTTTAAGGTTGATGTCTAGAGTCATTCTTTTTTTTTCTGATATTCTTAGGCAGAGAAGATTAAAAAAAAGAGAAACACAGTCTTTGGGACTCTGCATGTTGCACACAGCTCATCTCTGGATGAGGTGGACCATAAAATTCTTGAAGCAAAGTAAGAAAATTAAAATCAGTGATCTTTTTTAACATGATTTTTCAAAATACTTATTAATTTATGAAGACATTTACATCAGAATTTGGCATATCATTTTGATTAGGTAAATTGTACAAACTATTATGCCTTTCTAAGAATGGTTAATTTTTTTTCCTTTATCAGTGTCAGTAAATACATGGTGTTAATTATTCTACTGTGAAATCTTTATAGTCACACTTGTTATTTCACATCAAATTCACTGAGATGATGAATAACTACTGTCTTAAATTTTCCCAGGAAAGCTCTCTCTGAGTTGACAACTTGTTTACGAGAACGACTTTTTCGCTGGCAGCAGATTGAGAAGATCTGTGGTTTTCAAATAGCACATAATTCAGGACTACCAAGCCTGACATCTTCTCTTTATTCTGATCACAGTTGGGTAGTGATGCCTAGAGTCTCTATTCCACCCTACCCAATTGCTGGTGGAGTTGATGACTTAGATGAAGATACACCTCCAATAGTTTCACAATTTTCAGGTGGGTTATATGGTTAAAATATATGATAAAATAAATGATTATAATTAAAATAGTTTAAATTAATGATATAACTTAAAAAAATACTAGATTTCTAGTGTAGCTTTCTTTATGGTTACCTGACAATCTGTTTTCTTCCTCTGAGGCTTTTTTTGCCTTATCATTAATAAGAATTCAAAAATTTGTGAAACCATGACATTGAATTTAAATAAACATCGAGGATCCATTTGCTTAATGAACCAGTCAGCACATATTCTTTAAACACCTGTTGCACATACAAGGTATTGTGGTTACAAAGAAGTACTAGACAGAGTCATGCTTTGGAGATGTCTCACCATTGAGGTAGCAAACACGTAGATAAGCCAATAACTAAGAGTTGATGTAAGTACTGTCCGAAAAATATAGACAGTTGGACAATAGGTATGTTAAACTTTAAAGAAGGCTACATCATTATGAAAATTGAGGGCATAGCAAGTCTTGTAAGATAGACAGACAACAGGACGAACAGTTTAGTGCTATTAGTACTTACATCTGCACTAAGACTTTTGGGACAGCCTGTATAAATGCTAGCTGCTATTAGTGCTTAGACTGCATTAAGACTTTTGGGACAACTGTTATAATACTTTGAGTTGCAGAGTTATTTATGTACATTAAGTTTATTATTACCATACTTCAAGATGACATAATTCTATTATTGGCACTATCTCCCTCTACTAACACAGATCAAAATTTCTCTTACTGGATGGACCATGTTTCAGATTTTCTGTAGTCAAAAAAATACATCATCCCAGAAGCAAATAAGCCTCTGTCAAATTAGATAGTCATTACTATGCAGTAACTAAACTAGCTACAGTTGTTTGGTTTTACTCTCCTTTTGCTTAGAATAAATAGGCAACCAAGAGGTATGATGCACATCTTGTTTCTGGCATACAATAGGTACTTAATAAATGCTTGTTGACTGACTACCTCACTAGTGATTATATACCTTTGATAACAGGGTTAGTAAACTCTGTTGGAAATGTTTATAGGAGAAGTTATATGTGACAGCTGCTTTTCTTAACTACTGTATAGGGTTGTTGTGAGGCTCAAATGAAGTAATGTATAATGTACTTGCACATAGTCAACAAGCATTTTTTAGTGCTCCCTTTTTAAAAACTAGGCACTATGCTAATTATATTAAAAACATATAAATTTCAACTGTTGTTAATCTCTAAAACTTTTGATGTTCCAAATATATATGTTCCTAGAAAAAAGTCTCCTTGATTCATTTCTTTATAGTGAATCTAAATTTCACATTGCTTGCTACCAGGAAATCAGAGATGGAGAATGGAAAGGTATAGATACCTTAAAGAAAATAAATGGACTTGAGATATAGTAAAATTATAATTAAGGAGCTATTAAAAAGGTAGAGTGTTACAAAATGAGTCACAGTTGCCTTCTTATAATTGTTTTTACATTTGGTTCTTCTTAAAATTACTAATGGTGTTTTAACCAAAAGCAATTGAAGCCCTTTCTGAAAGTCTTTTCATTTTAGTTACACACAAAAAGGACAGTAATAACTTAGGTTAGGTATAGTTGGAGTCAAGATGGTGGAGTAGACAGAAGCAGTAGAGCTGAGAGCTCCTCTGGACAAAACTCCTCCAGATAGATCTAGAAAATGTACCCAATTGAATCTTGATGAGGAAATCCAGAAAAAAATCACAGTGAGCCATTTGTCCAGCCCTGATCAGCATAGGGTGACAGAGAGTTCTGTAGACACTGGGGATGCAAGTCAGTCCAGGAGCATGCTGCCCTGGGAGAATTTCAGTGCCCAGGGAGAGACTGTAGACCTGTACTAGGGCACCATTTGGGGACAGGTGGCAACTGGTAGCTTTGCTGCCCATTACCTAGTTCTTAGTCACAGATATAGGACAGACTGAGAAGGGGACCTGTTCCCAAGGGTAAATTTCCCAGGTAGGGAAGCCCTGAGTAGTGTATTAGTATACTTAGAAAGAAGGAAGTTCAGAAGCAAGCAGTATCAATGTAGCTCAGATCACAGGAGCAGAGAGCAGTGTCCCAGTTCCAGCATCTACTCTGCCCCCCACGATAGAGGAACAGCTAGGACAGGAAACGCAGACCAAAGGGGAACCTACCCTTCTGTCACTCTGATCCAGGAGCGCTTTCCACAATGGCTAATAGAGGCTGAGTTCTACAGCATTCCACTGTTGCTCAAACCAGAACCTAGGAATTTGTAGAGCTTAGAGCAGGAGGGCAGCAGTCAGAATTTATCCTGCATCAGATAACTTTGGGAGCACTGAAAAGTGCTTGCAGTTCTGAACCCACGCTCTTCCTGAGATCCTGAAATAATACAACACTCAGTACCCTAAAGAAAGCAGCAGCAAGACTAGCCCAGCCCTTCCCTCCAAAAGTGTGACAGAGCCCAGCCCTTTTATCAAGACAGAAGTCAGAAAGTAGGCTGGAAGAATGCACAAACAAAAAAAAAGTGTCCCACCCTGCAAAGCATGATAGGGACATGTAAGGCAAACTCAGATAAAGAGAATGAGTCTAAAGCATCTACAAGAAAAACATAGCTTGGGCATCAATTCAACTAGAATTCCTGGAAAAGATGGAGTAATAGTTTTTGGTTTTTTTTAAGACTTTAAAAATGTTAGTATAAATGAAATGAAAGCACTAGAGGACTGAATTGGAAAACAAATGAGAGCTATGGAAGAAAGAATTTGAAAGGAAATTAAAGAGCTTGGCAAAGGAAATATAAAACCTTGCCTAAGCAGCAAACTCCCTGAAAATTCAATTGGACCAAATAGAAGCTCAAAAGTTAGAACTGTATGACCTTGGACAAGACACAACTTTTCTTTGGGCCTCAGTTTGTTCAACTCTAAGCTAAGAAGGTCTTAAAGGTCAAGGTCCCTTACATCTCTAAATCTAGAATCCTATTTAAAGTATGTAACTTTATAATGGCAGTTTGGTGTTGTGGGTAGCGAGCTAACCTCAAATTTAAGAAGAGCTAAGTTCCTATCCTGTTTCTGACACATGATGTGTGTGACCCTGGGCAAGTTGCTTGCCCTAATCAACTTTCTAATACTATAATTAATTACTGAGCAGGGGCCCATCTCCATTTGTCAATAGCATTTCCTCATTAGGGATTCCCTAAATCAGTGAAGGTACAGTATCCTCCCCTTAAAAAAATACATTAAGCAATATAGAGCAAAATGATTCCCTAATTCATAACTTCTTGAAGTTATTTGATTTTATTATCTGTATTTGATTGTAGTATCTGAAAAGATATGTTTGCATAAAATTAAACTGAAAATATGACTGCATTATCAAAGAAGCCCTATTTAATACCTGGAACCTTTGATGCTTTTTCAGTTGATACAAATATCTTTTAAATAATTTATAGTACTAATTCTGTGAAACTTAACAATGTCAGTCATCTTTAGAGTGACTCAGTAAATTGAGATTAGGCAATTGGTGATGTTATGGTTCAGTTGTTTTTATATGCCCATATTCATTGTATTTCTCTTGGCTTTTAAGCCAGTTGCTATCAAGATAAGTACTTGTTTCTCAAAAAAATAACTTAATTTTCTTATGAGCAAGTGACATCAGTCCAGAGGCAGAGGACAAATGTGGTAAAGATGGTCAGACAGTTGTACTTCACAATTCTCTTCTGTATGTAAATAAATTATATGGATAAAGACAGCATGTGGTCATAATTGCAATTTGAATTTTGTATAGGGGAGCGTTCTTTAAATATTTTTTCTTTTTTTAGGGTCCATACCGAAACCTCCTGTATCATTAGCAAGAAGTAGCAGCCTGTGTCGTTCTCGCCGAAGTATTGTGCCATCATCTCCGCAGTCTCCACATACTCAGCTTCCTTCACATACACCTCATCCTCGGCATCCTCAACACATACAACATTCTTTGCCTTCCCCTGATCCTGATATTCTTTCAGTTTCAAGTTGCCCTGCTCTTTATCGCACGGAAGAGGAGGAAGAGGCCATTTACTTCACTGCTGACAAACAGTGGTATGAGTAATGAACTGATTATTTTAAAAATTGGTTGGACATAGGAATTTGAAAATACAACATGTTAGAGTCATGATTCCCCACCTCCCATCCCCCAGCACCTGCCTTTTTTTTGTAAGGTTTATGTGACTGGTGCTATATAATGTGAAAGAGCTCTGGTTAAAGAGTCTAAAGAATTGGGTTGTAATCCGAATTTGTATTCTTACTTAGACTATGACCTTGTGTTAATCACTTAACCTCATTAAATCTCAATTTCCTTACTTGTAAGGAAATTCTCACAGCATTGTGAGGTTTGCGTGAGAAAACATGTTGGAAATTTTAAAGCACTAATTATAAAGAATACTAGTAATAATCATAGGAACTATGATTTTTTTCTATTGTGTACAGTTTGTATTTTTGAAAAACTGTATTATAAATTCAGTGTTAGTTTCAGTGCTTTCCTCGTCTGTGACTCCCTCTGAACTTCTCTTTTAAAATTTTTTTAAAATTTAATTTTTTAAAAATTTATTTTTAGTTTTCAACATTCATTTCCACAAGATTGTGAGTTCCAAATTTTCTCCCCATCTCTACCCTCCCCCCCCAAGGTGTCATGTATTCTGATTGCCCCTTTCTTCAGCCTGCCCTCCCTTCTATCACCCCACTCCACCCCCACCCAGTCCCTTTTCCCCTTTCTTGTAGGGCAAGATAGATTTCTATACCCCATTGCCTGTATATCTTATTTCCCAGTTGCATGTAAAAACAGTTTTTTTAACATTTGTTTTTAGAACTCTGAGTTCCAAATCCTCTCCCTTCTCTTTACCCCTCTTGAGAAGGGAAGCAATTTAATATAGGCTATACATGTATCATTATGCAAAACACTTCTGTAATAGTCATGTTGTGAAAGACTATATTTCCCTTTATCCTGTCCTGTCCCCCTTTATTCAGTTTTCTCCTTTGATCCTGTCCAATAGGAGCTATGATTTTGAGCTAGTCATTAACACCTGCAGGTCTCAGTTTACTTTTCTTTAAAATGAAGTGGTAGGGCTAGATGATACCTAACTCTAATTTTCCATGATTCTATTACAAGCATTGTTATTACAATTGTCATGAGCCTTCTGTGCTAGGAGACTAGCCTAGACTATCTCTTATGACCATTGTTTCTCTAATTTGCTCTAAATTTTATAAAAATCTATCAAAAGAGGAACAGAAGTATGAGACGGAAAGTTATGAAATAATCACTTTGTCTGCTTTTTTTTTTTGAAGGGGGAAGGCAGGGCAATTGGGGTTAAGTGACTTACCCAAGGTCACACAGCTAGTAAGTATGTCAAGTGTCTGAGGATGGATTTGAACTCAGGTCCTCCTACTTCAGTGCCAATGCTCTACTCACTGTGCCACCTAGCTGCCCCTGTCTATTTCTTTTTAAAGCATTTGCAAAGTTGGAAGAAAATCTAATTATAAAGTGATTACTAGAATAACATCATTAGAGGATAATAAATATTCTCTTTCTCCCTTCTAATTCTGACCTTTAGAAAATCCAGATTGCATAAATTGGCAAAAATCGATATGATTAATTTTCTGTGTACTTCTATAGTAAAATTGGCTATATGTAGTAGAGAAAACCCAGGAATGTGGAAAACTCAATTTAACTGTCTCAGCATACTTGAATTTCTTGATCCCCAAATTTATTTGGATATGTAGGAATAAGAAACCTCCAGTATATTAAGAGGTTTAGTTTTATTAGGTTTTTATTGGATACTATCTTGTGAAATATTTTTAACTTGGGTTAGAATTTCACACACACAGCAGCCAAATAACAGAGAACAGTTGAGCCACATAACAAAATATCAAGCAAATTAATAGTTATAATGAAATAACTATCTGATTACAGAGGCAGTTGAGGGATAGAAAACTAAACAGCTTCAGAGAATGTGCCATTCAATTACTGTCCATCCAGTCTTAGAAGAAGAGCCTCCAACCAGTTACTGATGGCCCTGGATTGGATATTTGTCCACATATGTACACTGTTCCTTGCCTTAAATTTCACTGTGTTTCTGCCAGTGAGAGAACTTATGTGCAAGTGCTTTGAAATGAGAAGTCCTTGGTAAAGTAAGGCATAATCATCAATCATATAATTATTTATTTGTCATGTTGTACAAAGAAAATTACATTTTTATGATAGTATTCCATTACATTCATATGCCATAACTGGTTTACATATTTTCCAAATAATGTGTACTCTCTTAGTTTCCAGTTCTTTGCCATTACTAAAAATTAAATTTTATGAATACAATACAAATATGATACAAATATTAATATAATACAAATACAAAAAAATTATATTTCTTTTCACAATACATATCCTTCTTAGCCTGTTTGTTGATTCATAGGAGAGCTACCCAGTATGATGGAAATCTCCTTCTGGGTCTTGTATTATATTGAAGTCCCCAGTCCTTAAGCTATATCTTTGAGTATTCATTTTTTTTAACTATATGAATAGTTTATTTCTTTGTCATGATTTTTATACTTGATTTTTACAACAGTTACTGGTTATTAATATAAAATGGATGTTAAAGATCAATGTCATTATGTGATATGATTACGTAGAATAGGGAAGAAACAGTTGTGGAGAAGAGCCCTAGGTCATCCTAAATATATTAGAAATGATTGTAAACTAGAGCTCTCTTTTAGCCGTGACAAGGTTAGCCATTAGTAGTGATTAAACAAGTTCATTTTTTCACACCTTGGGGATACATAGTTACCGTTATGCTTAATGTTTAGCTTCTTATTGAAAATCATAATTAGTTAAGAGTCCAAACTAAAATTCAGTTCTTCCCACTTCCAATCCAGTGTTCATTTCATTATTTTATTTTATTTTTATTTATTTTTGGCCTGGATCTGTGCTTTCATCAGTGTCAGGAACTCCTGGTGAGGGAACTCCCTTAATCAATGCAGATCAGTAGTTCTAGAGTTCATGTTCTTAAACAGTTGCCTGGGAAACTGAAATGTTAAGTTATTTGCCCAGGGTCACAAAGTCCATACATATCTGAAGCTGAATTTGAGTCCAGATTTTCCTGAACCTGGGACTAGCTCTATCTCTCTGTTATGCCTCTACTAAAGTATTAATTTAGTGACTTTAAACTGTATAATGCAGCAATTGGGTAATGTTTCTGCTGATTACTAGAGAATGCTACTCCAGCAGTAATAGGACTCATCTTTCCCAGGATAGCAGTTACGTGTGGGTTTAGTTAAAATGCTCCTTTACCAAAAAGGAAGCTTTTTCACCTCTAATTATAGTACCAGAAATATGTTATTACTAATTTTTTCAGCTTCCTCATGCTGTCACCTACCTTGCTTCTTAGGACAAGTGATAGTGGTAACTTTGAGAGTATACTCCTACACGGGGTCTTCAGGCCTATAACTTGATTCAGACACCCAAGCAATACTGGAAAGTTTGTATGGTGTTGTGCTCCCAAGAAATGGATGGATAGTTACAGGTGTGATTTGTGAGAATAACAGTAGCATAACAGTTTTATGAACAATTTCTTTTCTTAGCATTCATCTCTTTCTATTTCTACTCCATTTCTTTCTCCCTTTTGCCAACTATTTCTCTTCTTGACTATCTCTCTTATTTTTTTTATTACTCCTTTGTACCATGATACTTCCTCTATGTACCCTTTTTTCCCTCTACTTTTATCAGAGAGGGAAAGGAGCAGTGAAAAATGTCATGAAGGAATGGGTATAGAAAGATACCCATTTACTTATAATCCTTTCACTTGAATATTTTTATTGGATAAAGACATTAATTTTTTTGCTGATTGTAGATTAAAATCTTAATTTGAAGTTAACTGGTTTTCCTTAAAATGTTGTGGTAGCTCAAACATTCTCTTCAAAAATATCAAGAGATCAGTAGGAGGGTGGTAAGTGAGAAATGATTGGGCTATAAAAACAAGACATCAATTTAATTTTTAAGAAAGTAATTCTCATTTGATGAATTATCCAGAAGAGATTCATGACTCATTGTAAATTTTTCAGAAGTTGTTCTGATCATGTGCCTGACAGATACTAAGTAAAATCAGATGCTGAAAAACTAAGGGTTAGGATAACATTATGTTTCCCAATAGAAAATTCCAGTATTTCTTTTAATGTTTGTACCTGTGGAAATGTACATTTTTATTTGTTCTCTTTGCTTAATTTAATTGACTCTGATAGAGAACATTCCAGTGTAAATATTTATTTAATTCCTCCAATAACATTGCAGTTATAAGGCAATTTTAAAAGGAATGTTCGTTTTTCTAAAAAGATTTAAATAAGGTAGAATAACCTGGCCAATTATATTTCATATTATCTTCCTTTTAAATGATATAATCTTTAGCATATGCATTTCAATTGATTTTCTACTTTTTTTTTACTGGAAATAAATGAAACCGAGTTTTCCATTGTAATTTTTTAACTGTCCAGTTGAGTAAAAAATTTAGAAAATGACTGGGAGAGAGAAGATGAAGAAAACATTTTCAAAAGATGATACTCAATTGTGCTTTGAAATATACGTTAAATAAGACAATGATTTGTAGTAAATCTTGAAATATAAAAGTTAAACTGTCTAGAATGTAATAAGGTGGTCCTATTTTAAATTTGTTACAGACTATTTTTCAGATTAGAAATAAAAATATTTCAGCATTTCCTCCTTTTCCTAAATTAAGCATCAGATTTTTACGTTATTGCAAATAATGTAAATCTTAATAATGAAAATTATTCTTTGGTTATTGAAATTTGTGAAATTCATTTTCAGTATCCCCCCTTTCAAATTACAGTAGATTAAATATACTTGTATATCGACTAAATTAGAGTGTCATCTTTTCCTGTCAGTGTTTTATCTTTAGCTTTTTTGTTTTGATTTTATCTCATTCAGGGAAGTACCAGATACAGCTTCAGAATGTGACTCCTTAAACTCATCCATTGGAAGAAAACAGTCTCCGCCTTCAAGCCTTGAGATGTACCATACATTGTCTCCTCGAAAAATATCGAGGGAGGAACTCTCATTAGAAGATTCATCCAGAGGAGATTCACCAGTAACTGCTAATATTTCCAGGGGTTCTCCTGATTGTATAGGTCTGACAGAAACTAAGAGTATGATATTCAGTCCTGCAAGCAAGGTATATAATGGTATCCTGGAGAAATCTTGCAGCATGAACCAACTTTCTAGTGGTATGCCCGTTCCTAAACCTCGCCACACTTCATGTTCATCAGCCAACAATGAAAGCAAACCCATTCAAGAAATCTCAAATGTCCCCAGGATAAGCAGCATCCCACAGGACCTTTGTCAGAATGGAGAGAAAAGCAAAAAGCCATCAAAAATTAAAAGCCTTTTTAAGAAGAAATCCAAATGAATTGGCTGGTAGAAATCCATAAGTGTGGCATCATTAAACCTTTCTTTATCTTTCACTTAAGAAATTTTTTTTGTTATTTTTAAATTTTAGGAATGTAATTCCATTTGGGCTTTCCAGAATGAATGCCATAGTGGAGTGCCCTCAAAGGCAACTGTTTGCTTATTAAAGTGACTCTACCATCAGTACATCATACCAGCTGTCACTGAAAAAATCATTAAAACATTGAGACAGTTTACAGTTATTCCTGCCTATTTATTTCTGCTTTGTTATTAGTTATGTATATAAAAATTCTTTTTGAAAGCCACTTTGGACTTCTGAGCTTTAATGGACTAGTGAGCCCACATGGGCTTGCAAAGATTTCTTGTTTACCAGAGCATCTTCTTATCTTTCCACAGAGTTATTTACAATACTGGACTAAGTAACTTAAAGAAGTAAAACTAATTGCACTACTGTTTTCCAGACTGGAAAAAAAATCTCTGCAAGTGAAGCTGTCTAGGGCTTGTAAAGTGACTAAGGAGAGGAGGCTGTCTTCACTTTTAAATCTAGATAGGTTTTTAAATAGAACCTAGGATTTCTAACTGACGATTTCTGGAAATGGAAACCCACACTTTTATTATGGGAAGCTTCTTTAGACACATTTATTATTCTAAAGTTTCAAGTCCTGCTGTAAAGATCATGGTTTTTGTTTCTGTTGTTTTTTCCCCAAGGGCTTTCACTGTGATTTGACTGCATTGCAGGCTGTATGATAAAAGATATACATAATTTAATAAGCTGAGGTTCTTGATTCTTTCTGCAAGTGACAAACTTGGAACTTGATTGAAGGACTTAAAACATTCACAAACTTAAACTGGGAGGGGGGAAATATGGGCACTTGTTTACAGACTTTGAATAACTACAGAAGATATTTGGTTTGTGAAACTTTGTACTGTGGAAAAGATAATAAATTGGAGACATTATTGTGTGGGATTGCGTTGATTTATGTTGAGGGTGACACTCACTAAAACAGTTACGGTTGCTTGAAAGCTGTGATAAGCTTGTGTTTCATTGCCATACAACTAATAGTGGCATTTTTGAAGTTGGGTTTTCAGAAAAAAATATTCTTATCCTTCTTTATGATGTATATGTAGTGCTAAATGTTCTAATAAGGCAAACAAATATACATTCATGGTGCATTTAGACTATTAAAATTTATTAATTTGGGCTTCATTAAATTGATATTTCAGGTGTAATTTTCAGATAGAACGATAGCTTTAGTTGGGTTACTTATACAAGTTTAACTTAGAGGAAAAAAATGTGTAGTGTTTGGGATTTTTTTGGCTTTACCTCTCAGCACTTAAAAAAAAAATCAAAGATCTTCGGTGTCGTGTGTGCTTAGATGAAAGACTTATTCTTATTGACTGGAGTCGGTTGTTGCGCATTATGGATGTTCCAAAAAAAATAAGAGGTGTTTAACTGAGCTTTTCTATTAAGATAACATGAAAATGCTGATTGGTAAACAAGAATTTTCTCTCCAAAGAAATGCTTTCACTTCTATGAATGTTAGCAGTTGAAGTCTCATAGAAGTTTATAATTATTGATTCTATTTAGTACTCATTTAAGGATATGTTAAAATTTTTCTCTAGAATAGAATTTAGAATAATCTAAGTGATTCCCCTTAGCTTTAGGATGCTTGATCCACAAGTTCCAGAATGAAGGTAAAAAAGATTGAATTAAAAAGAAAAAAAAACTGTTCACTAAGATTAGGATACACTAACTTGACTGGTAAGGAAAAGAAGTAGGAGCAGGGTTTCCAATGATTTGTTCAGGATGGAAGAGATGTGAAAAAGCATGATGAAAGTGAGGGAAATGTTATAAAGAATTAAAAAGGACGAAAAGATCTTCACTGAAGTATTTGAAGTACCCAAAATTCACTTGGCTGATTTACCAGGCACAGCTTGAGAGTGTCAGCAACATCCTATTTTCCTTTTCGCTGGCAACTTTGGGAAATGAATATGAACCTTCTGGACTTACTAGTGAAGACCGTGTCTACATGGTAGATAATTAAGTTCATTCTCTGACCTCAAGTCTTTTTTTTTACAGGTAAAGAATTTGTTATAAGTTTTTAGTCATTTACTTCCTTGAAGTAATAGAAAGTTCACATTTATTTAGAACTGTATAGCTGATAGATACTTAAAATGAATTTTCAACATAGTTAAATGTAATTAATTTGAATTTCACATGATTTGCATAGGGGTTCAAGTTTATCTTTTGTGACTCATTTATTTACTAATATAGGTGACATGATTTGCATTCATAGCTTGAATGAACTAGGTTTTCCAGACTATATCTATAATTAGAAGGATAAATTAATCAAATATACAAAAAGTAAAAAGGCCTTTGTCATGTTCATATAGATTGCCTAAGGCCTCATCAGTGGAAGCTCAAGTACCCTGAGTGTTTAGATATCAGTAATATACTACGAAAAGTGTATTAGCTATAACCAGACTCAAGTTGAGATTCAACTATAATTTAAACTAGTAGTTTTGTTATATTTCTTTAGACAGTTTTGATTTCCTCAGAAATCCTTGGAAAACTATGAGGAGGAAAATGCTCATTGCCATTCAAAATAATGTACGCAGTAGCTTCCAAAGTGACTTTAGAGGTTAGATTTGAAGATTGACATCTCATAAAATATTGAATCCCCAATCAGATTTGGAAAAATTTCAGAAAATAAAAATTAGAAACTATGTCAGGCCTTTTTTTAAACTAGACGTGTAAGTCCAGATTAAAAAGTGGTTAAGCCAAAAGTTCTTTCCTGAACTAGTTTGCTTAATTTGAGAAGCATTTGAGAAGCAATTTGAGAAACAGTATGATAAGTAGTAGTTAGGCTTCTAGGTCAGTCCACAAAAACTTATCTAATAGTGCTGTTAAGTAAAAGAAAAAAATCCTTAAAAGTCTTAATGTTTTCCTAGGAGCACAGAAAGAGGGGAACACAAAGGTGGTATAGATGATATGCCACAAAATTGTAGAGCAATGAGTCTGAAGAATACTCCTTACTCCTTCAGCTTTCCTGGCAAGACTCAAAAGTAATTTGGGAAGCAGGAAAGTACCTGGATAACAATTTTAAATCCTCCATTACTATGGTTTTACAATAGCTTACAAACCTCAAAGGTATGTAGCCTTTTCCCCCTTTGTTCTGGTGAATATGTAATTAGATTCATTAACATATTGCTTTTTATTTGCCTTGTTAAAGGGAGAAGTGACCCTTTTAAAAAAATTAAATTTCCCTCCTCTTCCTTCCTAATCCTTACCCTTCAGTATTAGGGAAAAAAAAGGAAAAAAAAACTCTTTAACAAAAATATGCATAGTTAAGCAAAACAAATTCCTCCATCGGTTATATCCAAAAAAAGATGTCTTTATTCTTTACCTCAAGTCCATCACTTATCAGAAGGTGGATAGTGTGCTTCATCACAAGCCCGGTGTTCTGGAATACTGGTTGGCCATTTCATTGATCACAGTTCTTAAGTCTTTCAAAGTTACCTGTTTTTTTTTCAGTGCTGTTACTGTGCTTAATATTCTTGTTCTGCTCACTTTTCAATTTGCATTCGTTCATAACAAGTCTTCCCACATTTCACTGAAACTGTCCTTTTCGTAATTTCTTATGACACACTCATTCATTTACCATCATTGGTTTAGCTATTTCCTACTTGATGGGCACCACTTTTGTTTCTAGTTTTTTGCCACTACAAAAGGGGTGTGTGTGTGCGCGCACAAATGTGTTTGCACTCGGGTGCATGTATACGTTTTGTGTGCGTGTAAGTGTGTGTGTGTATGAATGACTTTTTATTTGACCTCTTTGGGAATATACCTTCAATTCTTGCAGGTTCTTATTCTAACAGAGTACAAACTCATATTGTTCTTACCAATCTTAGAAGGCTTTGGTCGCCTATCTCAAAGACCAGTCTCTCTGAGTTCAGAGAATCTCATTCTGAAAGATGGAACAGAGCAAACCAGTGTTGTTTCCTAAGATATGGAAGGATGTCAACCTGCACTTGTGGGGAGAAAATGTACCTATTCTGATGAAATTGTAGATTTTTAAAAATTTGACAAGGATTTAGGTGGTAGACCTAAATTTTGATTTCTTGTCAAACTTTTGAAGTGATTATCATAAATTGAAATTAAATGTGAAAATTGAAAACACTCTTACAATATTTTGCAAAGAGCTTAGGAGACTAAAAAAATCAGCTAGAAGGTATCTACTGATTTACTTAAACTTGATTTAGCATTATATTTTAATTGTTCTTTTCATTCAAATGCAAATGAAGGTAATTGAACTTTTTAAAGCTACTACCCTTTGCATCTTCATTCAGAGATGTTTTCCCATGCTTGATTCAAAATTGACCTTGTGGAAGCCTTTGTTCAACTTACAGCTGTTGTCTTACTCATTTCTATGCTACTAGAACTAATTACTAAGTGAAAAATGGTATTGTCTGTGTTTTTCATCCACATTATTAAAAGTTAAGTCATGATTAAAAGAAAAAACCCACTGGATTTAGACTTGGTCTTAGAAATGCTACTTTATGGATTATGGATTCTCATATCTCAAGTGAAGGCAGTTTTGTTCAGTACAGTGTTCTGAAGTTAGTATTTAGTTGAAGTTGAAGATTAAATTCAATTTAAGCTAATAAACTATAGTCAGCTATGCTAGGCAATGGGGTATACAACAGCAAGTCTGCTTCCAAGTACAGTCAGTTCTGCTATAATGCAACATACATACTCCTAAAAATCACCATACTATACAAAATTATGCAATAAAAACTATAGGGCTTAAGGGGAAAATGTAGTTATGGGCACAACACTCAATGTTGTCAATGACACATAAAAAAGATAGGAACCTAATAAAAATGATAGCACAGTTTGATACATGCTAAAGGGTTAAGAAATACATAAATGTTATGATAAATAGGGTTTCTGTGGCTTCAGGTATAAACAAATGCAAAATCTGTGTGATGCTCAATGTTTTCTAACAAATCCATTGCAAGTGGAACAAATTTGAGTTTTTGAAACAAGTGCTCTAAAAGAACTATTGGAGCTTTACAGTCAAGTAAACAGGATGACACAACTATAATGCAGTGTTTAAAAGTAGAAATACTTTTGAGAGGCATATAGTAATATGGGAGTAGAGAGGTGGAAAAGTTTTTAAATTGGTCAGATATAACAATAGCTTATATTTATATAGCACTTTTCCCTATTGGATTAGCTTGTAAACTTCACAGCAACCCAGAGATAATCAGTGTACCTAGTAGCAGCACCATTTTACAGAAGTGGAATTGAATTCAAAGTCACATAGCTAATAAATAGCTTAGGCAGGGCTAGAATCCAAGCCTTCTGACTCCAATTTCAGTTCTTTTTCCTCTAAGTAAGAAGAGTATAAGAGAAAAGGTACTGGGAATCAATCTGATAGGAGAAAGACAGATTATTTCTGTTCTTCCATAAACTAATAGCTTGTGTTCAACCAGTAAATTGGGAATTTATCTGTGAAATGTTTGCCAATGTTTAGCACACCCGTTTTAATTACGGTTGTCATGGTCAGTGATAGAACCTAGTGTGGAAAAGGAATATGTCTAGTCAGGGTTGGGAAAATGTGGAATTTGTCAGAGGAAAGTATCATTTAGCATGCAGCTGTGTATTTTGATAACTACATGTGTCTGTGACTTTTCATTGTGTTAAGTATTATGCATCTAAATTTGAAATCTGGCATGTTAATATAGCCATTTGAAGTAATTATTATTGTTATCATTCTCCTCTAGTTTTGATTGATCTTGTATGACAATTAACCACTTACATTAGATGATTTAAAGAGGCCAGATTAATTTCAAGATTTCCTCAGTTCTTTGGTCTCAGAAGAGAGGAAAAGCCTAGGTCTCCCTAAGTTTCATTATCTTCATGTTTAAAATGAGAAGGTGGGGCTAAGTGGCCTTTTGGGTTTCTTCCAACTCTAGGTTCATGATCCTATGATCATTAGTTTGATTACAACGCCAGAAAAGCCTTCCTTTCTTGGGTGGCTCTGCACAAGAATGTATAAGTGATATAGCCCTATAATTTAAATGAACATTTGGAGAGATAGAGGCAGTCAAGGGTCTTTTCTCATGCTGGAGAAGTGTAAAGCTTTATAAAAGCCTTATGCCCCAGAATTAAGCAGTATGTGCCAAATTGGATTTTTTTTGGAGTAGTATTTTATTTTTTCCGATTACATATAAAGATAGTTTTCAACATTCATTTTTTATAAAATTTTGAGTTCCAAATTTTTTCTCTCTCCCCAAGACGGCAAGCAATCTGATATCGGTTAAACGTGCAGTCATATAAACATATTTCCACATTAGTTATGCTGGGAAAGAGGAAACAGAACAAAAGGAAAAAGCTACCAAAAGTGAAAATACTGTTTTGATCTGCATTCAGAGTCCATAGTTCTTTCTCTGGATATGGATAGCATTTTCCATAGTAAGTCTTTTGGAATTGTCTTGGATGATTATATTGCTGAGAAGGGCTAAGTCAATAATAGTTGGTCATTGCATAATGTTGTTACTGTGTACAATGTTCCCCAGGTCCTGCTCAGCATCAGTTCATGTAAGTCCAGGTTTTTTTTGAAATCTCTCTACTCATAATTTCTTATGGCACAGTAGTATTCCATTATGTTTGTATTCTAATTCTTTGTCACCATATAAAGAGCTGCTATAAATATTTTTGTACATGTTGGTCCTTTCCCCTTTTTTATGATATCTTTGGGATGCATACCTAGTAGTGGTATTGCTGGAACAAAGGGTATATACAGTTTGATTGCCCTTTGGGCATGGTTCCAAATTGCTCTCCAAAATGGTTGGATCAGTTCACAACTCCACCAAAATGCATTTAGTGTCCCCATTTTCCCATATCTCCAACACTTATCATTTTCCTTTTTGTATTAGCCAATCTTACAGGTGTGAGGTGGCACCTCAGAGTTGTTTTAATTGGCATTTCTTCAATCAATAGAGATTTAGAGCATTTTTTCATATGACTAGAGATAACTTTAATTTCTTCGTCTCAAAACCATATTTGTGTCATTAAAGGAATTTGGGTAGGACTCCTTTGTCTATTTTTCCAAATAGTTTATATGGTATTGGAACTAATTGTTCTTGAAATGTTTGGTAGAATTCACTTGTAAATCCATCTGACCCTGGAGATTTTTTCTTATGGAATTCCTTGATAGCTTGTTCAATTTGTTTTTCTAAAATGGGTTAAGTATTTTATTTCCTTGTCTGTTAATCTGGGAAACATTCATCCATTTCACTTAGATTGTCAGATTTATTGTCTTATAATTGGACAAAATAGCCCCTAATTATTGCTTTAATTTTCTCTTCTTTGGTTTATTCACTCTTTTTATTTTTAATACTGGCAATCTGGTTTTCTTTTTTTTTTAAATCAGATTAACCAAATGTTTATTTAGCTTAGTGTTTTTTCCCCCGTAAAACCAGCTCTTAGTTTTATTTATTGGTTCAATAGTTTTTTTCCTTTCACTTTTATTAATCGCTCCTTTGATTTTCAGAATTTCTAATTTGGTGTTTAACTGGGGATTCTTTCTTCTAGCTTTTTTAGTTGCATGCCTAATTCATTGATCTGCTTTTTTCTGTTTTATTTATGTAAGCATTTAGGGATATAAATTTCCCCCTAAGTTCTGCTTTGTTGCATCCCATAAATTTTGGTGTATTGTCTCATTATTGTCATTCTCTTTGATGAAATGATTGTTTTCTTTCCGTGGCTCTCTCTCTGTTACATGTAATTTTTACTGCATCATGAGCTGAAAAGGATGCATTTAATATTTCAGCTTTTCTGCATTTGAATGTGAGGTTTTTATGCCCTAATACATGGTCAATTTTTTGTGTAGGTGCCGTGTACCACTGTGGAAAAGGTCTGTTCCTTTCTATCCCCATTTCTCCAGAGGTCTGTCATATCTAACTTTTCTAAAAATTCTATTTCCTTAACTTCTTATTTTTTAATTAGATTTATCTAGTTATGAGAGGGGGAGGTTGAGGTCCCCCACTAGTATAGTTTTGCTGTCTATTTCTTCCTGTATGTCACTTACCTTCTACTTTAGGAATTTGGATGCTTTGCTACTTGGTGTACATATATTTAGTATTGATGTTACTTCATTGTCTGTGGTACTTTTTAGCAAGACGTAGTTTCCTTCCTTGTCTCTCTTAATTAGATCTGGTTTTTTCCTTTGCTTTGTTTGAGATCAGGATTGCTGCCCCTGCTTTTTTTTTTTTACTTCAACTCTAGCTTTCTGTCTTTACTGTGTGTGTCTCTGTGTGTGTGTATGTCTGCTTCAGATGTGTTTCTTGTAAGCAACATTTTGTAAGGATTATGGTTTTTAATCTACTCTGCTGTCTGCTTCTGTTTTATGGGAGAGTTCATCCCATTCATTCACATTCACAGTTACAATTACTAACTGTGTATTTCCCTCCATCCTGTTTTTCCCATTTATACTTCTCTCTCTCTTTTCTCTTTTCTCTCTCTCTCTCTCTCTCTCTCTCTCTCTCTCTCTCTCTCTCTCACTCTCGCTCTATCTCTGTCTCTCTCCCTCTCTGTTTCTGTCTCTCTGTCTCTCTCCTTTCCCCCTGCCCCTCCTCACCAGTATTTTGCTTCTGACCACTCCATCCTTCAAGCTGCCCTTCCTTCTATCACTCCACATCCCTTTCTTTTTTCTTTCCCCTCCTACTTCCCTATAGGGTAAGATAGATTTCTTTATCTGAATGTATATGTTACTCCTTTTTGAGCCTGATCCGATGAGAGTAAGGTTCAAACAATCCTCATCTTATACTGTAATAGGTCTTTCCTGCCTCTTCGTGTGATTTTATTTATTCCATTCTGCCTCCCCCTTTCGTCTTCTCCCACTACAATTCTTTTTTCACCCCTTCATAATTATTTTCTCATCACATCAAAGTCAATTTATGCCCACACCCTCTAAGTATACTCCTAATTGCCCTGATAGAGATACAGTTCTTAAGAGTTACACATGCCATCTTCCCATGTAGGGATATAAACAGTTTAAACTTATTGAATACCATGTTTTTTTTTCCTGTTTACCTTTTTTATGCTTCTCTTGAGTCTTGTATTTGAAGCTCAAATTTTCTGTTCAGCTGTGGTCTTTTCATCAGAAATGTTTGAAAATCCACTATTGTAATGCCAATGCAACATTAACAGCACCTACAGCAGCTATGAATATGCTGGTATAGTTCTGAATTCTAAAATATAACGGACTCTCCACATGGAAGACAGAACCAAAACATTCAAACACCAGAAAGCCAAGTCCAACACAGCATCAAAGAAATCTATACTGCCATCCCCAAGCCTTCCCACAAATGAACACCCTCAAGCAAAATCATTCCCTGGCTCTCATCCTAACTGTGGCTCTCTGACTGCCTCCTCTCTTCTCCAAGCTGCAGCTGCCACGGTCTTCTCCCAGCTCTGACAACTTCCTTGTAGCTCTTCTCCACCCTTCCTGTTCCACCTGTTCAGCAAGCTCTTCCCACCACAGGATCATAAGACTCAGACTTCCATGTGACCCAGGCGGGTCACATGGGCCTATTAATGGATAGCAAAGATCTTCCCATTGAATTAACAATACAACTATCTCATTGAATGCCCGTCTTTTCCCCTGGGAGATTATGCTCAAATTTGCTGGGTAGTTGATTCTTGCTTGTAATCCAATCTCCTTTGCCTTTGGGTATATTATATTCCAAGCCCTCCAGTCCTTTAATGTAGAAGCTGCTAAATCTTATGCGATCCTGATTGTGGCCTCTTAAGATTTGAATTGTTTCTTTCTGGCTGCTTGCAGTATTTTCTCTGTGACCTGATAGTTCTGGAATTTGACTACAATAATCCTTGAAGTTTTCATTTTGGGATCTCTTTCAGGAGGTGGATTCTTTCAATGACTATTTTACCCTCTAGTTCTGGGATATCAGGGAAGTTTTTCTGGAAAATTTCTTAAAAGCTGCTGTCCAGGCTCTTTTTTGGATCATGGATTTGGACAGATAGCCCAATAATTCTTGAATTATCTCTCCTGGATCTATTTTCTAAATCAGTTGTTTTTCCAATGAGGTATTTTGTGTTTTCTGTTTTTTCATTCTTTTGATTTTGTTCTGACTGATTGTTGCTGTCTCATAGAGTCATTAGCCTGTAATTGCCCCAAATCTAATTTTTAAGGAATTATTTCCTTTAGCTTTTGTACCTCCTTTTCCATTTGGCCAATTCTAGGGTTTTTTTGTTTGTTTGTTTTTTGCTGAGACAATAAGGGCGAAGTGACTTGGCTCAGGTTCACACAGCTAGTAAGTGTCAAGTGTCTGAGACCAGGTTTGAACTCAGGTCCTGCTGACTCCAGGGCCAGTGCTCTGTCTACTGCACCACCTACCCACCCCAGCCAATTCTACTTTTAAAGGAGTTGTTTTCTTCAGTCAATTTTTGTACTTCCTTTTTCCAAGCTGTTAACTCTTTTTTCGTAATTCTCTTGCATAACTCATTTCTTTTCCCAATTTTTTCTTCTGCCTCTCTTACTTGATTTTTAAAATCCTCTCTTCTAAGAGGACCTTTTTGGTCTTGGGACCCATTCATATTCCCTTTGGAGACTTCAAATTTTGACATTGTTATTCTCTTCTGAGTTTATGTTTTGATCTTCCCTGTCACCATAGTAGCTTTCTTTAGTCAAGGCTCTTTTTGGTTTTTGCTCATTTTTAAAAGTTGAGCTCTGCTCCTAGAGTACAGGGGGCACTGTTCTCAGCTTCTTGTACTTGGGGCCAGGGTCCTGGTCACTGGCTTTCTGTACCAGGGCCTGTGGGACTGGCAGCTTGTCCACCACGCTAGGGTGGCCCAGTCAAGTAATGCTTGCTGTGCCCTGCATTGTGGGCATGGCAGTTTGCTTGCTGTGTACCAGGCACTGTGCTAAGCACTTTAAAATTATTATCTAATTTGATCTTCACAACAGTCCTGGAATGTAGGCAAAACTGAGGCAAAGAGTACTCCACGGTTTTTTTATGTAAACTTTCAATTTTCATATATATTAAGCCTGTCCTTTATATGACATATACCTTTGTTCTTGTTTGTGATGAGAATAAACTTTAAAATCTCAAGTCCATTAAACTAAAAAGCATTCCCAAGCCAGTTTATATGATTTTCTCCAGAATTTTATTATTGTATTACAATGCAGCTAGCAACTAAAGACAGTGAAAACCAATATTGTTATACTTTGGAAGTGGTTTCCTCAGTCTCTGATGAATTTGGGGAAGGGTAGTTGAATTCTGTGTAGAAACCTTGTTTGTTTATTCTGAACAGGTCTAAATATAATCTTTCTAATTGCTGCTTCATTTATTTACTTATTTGTTTTGATGGATTTTAAGTGCTTGAGGCATCCAAACATGCTAGTACATTTGAATCATGACAATGCTAGAAGTTGTAAATACATTGAAGTCTTTGGGAGCATTTACTAAATAATATCACACTGTTCACTTTTTAAAAAATTTCCATCAGAGAAATGTGGTCGTACCATTACTATCTTTTAATGTAGGCTCGAACAGTAATGACACCTACTCTGTCTCTCACTGAAAGCAGAATGCAAAATGTAGCAGAAATGATCATATTAGAGATTACAGCAGGTAAAAAGGTTCTTTATCCATGTTTGTTCTTTGCCATAGAACTCTCCCTTCTTCCCTCTTCTCCTCTTTCTCCCTCTCTTCCTTTCCTTTGCCTCTGCCTGTCTGCTTCTGCCTTCTGCTCATCTTAACCACCGAATGGACCATTGCCTTAGATAAACTGAGACCTGGGAAAGACCTTAGCTTAAAAAAAGCAAGGTCTCCCACTGCATCTGGGGCCATCTGGTCTATATCTTGCCACTGGACTCAGATGGCTCCAGAGGAGAGAGTGAGGCTGATGACTTTGCACAGCCCTGCCTCACTTAAATCCAATTCACTTGCAAGTCATGACATCACCATCCCCATGTCATGGTCCTCTTTGTGAACAAAGGACAACAGCCTCTGTTCATAGGTGATTCTCTTTACTGTCTGTCAGTAAACATTTTTGAGTGCTTACTAATGTGCCAGGCCCATAAGTACTTGGGATACAAAGAAAAGCAAACAACAACCTCTGCTCTCAAAGAGCTTTCAGTCTAACGGGGAAACAGCATGCAAACAACTGTATACAAATAGGATATATACAGGATAAATTGGAGATAATCAGCAGAGGGTTGCTACAAACCTCCAATTTGTGAAAAATGCTGTATCTGCAAAGTGCAATAAAAAGAGGTATACCTTATTATTCTGCAAAGACTTATGACTCCTCATGAGGTAAAGGTGATTCTGGGGTCTTAACTACAATATTTTTGAGAACAATTATTTTGTATTTAAATAATTATTCAAATTAAAGTATTCAAATTATTTAGTAATTTTGAAAATAACAAATTAGGTTTGCCTGGAACAAGAAAAAAAAAATAAATCTTCTTCCTTTGCAGAGGTAGTGGGATTAAGATGTGAAACATAACATATGTTGTTAGGCTTGGTGAGTTGGTTAGTTTTATTTAACTCCTTTTTTCTTTTTGTTACAGCAAATAGATCTCTGTAGTGTTATATTTGGAAAGAGTACAATGTCAAAACAAACAAAATATTTTAAAATAATCTACATGTATATCGAAGGCCTCCTGTGTGAAAATATGAGAAATGAGCAGTTAGATTTTCATGTGGTATTTTTTAGCAAACCACTTCTTTACATAGCCAAATAATTGACTAACAAAAATGGAAAATAGAATCCTACTGTCATTTACTTTTACTTTAAAAAATCAGATTTGATAGAGAAAAAATGTCATCTTAAAGGCTAACAAGTCTCTTGCATATCAGTAATGAAAAATTCCTTGAAAAGTAAGAAAAATAGAGGTAACTTTTTATCAACCTTCACATTATTAAAATCAAGGGAGGCATAAACAGGAAGAACTATGCTTATCAATGCCTAAGACACTTTCATGGAGGATGTCCCATGTAAAGTTCAAATGAAAAAGAGATTCATTGCTGATGGTGAAGTTTTCCAGATACTCCTATTAATTGATGACATTGGGTTGAGTATATCACGCATTGGAACACTACAGAGTCCTATTCAGTGACTTTCAGGTCACACAGAAGAATCCAACCCAACAACTCACTTGAGAAAAGGGAATGAAGAATACCAATGTCCGTAATCTAAAGATAGCTAGCATTTGTATAGCGTTTAAAATGGGCCTGACTCTATCAACTGCGCCGCCCCAGCTACCTCTAGGCTATGGTATTTCAGTTAGATGGGTCACCCACTGAGCTAGTCCATCAGTACTATTTATCTTGAAATTTCCTACTATGTTCCAGGCCCTGTGCTAAGTGCTTTACGAATATCTTATTTGATCCTCACGGCAACTCTGAGAGGTGGCTTCTATTATTATTTCCATTTGTAGATGATTAAACTTATCCAGATGGAGGCTAAGTGACTTGCCCAGGGATACGCAGCAGGTAAATGTCTGAGGTCAGGTTAACTCAGGAAGATGAGTCTTCAAGACTCCAGACCCAGCACTCTAGCCACTGCATCACCTAGCTTCTCTTCCATATTTCTAGCAGTTCCTTATTATCTAGAATAAAACACACACACACACTCCTCTCTCTGGTGTTTGCAGTCCTTCAGAGTCTGGCTCCAACTTCTCTTTCCAGACTAATCTCACATTACTCCTAAACTGGCTTCCTTGTTGCTTCCTGTAAATGACAGGCTATTTCCTTTCTCTGTGCTTTTGTACAGGCTGTCTTCTAGGCCTGAAATGCATGGCCTCCTCATCTCTCCCTGTTGGAAGCCTTAGCTCTCTGTTCAAGACTCAGCTGAATTGTCACCTCCTCCACAAGGCTGTCCCTGATTCACACATTCCCCCCTTCGGTACTGAGTGCCCTCCCTGTGCACAAATTACTTTTTATATATTTTGTATGGATTTGTATCCATACTTATTGTTTCCCTCCCCTAACGTAGAAGCTCCTTGAGGACAGGTACTGGTCTGTTTTTGTCTTTGTGTAGGTATCTGATAAGTTCTTGTTAAACGAATATGAATTAAATAAATGAATATGCCATTAAAAGCAAAGGAAAAGCACCTTTGAAGCTTGGAAGTGGAGCCATGCTGAGTATTGACAGGGTCCAACATATAGTCTTGCTCTGGGTGGCTAATGTGGAATGGAGGCAAAGGTCATGAAGTCACAGAATGTGAAGTGGAAAGTCAAATGAGTCATCAACATAGAGGCTAAAGTCTCAAAAAATGATAGGCATTGCAGGATATAGTGGAAAATGAAAAGCATGATCCTGATACTAAGATAATCTAGAGCAGTGGTGTTAAATAGAAATAGGGGCCACTGAACTGTACATAAGGAATCCAGTGGGCTCATATTGGCTTAGAAAACCACATATTAACATTATATTTTATTGCATTTTCATTTATTTTGTTAAATATTTCTTAATTTTATTTTATTCTGGTTCAGACTATATTGGAGAGCGTGGTACGCTGCTTGTGCCCTGTGGGCTATATTTTGGCACCTCTAATCTAGGACTTTGAAAACGGGTCCTGAGGAGAGCAAATGACAATGGACAGTAACAAATTGATAACATGGAGTTTGAATGTGTAGATGAGGATGGTTTACTTGTTTAAAGTTGAGGCCAAAACTGGGGTTGAGGGCGTCCTTGATGTTCGGTCATTGTTTTCCTGTTGGATTGTGTGAGGTAGGTAAATTTTGTGCAGCTGAACAGGTTCAGGGTGTTTTTCCTCCTCTCCCTTGCCCCATATGTGCCTTTGTGTATATGCATATAGATATGTGTGTGTGCGTGTGTATATACATATATGTAATATAACATATACAATTATTACATTTAAAAAGACAATCTATATATAACTGCTTATAGCCACCCTCTTTAACTATTCTTTTTGCGGAAAGTATTTGAAATTAAGTAGCAGTTTTGCATTTTCTTTATCAAAAATCTCCCAATACCAGAAAATACGGTGCTTTTACATACAGTTATCTTTTCAGCTCCCAAAGAACATGCATTGAACTTCATGGTCAACTTTTACTTCTTTTATAAATGAGATCCCAAATTTTCTTTTCATTTTGTTTTTTCTTGCAATATAGACATGTATGAAGTTGTTTGCAGAACTATTTTTTAGCAATAAAATCGTGGAAGGTGTGATGTAGTGAAGGAAGTCCTAGGCAGAGACAGAGAACCTGGTAGCTGTCTTGTTACGGGTACCTATTTGAACTTACGTAAGTCATTTAAACTTTCTGGGCTTTGTTTTCCTCATCAATTATAAGAGCAGTTCTGGAGAAGTTAGTGATAAATTAGAGAATTGTTTCAACAATCCGGCTAGCAGCTTCTGTGGGGGTGTAAGATCCACCCACAGCCAGCACCCAGAAAGTTGCTGGCATGCTAGGAAAGCACAGGTTCTTTTGATCTGCTTAACTAAGGAAAGCAAGGTGAAGGCATTGACAAGCTTACTTTAATTCAGCATACAAATATCATTCACTTAGTTCAGAGGAAAAAACCAGCACCCTGAACTTCAGAGCAAATTACAAACAAATTACAAACATCAACAGACAGACCAAATAGAATTCATAGTTACCAACATCTAGGTTCAGCCCGGGAGCTTGGAACAAGGGCTGGCCTAGAGTCACCACCACCATGGCTGTGGGTAAGAGCTCCAAAGAAGAGACAGCTACCCCCTGATTTTATATCTTTTTCAGGGTCACACATGCGACTCACCCACGTGACCTAGAATCGTCACAAAGAGGCGGACTTAAACCCACGTGGTCTAAAAGCCTCTGCTGTCCCAGACGTAAACTAGGCCCTCCCTGGAGTTAGCCCTACCTTGGGCCCCACCTTAGTTGCCAATCCACACCCACTAAGGTTTTACACCTAATAGGGGTTTGGGCCTGGGGCTTAGCACCTAGTAAGGCACAATGAAATACACTGAATTACTCAAAGGGAACAAAAGCCAAACTGTTCAAGGGCACTTGGTTGAACTAAGTAGGTGATTTTGAAATGAAAGATATCAAAACTTTGTTGTAAAAAAGAAGGGGTTTGCTAAGTAGTCTTTGAGCTCCTTTCTATGCCTAACATTTCTCGGTGGCATTTGCTTTATTTATTTACATATTTATTTATTACATATTTACATATTACATATTCATTGCATATTTATTTATTTACATCTTTTTTCTACCACTGAAACAAAAATTTGAATGTATATTTCTATGTTTGATGCATAATATTTGATGTTGTAAACCCAAAGCCTTAAGCAATTGTATAATGTACTGCTTCTGCTGGCACATATGCTTTTCATTCATACCAAAAAGCCCTTCTTTACCATAAAATCAAATTTGATTATTTTTTTCATACACATGTATTGGTGTTCATGGAATTAAAATCCCTGTTTCTAGTCTTATCACACTTTGCAACTGTTCTGTTGGAATAGTTGGATATAAATTACAGGTCATTAGGGATAGTTTACATACTTTGAAACATTTGGAATTGGGGGGGTTGGGGTGGGGAGAGAGGTTGCCATGAGATGTGAATTAAGGTCTCAACTTCATCCACACAGTAGGGCTTAGTCTTGAATCTTCTTTGCAAAATTATATGGAATGTAAGCAGTCAGAGACTATGCTGACTTATTTGTATGGGTCCTTAGCATAAAAACAGCCACCTTGACTAGGCACCCATTGGAGCTACTCATTTTTCCTCACAGATTTCCTTCTCTCCTTCCCTTCTTCCCTATCTTCCTGTGTGACCTTTGGCTGAGTCACTTAACTTCTCTAGGTTTAGTGCCTCATCTGCAAAGTGAAAGAGGTGGACTAGATGGCCTCAAAGATCACTTCTAGCCCTAAAGCTATGATGCCTGAATATCTACTTCCTGTGGCCTTTCCTATATCCTTCCTTCCCCTTCCCCCACTCCCACTCCATTTTCCAGTCTCTTCAGACCGGATATTTCATAGGTATTATATCCAAAGCAGAACTCATTATCGTCCCATCAAACACACACCCTTTAACCCTACTCCTTCCAAGGGCACCAGTAATCCCTGTAGTCTCCCAATTACAAAGCTCTGTATCAGCCCCTGTTCCTTACTCTCTCTGACTCTACTCAATAACTGCCAGATTATACCATCTGATCCTTAAACATTTCCAACATCTCTCTTCTGCTTACATATGCTTTCTAGTTACTCAACACTTTATTTCAGATCTTGATCATCTCTATCCTGGACTATCACAATAGTCTCCTAACTGGTCTCTCTGCCTCGAGTCTTATCTTCTGTGATCCGTCTTTCACATAGCTGCCAAAGTGATAGTTCTCAAATACATATTTGGCCACGTAACTCCCCCTACTCAGTAAACACCAGTGATTCCTTATTATCTCTAGGGTTATAGAAAAACTTGGGCATTTAAAACCTCTCACAGCCTGGCTCTTTTCCAGCTTTGTTACATATCATTCCCCTTCATGCACACTATAGTCCTCATCTCTGTTCTTTGAAAGTCTATCTTGATCTTCATTGCCTTCACGCTGGCTTTCCTTCGTGCCTCGAATGCAGTCCTTCCTCACTTCCATCTCTTAAAATCCAAACTCCTTCAAAGCTCAGCTCAAATGCTACTTTCTATATGAAGCTACTAGTGCCTTCTTCCCCCAAACTATGGATTTTGGTAATAAATGTATATATAACATGTGCATGTACGTATTACATGTTTATATGTATATATAATGCACATATATGAACTATTTAATTTTTGTCTTTGTATCCATACTGCCTAGCACATATTTGGTGCTTAATAAACATATATTGGTTGATTGATTGCATGTTTAAATGTGTCATTCATCTTCTACCTATGTAATATTTTAGTTGAATGCTGTGTGAAAATATATTGAAAATCAAATACAGCTAATCAAACTTGCTTGGTAACTATGGATATTTAAATTAATTAATTTTGATGCATGAAATATCATAATGTTTTAGTTATTCTAAGTTCCTATCAGGATTCTTTGTTCACTCTCATTCTTGTATGGTTATAGTTATACGTACTCTGTTTTCTGCCTTTTTCCACATTTTACATTATTTTATAAATGTCTTTCCTACTTTCTTTGTATTTTTCATAGTTGTTGGTCATGATTGTATTATAATAATGCATTTATATTAGTGTAATTGATTTTGGGGCTTTTAATAGCCAGCTGGAAAGGCTCCAAAGTGTGTCTAGTGACAGCTGAGAACCAGTCTGTAGAAGTTCAGAGACTCACCAACATGTCGGTCAGAGAGTGGTTATGTCTGGGTTAGAACTTGTAATATACCTACCTATACTGCTAGGATTCGATAGTGTGGGTAATAAAAATTCAAGGTATGTGTAGTATGATTGCCAGTTGACAGAAATGCACCTTTATCTAACTCTACGGGCAGGGTCTGGTGAGACCTCAGTTTTGGTGCTAGAAAAAACATTTCAATCAGGGGTGGTGCTTTGCTTCTCAAGCTATGGTGCCAGTTTTCCCATCCCTCTGTCTGTATCAGGCTTATTCTTTCCAAATACCTTGCATCCAGGGTTATGATATAGCGTTATCTGAGCCAAGCAAGGAAAAGTTGGGAGAAAAAAGAAATCTAGTATAACCAGAAATTGAATTGAGAAAGGCAAAGGAAGGAGAGAAGATCTCAGGCAGGGGATAAAGATAGAGAAGGAATAACTCTAAGCAAAACCAGTGATTTGGGTTAGGCTGAGGAAAGAGAGGGAAGGGTGAAAATTAGAATTAGACTTGAACATGAAAAGTGTTGGTTATAAAAGTCTTGGCAGATCTTTTCCATTTTTCTCCTGTTTGTTGTCTTCCATTTTCATATTTTAATATTTTCAGGATAGCTTTGCTTAGTTGGATCTCTTATCCACTTTTCTTTAGATTGATTTTATAATCCATTGTTCTCTTTTGTGACACTATAGTACTGATAATCTTCAATCTTTCTTCTCTTTAAGATTGTAGAAAGGTTATATTCTGAACTGTTATAGCTTTTGACTACTACTGGTCTCCATTTGGCAAATAAATCTACTATTTACTGTCTAAGATGTTTTTTAGGTTCTTTAGGTCTCCATGTAATAGCAATTGTTTTATACTGTAAAAATTTTTTTATGAAATTATTGTAATTGGTGTTCTTTCTTCCATTTCATAGCCTATTTTTTCCTTTATTAATAACTTATTTAAATATGGTAGGTGGGAGTTATTTTAACTGCATATCATGCCCTGCCCATTTTTTTCTATTTTTGTTATTAAAATTATATATATAAAATTATTCTAATTTTGTATTAGAATATTACTATTAATAGTAACTAGTCAGTGACTATCTACAGAGAGATGGTTCTGTAATAACTCCCATACTGGTAATGTGTAGTTCCCAATGTGCTGAAATATCATTAGCTATACTTTTTTATAATGTTATTCATTGTTTTCTATGTTCAGTGTCTTCCAGTTTTTTTTTAAAGTATTTGTGATGATGCAACATAGCATACTGGTTGTAGAGCTAGCCTCAAAGCCAAGAAGGCCTGGGTTCAAGTCCTGACTGTAATATATTGGCTGTGTGATCCTGGGCAAGTCAGCCTCTCTGTCTTCTAGGCTAGAGGTGTCTGCCTGCAGGCCGCACATGACCCACGACACTCCTGAGTCCAGCCTGAGCCAGATTAAAATTAAATTTCTGTCCGATTTTAATGTGTTGATTTATTAATGAAAAAAGAAATGTGTGCATGTGTGTGTATGTTTGTGTGTGTGTTCTAAGTCAATTTGTGGTTTAGTGGCCCCTGTTTCTATTGGAGTTTATCACCACTAAATAAAGCAATTCAGACAAGTTGTAGGGAAGATGTTAACCTGCTTTTGTTGAAAAAAGTTCCTTATCTGAGGGCTCCATAAACCAATGAAATCATAGGATCAGTTCCTACCCTTATCTCTTATTCATCACATATAAACATGAGAATCCAAACAAAATTAGTTTGCAGATTTAAAATCACATCAATCAAGTTATAAGTAGGTTACTTTAGCAAACTAGACAAACGAATTCATCTGGAGGAACAAATGGTCAAAATGTTGAGAAATAGAACAAAAAAATAGGAAATAAGAGGCATAGTATTGCCAGGTCTGATAGAACAACATATAAGACATCATCAAGTGAGTTAAGTACTGACAAAAAATTATTTTTTAAAAAATTGATCGATGAAACAAAATAAGTAAACATGACCTAGGACTGTCAAACACAGTTTGGCCTAGCATCTGATAAACCGAAAAACACAAACTACTGGGATAATGGTACTAGGAAAGCCTAGGGTGTCTCCCCTGTTTCCCAGTAACAGGTGTGAATTTTCTCTAAAAATCAGCAAAGCTTTCTTCAGGTCTAATTGACCCCTGCCACCATTGACACAGTTCCCTGATCACTTAAGGCCATAAAAATTGCCACCCACATGGAGTCATGGTCCCTCCAACTTTGTAGGTGTCTGAAGACTACTTGAATTACTATACATTTGGGACAAGGAAGACACCATCTATAGGAGCTGTGTATAATTGTACCTTGTTGTATATCCTTGCTGGGGGTTAGGGCAAAATCAAACTCCTTTTGGTAAGCGTTTAATGACTTTTGCCCCAAAATTGAAAGTGAATTAACAGGGTGCTAGTATCAGGCCTACCCCTAATATTTGTTAGAGTCAATACTTAGGATCAAATGAAATGATTTCATGTTTCATATGATGGTTGAGATAAGGAAAGCCCACTGCAGATACAGAGGGTGAAGTGGATGGTGGAATACAGCATAGTGCCCCAAAGGAAGAGCCATCCTGATTATGTATGGGATGTTCTAACTAGTAGCAATTAGAGCTATCCCAAGCAAAATGTGAAATCTCAGGAGGCAGTCAGTTCCTAGTCCCTGGAGGTCTTCCAGTGAGACAGGACAACCACTATTTGGAGTTGTTGTAGATCAGAGGCGTCAAACAGCCAATCCTCTGAGTGCCCCCTGAACCAGATCAAAATGTATTTGGGAAATATTTAACAAAATGAATAAGAACACTATTGTGTAGATAATATTAATATTTGGTTTTTCTAAGTCAACAGATACCCCACAGGGATCCTTATATACAGTTTTGTGGCCTTGTTTCTATTTGCGTTTGACACTACCAGCGTACCAGCGCATGGTATTCTTATTCAGGTATAGGTAGATGAGATGAATTCTGAGATGTTTTACAATTCTTAGGTTCTGTAATTCTGAATTAATTGTTTGATTATTATTAATAGTGAGTCATTCCTCAAGGGGATAATTACTAAAGTCTCCATCCTCTGCTTATGTGACTGTTTTGCCAAAGAAATCTTTGGTTCATACTTGGATTTGCTGCTTAAGCAGTCCCTACGGGAGACTCATTATGTCCAAATTTGTCCTCTCCCCCAAAACCTGACCCTTCTCTAAACTCTTCCTAAATTACTTGCTAGCCACCTGAGTTTGTAATCTCGAAGTCATCTCTCTTCACCCTTTTCTCTCCCTTGTACAACCCATCTTCCTATATCCAGTCATTGGCCAAGTCCTCTTTTTACACAGAGGAGGAAGCTGGGGTCCATAAAAGCAAAATGGTATGCTTCAAGTAATAGAAGTAAATAAAAATAAGGCTGGGATCTGAACCCATGTCTTAGGACTCTAAACCTGGAGTTCTTTCCAATATGCCATTTTTTCATTCTTTATTGTGATCATTATTGTATTAACTCCTCAAGATGTGTGTTTACTTAATTGGAATTAACTAATTGACTAGGGGCAGGAAAGGTAGATAGCTGTTTAGGTTGCCCCAAGGAATACTTTTTTTTTGGAGGGGGGAAGGCAATCGAGGTTAAATGACTTGGCCAAGGTCACAACTAGTATGTGTCAAGTGTCAAGTGTCTGAGGCTGTATTTGAACTCAGGTACTCCTAACTCCAGGGCCAGTGCTCTATTCACTGTGCCACCTACCTGCTCCCACAAGGAATACTTTTAAAATTAGTTTTTATGAAGAAAGTGTTGAAAGTTATTCTCTCAAAGCCATGTGTGTATTTATTTTGCAATTAATCATGAATTAGACCAAGTTTATAAGGAGTGGTGCAGTTCTGGCTTCACATCTTGCCCTTTGAGGCAGCTTAGTAGCGCCATAGTGCATAGGGTGCCAGGCCTGGAGTTAGGAAGATTCAGCTTCAGGAGTTCAAATCTGGCCTCAGACACTTAACTAAATGTGTGACCCTCGGCAAGTTACTTAACCCTGTTTGTCTCCATTTCTTCATCTATAAAATGAGCTGGAGAAGGAAATGGTAACCACTCCAGTAACTTTGCCAAGAGAATACCAAATGGTGTCACGAAGCATCAGACACAATAATAACAACAACCTGGGTGGTCTTGGGCAAGTTATGTCTATGAGATGAGAAAGTTGGACTAAGTGGTTTCTCAGGTCTCTTCTTTTATTGTTATTATTAATATCATTTTCCTCAGGTCTCTTCTTGCTCTCAATTTCTGTTGATGAAATCTATCCTAGAAATAGCATTGTTTGGTGAATGATGATCCTCAGGTTATCTGAAAGAAGGTGGATGCAAAGACTTGGGGGGAAAGAAAACCTTAGTTCTTCCCATTACCAAAAAAAGTGACTAAGAAAATATCAGTTACTACAGATCCACACGCCTACTTTGCCATCTATACAGTATGTTCCTGAGGAAAATCTTCACACATATTGAGGGCGTCCTAGGTGACGGGATGAGAAGAGAACAGGCCAACTTTCACAAACCATAGTCTATATATTCCATAGTAGATTACATCTTTATAGTTACACAAATGACTGGAATGCATAGAGAACACAAGATCCCACTGTGCTTGTTGTGTTTAACAACTGTGTGTATGTGTATAGTTTGTTTGGGGAGAATAAAAGAAGTCCTTTTAGGTACTACTCCCGTAATACATCTCCTGTTTCTTGTGTCAAAAACATTTCAAGATTGCTAGAAAGACGTAACAACAATAACAGTAACTAACATATCACTTTAAAATTTACCAACGTGTGTGTATTTATATATATATGTATATATATATATGTATTTGTGTACAAATATGTATACATGTGTACATACACATATATATGTATATATGTGTGTATGTGTGTTTTATTTGAACCTCACAATAACCCTGAGGTTAGTGTGAAGCAAGTGCTATGCACATTTTTATCTGCATCTTACAGATGAGAAAACCAAGAGAGGTTAAGTGAAGTGTCCAGTGTTTGAAACAGGACTCAAATCTAGGGCTTTTTGGCCCTGATCCCTATACTCTATCCCCTTCCCCATGTTGCTTTTAATAATTTTTTAAGTGACTATTGTCACCCAACAAAACACAAACGCGTTCACCAAACCAAAGTTTGCTACATTCCTGAAGGATGTCCACAGTAGGGGCCAAATGGAAGGAGGTAGATTATAAGGTCTTCTGTTTACTCATGGTAATTTTCAAATATATCCCTTTCTACCCTCCGACACAGCAATCTTTGTATCAAAGTTGTCTTTTTTTTTAAGGGGTGGAAGGGGGCAAGGGCTCGAGGATAAAGCACTTCCTCTGACAATCTATGCGATAAACCTACACTCGTGTCTACCACTTGTGCCACAAAGGAAATGTGGTTAATTTTCTCTGCTCTTCTCTAGGGTCTTCAGGCTTGGCTTTGTTTTTATTTCCATTTTACACTGTTAAAGTTGTGTTTTCCTGGTTCTACTTACTTCGTTGTGTCAGTTCCCACATGTCTTTTCTTGTTTCTCTAAGTTCTTCGTGCTTCTTATAGCACAGTTATTATTTTATTACACTCATTATTTAGGTATTCCACAATCAACGGGTGCCTATTTTCTCCAGTTTTTTCTACACAAAAAGTGCCTCATTGAATTTTGGAGGGGTAGAAGGGACTTTTTTCTTTCTTTCTGTTTTTGATCACCTTGGGATTTATATATCTATTATCAGACTCTCTAGGTCAAAGGTATGGACATCTTAGTAACTTTTTTTAAGCCTCATTCCAAGTTGCTTATCAGAATGGCTATCCACTAGAATAACTCACAGAGGAAGATCAATTTTCAGCTGTAAATTTATGCAGTTTTCAAATTTTGCCTCGAGTTCACAAATGCCCACATCTAGCAGTCCTCTATCATGTGTTCATCTAATAAATAATGAAACATTAAGGACCTCAAATAAAAATCAATTGCCAAAAGCATACCAATGTATTTGCTATACATATATTCAAGGCAGAAGTTTAATTTACCTCTCACACACAGGAAAATCAGGATTTTCAGCAAGTAACTGTTTTTCTCTACAAAAATAGTCACAATATTGCCACCCTGTGGCGTGCTTTAAATTTGCTGGATCACAGTTTTCTTTTTCATTTCAAAGGTAAAGATATAAAACTGAGTGGGAGTGTGGGCAGATTTTATGTCTAATACACGGGTATACCTCAGATATATTGCAGGTTCAGTTCGAGACTGCTCTAATAAAGCAAATATCACAATAAAGCAAGTCACATAAAATTTTTGGTTTCCCAGCGCATATAAAAGTTGTTTATTCTATACTCTATAGTCTATTAAGTGTACAATAGTAAAAAAAAAATTATGTACCTTAGTTAAAAAAATAATTTATTGCTAAAAATGCTAAGCATCATCTGAGCCTTCAGCAAGTCATAATCTTTTTGCCGGTATAGGGTCTTGCTTCTGTGTTGATGCTGCTTACTGATCAGGGTAGTAGTTGCTGCAGGTTGGGGTGGCTGTGGCAATTTCTTAAAATAAAACAACAAAAATTTGCTTCATTGATTGACTTTTTCTTTCACTTGAACACTTATAGGCCATCGTAGGGTTATTAATTGGCCTGGTTTTGATGTTCGTATCTCAGGGAATAGGGAGGCCTGAGAAGAGGGAGAGAGACTGGAATGGCTGGTTGGTGGAACAGGCAGAACACACATGACATGTATTGATTAAGATTATTTTTTTTACATGGGCTCGGTTTGTGGCCCCCCAAAACAATTACAATGGTAGCATCAAAGATCACTGATCACAGATCACCATAACAGAATAACGATGAAAAAGTTTGAAATATTTTAAGAATGACAAAAGCGAGGGTTGGATGCTCACAGGTGTGAACTCAGGTTGTAGGCCCAGAACTACTGGTAGCAATGGAGTTAAGTAGTTTGGACTAATGGCAAGGGCATTTTTCTAGATTCCTTGGAATGCCTCGCACAGAAGCCCTCAGAATGGGGAAAATGGAGTTAGAATGTTCCACGTTGTGGGAGAATATCAGCATTAAGTTTCAAAGAACTTAATAGGAGTCAAACCTTGGAAAATGGGACCATAGACTCCTCTGGCTATTCATAGAGCATAATATTACATCTGATTTTCCAAGTCACTTTAACTCCTTGGTGATGCTTTCTTTCAGGATCTTACATTTTCCCTGTATTTTGCAGCACTCTGTTGAAGTCATCGGTATTCCATCATTTTACTTTGACCTGGTTCTCTTCATATGTAGTACAGTATAGTGGAAAGTGGCCTAGACATGGAGTCTAGAGACTAGCTCTCATATTAGCTGTGTGACAAGGAATATTGCCCAAAGGATGATTCCACCAGACATTATGTCTCTAGAGCAAGGATAATGGAGGGAGGGGGAAATTGAGAGTTGCAAATAAAAAAGAAATCCTATAAGGGTACCTAAAAACACAATCAAAATATGGACATATAATGCTGAGATACAATAAATTGTGATTAGACAATTTATATTTGTATAAGAAATGTGACTAAAGGATAAATGCCAACAGATTTTGTACAGTGAGTATAGCTGCAAACTGAAGAATGCTTTTCATACTTAAAAAAAGGATGGAAAGTATTACAATCATATAGCTATCTTTTTTTAGCTATGCCTTCAAGCATGAAGAAGATCTCTTCAGGAGACTCTTCTTTAAAAATGGAAGACTGTGGTAAACAGGTGGTAAAGTACATCAGAGACATGACAGAAAGAGCATAGGACTTTTGGATGTCATGTCTGGGCTTGCACAAAGTTAAATAACAATGACTATGTCACAGACTTTTGGGGTTTGAGCTTCCTGTTGTATAGCAAAGGGATCTTAGTATTACCTACCTAAAAGGTTATTGGGAAGGAAAGCACTTCTTAAACTAGGTCTTGGGGGTTGTTATGGTTAGGTGTGGGAGTTGCTGTTGTTAATATTTTGTGCAAAATTGGCCCTTGGCCAAATTGAAAGGAGCATGGTTGGTGAGGGGAATGACTTCCTGTTCTGCACCATTTGCCTCCTTCCTCTTGTCTTCAAATGCTCTCATGCCTTCCTTACCCTGCCTTTAAGCAAAACCTGCTTCTACTAAATGACCTGTTCAACTTATTCACACCAAGATGTAAGTGACTAATAACGGTTAAAGTGCTATATTTTGGTCCTTTGGTTCATTCTTGATTTAATTGGTGGAGGTAGTGCTGGTGAATGGCATTCATATCCCTTTCACACTTTCTTCGATGTGTTTCTTTTCTACGTTTTCCCATAAATCCCTCATTGAGAATCTATCCAATGTATTGGAAGTCTTTGTTTAATAGCTCAGAGATATTAGGGTACTGGGCAGCTAGGTGGCATAGTGGATAGAGTGCTGGGCTTGGAATCAAATCTGGCCTCAGACACTTACTAGCTTTGTGACCCTAGGCAAGTCACTTACCCCTGTTTGCCTCAGTTCCTCATCTGTAAAATGAGCTGGAGGAGGAATGACAAACTTAAACCTAAACAGGGTCATGAAGAATAGGATATAACTGAAAAGGACAAAACAACAACAAGCTAAGGTACTGTATTGGTAATTAAGGTGGGACTTTTTTTTTATTTACTGTTTTCTCTTTTAGAATGCTAAAGTAATCAAGTGCCTTCGATTAAATGTTACTAGGTGCAAAGCCCCAGGCCCACTCCCTTTCGCTGATTAGGTTTGAAGTCTTCAGGCCCTCAGAAAGGTGTATAAACTCAGAGGTCAGCATTTTGTTTGCGGCTCTCACTCACTGGAAGAATGTTGGTATGGAGAATCTGGGTAGCTCCTGGAGCCCCCCAGCTTTGAAGAAAACCTAGATGTTGGTGCTTCTCTTTTTGGTAACTATGTATGTGGTGTCCTGATCACACAAAGCCTGTCTGTTGAATAGTGTCATTTGATCTGTTGATAGTTTCTTTTTGTAATTTCTATTTGTATTTGCTCTGAAGTTCAGGGTGCTGGCTTTTTCCCCTGAACTAAGTGAACAATATATGTATGTTTAATTAAAGTGAGATTGTTAACTCCTTATAGTTGCTTTCCTTAGAAAAGCAGATCAAAGAACAGGTGCTAGCAGCTCTTGTTGCTGGTCTTGTTGGGTCTTATACCTCAGCAGCAGCTGCTAGCCACATTGTTGTTACAGGTACCACTGAGGCTTTCTGTTGTCTCTTGTTTACATCTTATCATCAGCTCTGCCTCCTTTTCTGGACATACATGCCCTCAATAACATCTTTTATTTAATTTCTTTTGCACAAAATATGTCCATGTCTCCCACATGCTCAAAAACCCCTTACTTCATCCACTCCCATTAGCCATTATTTCATATCTCTCCTGCCTTTTGTGACAACCTCCCTGAGAAGGCTGTCTACAATAAGTGTCTCCATTTTGTTTCCTCTTCCTTACCCACTTCTTAAATCTCTCCAGTCTCACATCTGCCCTTATTTCTCAACTGAAAGTACTCTCACCAAAGCTGGGGTTTGTTGCTAAATATTTAACAATCCACTTTCTGGGGAAGATGTATGCAAGATATTCTTTTAAGTTTAAACTGCATTAACATTTTCTCCTTCACTTTTTTAAAGCTAGACAATCATCAAAACAATAAATCAAACCCTGATTTGTGATGTTGACTGATTTCCAAACTGAAAACGTTCACAGTGAAATTTTAATATTTTGTTCTCAAGAGAGCTGGTTTGAGCTGGTTCAAGCACACCACTGAAATAAGATTCTTTGACAGCAATGATTACTTAATTTTTGTCTTTGTCTGCTCAGTGCCTAGCAGAGTGCCTGACACATTTAGTGCAGCTCATACATGAAAGGAATCTTTACTATAACATACCTGACAGGTTAATCCACCTCCTTCTTGAAGGACAGCTGAGAACAGGAAAACTACTACCTCTCTAGTCAGGTCATTCCACTTTGGGACAGAAGAATCATTACATTGGAAGAAGGTAGGGTTAGAGGGCTGGCGGTACTGAAGCCTTATTCTCATCAGAACTGGCTTAAAGAGGGAATAACATATACATCTAGAAGAGTATAAAAGTCTTCTAAATTTATAAGAAAATAAGAGGGTGAGGGACTTTTAAAAGTGTGTATAGATCAAGAAGTAGGAGAGAGAGGATAAAGGAGGGATTCTTAGAGTGGTGGGTAGATTAAAGAATAGAAGAATAAAGGGAGAGGATAAGGAAGCGATTCTTAAAAAGAGTGCAGATTAGGGACATAGTGGTTAGAAGTAACAGAGACCTGTGCAGAAGGATATGGCAAAAAGAGAGGGTGAGAAAGTTAATAGGAAAAATAGGATGGAAGAAAATACACAACTAGTAATTATAACTTTGAATGTGAAAGGGACAAACTCATCCATAAAACAGAAATGGATAGCGGAAAAGATTGAAAATCAGAATCCAACAATATGTTGTTTACAAGAAACATTTAAAAAGGAGAGATACATACAGAGTTAAAATAAGGGCTGCATTAGATTTTACTATACTGAAACTGAGATAAAAAAGCAGGGGTATCATTCACTATCAGATAAAATTAAAGCTAATATAGATTTAATTAAAGGAGGCAAAAAGGGAAACTACATTATGATAAAAGGTACCATAGGAAATGAAGCAATGTCAATGCTAAACCTATATGCACCCAATGATATACCATCTAAATTTTTTAAAAGAAAAGTTAAATGAATTACAGGTGGAAATAGATAGTAATACTATATTAATAGTGTGGAACTTTAACCCTTCTCTCTCATAATTAGATAAATTTAACCAAAAAATAAGAAAGAAGTTAAGGAGGTGAATAGAGTCTTAGATAATCTAGATATGATAGATATCTGGAGAGAACTGAATGGAAATCGAAAGGAATACACCTTTTTCTCAGTGGTGGATGGTGCTGATAAAAAATCGACCATATATTAGGGATTTAAAACTTTATAGTTAAATGAAGAAAAGCAGAAATATTAAAGACACTCTTTTCAGATCACAATGCAATAAAAATTACATTCAATAAGGTGCCGTGGGAATACAGATTAAAAATTAATTGGAGACTAAACAACCTAATATGAGTAAGTTAAAGCACAAATCATGGAAACAATAAAAAAATTCATTAAAAAGAGAATGACAATAATGTGACAACATATCAAAACCTATGGGATGCAGCAAAGGCAACAATCAGAGGAAAATTTATTTCAATAAAATAGAGAAAGAGCAGAGAGATAATTTGGGTATGCAATTAAAAACACCAGAAAAAGAACAAATTAAAAATCACCAATTAGGGGGTGGAGCCAAGATGGCAGCTGGAAAACAGGGACTTGCTTAAGCTCTTCCCCAGATCCCCCCAAACACCTGTAAAAGTGGCTCTGAACAAATTCTGGAGCTGCAGAACGCACGAAATAGCAGAGGGAAGCAGGGCTCCAGCCCAGGAAAGCCTGGATGGTCGCTGGGAGGGGTCTATCACATGGAGTTGGTAGCAGAACGGAGCACAGCCCAGCGTGGGCCGTGCCAGCACCAACCAGACTGGGAGCCAGACAGAACAGGCAGTAGGGCTCTGAATCATTGAGCTTTGGCAGTTACCAGACTACTAAACCCACAAATGCTAAGGACAGCAGAGCAGGTTGTTGGGAAAGACTGCTGGATCTTCTGGATCTGAGTGAAAGTAGTGCATGATCGGCCCCAATCCCTGGGGTGGCAGAGGTGGTGCAGCTCTGGGGCTGCTCCCAGAGCTCCAGCTGCAGTTGCTTCTGGCCCCAGGCCCACCCTGTGGCGGATCTGAGTGGGAGTACAGAGCCTGCTTGGATCTCGGTCACTGGCAGTTCCTGGGGGAGGAAGAGTCCTGGTGCAGCAGAGCTTGCTGTGTAGAAGTAGCTCTGAAAACAGCAGCACTACCCCTAAAGCTTGGGACAAAGTACTCTATAATCTACAAGCAGTCATACACTGACTCAAGGGTCAATTAGTTGGCTGGGAACATGAACAGGCAGCAAAAACAGACTCAGATTAAGACTCAGACTTTGGAATCTTTATTTTTGCTGACAAAGAAGACCAAAACATACAGCCAGAAGAAGTCAACAAAGTTAAAGAGCCTACATCAAAAGCCTCCAAGAAAGATATGAATTGGTCTCAGGCAATGGATGAGCTCAAAAAAGATTTGGAAAAACAAGTAAGAGAAGTTGAGGAAAAATTGGGAAGAGAAATGAGAGTGATGCAAGAAGATCATGAAAAACAATTCAATGACTTGCTAAAGGAGACCCAAAAAATACTGAAGAAAATAACAACTTAAAAAATAGACTAACTCAAATGGCAAAAAAGCTCCAAAAAGCCAATGAGGAGAAGAATGCCTTAAAAGGCAGAATTACCCAAATGCAAAAGGAGGTCCAAAAGACCACTGAAGAAAATACTACCTTCAAAATTAGATTGGAGCAAGTGGAAGCTAGTGACTTTATGAGAAATCAGGCTATTATAAAACAGAACCAAAGGAATTAAAAAATGGAAGAAAATGCGAAATATCTCATTGGAAAAACCACTGACCTGGAAAATAGATCCAGGAGAGATAATTTAAAAATTACTGGACTACCTGAAAGTCATGATCAGAAAAAGAGCTTAGATATCATCTTTCATGAAATTATCAAGGAAAATCACCCTGATATTCTAGAGCCAGAGGGTAAAATAGAAACTGAGAGAATCCACCAATCACCTCCTGAAAAAAATCCCAAAAAGAAAACTCCTAGGAATATTGTCATCAAATTCCAGAATTTCCAGGTCATGGAGAAAATACTGCAAGCAGTCAGAAAGAAACAATTTGAGTATTGTGGAAACACAATTAGGATAACACAAGATCTAGCAGCTTCCACATTAAGGGATCAAAGGGCTTGGAATGTGATATTCCAGAGGTCAAAGGAACTAGGATTAAAACCAAGAATCACCTACCCAGCAAAGCTGAGTATCATGCTCCAAGGCAAAATATGGATTTTCAACAAAATAGAGGACTTTCAAGCTTTCTCAGTGAAAAGACCAGAGCTGAATAGAAAAGTGACTTTCAAACACAAGAATCAAGAGAAGCATGAAAAGGTAAACAAGAAAGAGAAATCACAAGGGACTTACTAAAGTGGAACTGTTTTGCTGACATTCCTCTTTTTTTCTTTATCTTTTTTTTTTTTTTGCAGGGAGGAAGGCAGGGCAATTGGGGCTAAGTGACTTGCCCAAGGTCACACAGCTAGTAAATGTGTCAAGTGTCTGAGGCCAGATTTGAACTCAGGTCCTCCTGACTGCAGGGCTGGTGCTCTACTCACTGCACCATCTAGCTTCCCTGCTTACATTTCTACATGGAAAGATGTGTGTAATTCGTGAGACCATTCTCAGTATTAGGGTAGTTGAAGGGAACATACATACATACATACATATATATATCTATATATAGATAGATAGATAGATATAGATATAGATATATAGATATATAGATATATATAGGCAGAGGGCACAGGGTGAGTTGAATATGAAGGGTTGATACCTTAAAAAAATAAAATAAAATTAATGGATGAGAGAGGAATATATTGAGAGAAGGAGAAAGGGAGAGACAGAATGGGGTAAATTATCTTGCAAAAAAGTGGCAAGAAAAATCAGTTCTGTTGGGAGGGAAGAGGGGGCAGGTGAGGGGGAATGAGTGAATCTTGCTCTCATCTGATTTGATCTGACGAGGGAATAGCATACACACTCAATTGGGTATCTTACCCCACATGAAAATAGGGGGAAGGGGATAAAAAGGGGGGATGATAGAAGGGAGGGTGGATAGGGGAAGAAGTATTCAAAAGCAAACACTTTTGAAAAGGGACAGTGTCAAGGGAGAAAATTGAATAAAGGGGGGCAGGATAGGAGGGAGGGAAATATAGTTAGTCTTTCACAACATGACTATGGGAGTGTTTTGCATAATGATACATGTGTATACTATGTTGACTTGCTTGCCTTCTTAGAGACAGTGGATGGGGAAGGAAGAAGGGAGAGAATTTGGAACTCAAAGTTTTAAAAGCAGATTCTCAATAAAAAGTTGTTTTTTGCATGCAACTGGGAAATAAGATGCACAGGCAATGGGGCATAGAAATCTATCTTGCCCTACAAGAAAGTAAGAGGGAAAGGGGTGGGGGCAGAGGGAAGGGGTGACAGAAGGGAGGGCAGACTGGGGAACAGGGCAATCAGAATATATGCCATCTTGGAGTGGGGGTGGGTAGAAATGGGGAGAAAATTTGTAACTCAAAATCTTATGGAAATCAATGCTGAAAACTAAAAAATATTAAATAATAAAGTATGGAATTCAAACAAACAAAAAATCTGATTAGAAAATCACCAATTAAACACTAAGTTGGAAATCTTAAAAATTAAAGGTGAAATTAATAAAATTGAATTTAAGAAAACCATTGAATTAAATAAAACTAGGAGTTGGTTTTAGGGAAAAAAAAACCAAAATAAAACAGATAAATAATTGGTTAATATCATTTAAAAAAAGAGAGAAAAAAATCACTAGCATTAAAAATGAGAAGAGTGAATATACCACTGAAGATGAAATCAAAGCAATTATAAGGGCATATTTTGCCCAATAAATTTAACAGTTTAACTGAAATGTAAGAATATTTACAAAAATGTAAACTTCCTAGATTAACAGAAGAGGAAATAGCATATCTAAATAAGCCTATTTTAGAAAAAGAAATTGAACTGGCCATAAATGAGCTACCTAAGAGAAAAGCATTAAGACCAAATGGATTTACAAGTGAATTCTACTAAATAGTCAAAGATAAAGTAATTCTGATATTAAATTATTGTGAATAATAAGCAAAGATGGAGTCCTGCCAAACTCTTTTTATGAAACAAATATGGTACTGATACCTAAACCAGGAAGAGCAAATATAAAGAAAGAAAATTATAAGTCAAATTAATTAATGAATATAGATGTGAAAATCCTAAATAAAATACTAGCTAGGAGACTACAACAATATATTATGAAGATTATGCTTTGTCTCCAAGTGCGATTTATGCCAGGAATGCAGTGATGGTTATAAGGAAAACTATTAACATAATTGATTATACCAATAACAAAAGGAACAAAAGTCATGATTATATTAAAAAGTGCAGAAAAAGCATTTGATAAAATACAATACTCATTCCTATTTAAAACACTTGAAAACATAGGTATAAAGGGATTTTCCCTTAAAATGATAAGGTGCATCTAACTGAAATCATACAAGCATTATTTGTAATGGGAATAATCTGGAAGCCTTCCTAATAATTTGGGAAGTCAAGCAAAGACGGCCATTATTGCTAATATTGTTCAGTATTAGAAATGTTAGCAACAGCAATAAGAGAAGAAAAAGAAATTGAAGGAATGAGAATGCAATGAAGTAATAAAATGATCTCTTTTTCCAGACAATATAATGATATATTTTGAAAATCCTAAAGATTCAGCTCAAAGGTTAGTTGAAACAATAATTTTAGCAAAGTAGCATGATGTAAAATAAATCCACGTAAATCATCAGCATTTCTATATTTTGTCAACAAAACCCTGCAAGAAGAGAAAGTAAGAGATACCCCATTTAAAGTATTGTAAACACCATAAAATACCTGGGAATATGCCTACCAAAACAAACCCAGAAATTACATGAACGTAATCATAAAATATTTTTTACACAAATAAAGTCAGATTTAAATAGAGAAATATTAGCTATGCAATAATTCTCAAAACTATCTGCTACTGGCTAAGAAATAGAAAGTAGATCAGTGGAACAGAATAGACATGTAATATACAGCAACAAATGATTATAGTAACTCTGTATTTGACAAATGTAAAGATTTAAGCTTTTGGGATAAGAATTCATTATTTGGTAAATATTGTTGGGAAAGCTGGAAAGTAGTCTCGAAGAAGTTGGACACAGATCAATCTCTTACACTATATACTGAGATAAGGTCAAAATGGATACATGACCTAAATATAAAGGGAGATATCATAAGAAAATTAAAAGAACAGGGGACATATTAACTATTAGACTTATGGGTAGGAGAACAATTTATGAACAAACAACAAATAGAGAGCGTTGCGAGATGTGAAATGGATAGTTTCAATTACATTACATTTAAAAAGGTTTTGTACAAATTTAGAAGGAAAACAAAAATTTACAAAATTTTTATAGACAGTTTCTCAGTCTCTTCTCTCAACTATATAAAGAACTTTGTCAAATTTATAAGAATATGAGTCATTCTCCAAATGATAAATGGTCAAAGGATATGAATAAGCAGTTTTTCAATGAAGAAATCATATATAGTCATATGAAAAAAGCTCTAACAATTAAAGAAATGCAAATTAAAACAACTTTGAGATCTCATCTTACACCTATCAAATTGGTTAAAATGATAGGGAAAGTGACAAATATTAGAAGGGATGTGGAAAACTTGGGACACATTCCCTGTTGGTGGAATTGTAAACTGATCCAACCATTTTGGAGAGCAATTAGGAATTATTTCCAAAGAGTTATTAAATGACCTATTCCCCTTGACCCAGTGATGCCATTATTAGGTCTGTTCCCCAAGATGATTAGGGGAAAAATAAGAAAAGAACTTATATATTTTAAAATATTTATAGCAGCTCTCTTTGTGGTGGCAAAGAACTAGAAATTGAGGGGATGCCTCTCAATTGGGGAATGGCTAAACAAGTTGTGGTATATGATTATGATGGAATATTATTGTGCTATGAGAAATGATGAGCTGGTTGATTTTAGGAAAAAAACATGAAAAGATTTGCATGAAATAATGCATAGTGAAATGGGTGTTGTATAGAAAGTGTTGTATATAGTAACAGCGATATTGTTCTAAGAACAACTTTGAATGACTAAGTCCTTGGGAGAATTATAAATCCTCAAATCAACTACAAAGGATCTATGAAGGAAGATACTATCCATATCCAGAGAAAGAATTGAGAAATAGAAGCATGTATAGTATGGTTTTACATATACATATACATATACACACATATACACACATATATTACATTATATAATATATAGGTAGTCCAATAATTTTTAAATTATCTCTCCTGGATCTATTTTCCAGGTCAGTGGTTTTTCCAAGGAGATATTTCACATTGTCTTCCATTTTTTCATTCCTTTGGTTCTGTTTTATAATATCCTGATTTCTCATAAAGTCACTAGCTTCCACTTGCTCCAATCTGATTTTTAAAGTAGTATTTTCTTCAGTGGTCTTTTGGACCTCCTTTTCCATTTGGCTAATTCTGCCTTTCAAGGCATTCTTCTCCTCATTGGCTTTTTGGAGCTCTTTTGCCATTTGAGTTAGTCTGTTTTTTAAGGTGTTGTTTTCTTCACTGTATTTTTCAGTATTTTTTTGGGTCTCCTTTAGTAAGTCATTGACTTGTTTTTCATGGTTTTCTCGCATCCTTCTCATTTCTCTTCCCAATTTTTCCTCTACTTCTCTAACTTGCTTTTCCAAATCCTTTTTGAGTTCTTCTATGGCCTGGGGCCAGTTCATGTTTTTCTTGGAGGCTTTGGTTGTAGGCTCTATGACTTTGTTGTCTTCTTTAGGCTGTATGTTTTGGTCTTCTTTGTCACCAAAGAAAGAATCCAAAGTCTGAGACTGAATCTGGGCGCGTTTTCGCTGCCTGGCCATATTCCCAACCAACTAACTTGACCCTTGAGTTTTTCAGTGGGGTATAACTGCTTGTAGACTAACGAGTTCTATGTTCTACATTTGGGGGGGAGGTGCCAGCTCTGTCAGAGCCGCACTCCTCCTTCCCCAAGAACCCCCAGTCCAGACTGGGCTTAGATCTTCAGCGGGCTGTTGCACTCCTGCTCTGATCCGCCACTTAATTCCTCCCACCAGGTGGGCCTGGAGCCGGAAGTAACAACAGCTGTAGCTGCCCCACCTCCGCTGCCCCCGGGGCTGGAAGCGAACTGCGAACTCCTTCCACTCCCGAAGCTTTTCCCACTAACCTTCTCCGCAGTCTTTGGTGTTTGTGGGTCGAGGGGTGTGGTAACTGCTGCAGCTCACATATTCAGGGCGCTAGGGCCCCCTCCGCCCGGCTTCTGGTCTGGGTGGTCCACGCTGCTCGGGCTGGGCTCTGCTCCACTCCGTTCCCAGCTCCCAGCTCCCAGCTCCGTGTGGAATAGATCTTACCCAGAGACCATCCAGGCTGTCCTGGGCTGGAGCCCTGCTTCCCTCTGCTGTTCTGTGGGTTCTGCCGTTCTAGAATTGGTTCAGAGCCATTTTTTATAGGTTTTTGGAGGGACTCGGGTACTGAGCTCACTCTAGTCCCTGCTTACCAGCCGCCATCTTGGCTCCGCCCCCCATTATATAATATATAATATTGCATAATATATATGTGATATGTACTATATATTTATATATACATTTTTGTGTGTAATGTTAGCCTTCTCTAGGGCAGGGTGGGGAAGTGTACCAGTAAGGCAATAATAACAATACAGATGATAATTTTCAAAATGCTTATGTAGTTCTGTATCACAAAGTATATGAGACTCTTCACATAAAAGGTAGAAGTAAACCTTTTATTCAGACACCAGAGAACCATATCCCACAAGCCATTTATCCAGTCTACCACAGCAGTCAAACATTCCATACACAATATCACAACCTGGAGCCTTGCCATCCCAAAATCTCTCTGACCCCCCTGCTGGGGTCTTCCCCAAAACAAACTCACAGTACAGATAACTCACAGTCTGTTCAGTTCTAACAATCACGATGGCAGCCATAAGCAACCATTAGCAGCCATAACTGTGCTCTCTCTCTCTCTCTCTCTCTGCATTTCCTGTGACATAATTTCCTTTTACTGTCAGGAAGCTCCTCCTACCACATGTGACTTAGGCTTCCTGTGATGTAAGCAAGTTACATGGCCTATTAATGAGTGGGAAAGATCTTCAAATCTAAATTGCTATACATTCGTCCCCAAGATCTTTCATATCCGTTGCATAGGGCAATGGGAATTCTGGGATAACTGGTGTCAACAGAACTTTACACAACAATAAACAGGGATAACACAAAATAAGTATATAAAACAATGTCATCATTCCCCCCTCGAATGAATGGGGCTCAAAATCTTGGGGTAAAGGGTGAAGGTCTTGTCTTCCATAGCTTCTTCCTGCTGAAATTGGACATAGAGATGTCCCTGTCCCATGAGTTTAAGAGAACTATCCTAGAGGTCAGTCGTTTAGCAAGCTGGTATCTGGAATTCAGTTGATGCCAGGTCCAGGGCTGACACATCACCATCGTGGACAGGTCCAGAGGTGACATCTGAACACATCAAAGGGTTGCATCTGGCTTAAGTGATTAAGCATCTGCAGGTGGATGGTACTAAGTCTGCAGGAAACAAATCTCACAAACAAATTTAAGAGACAAAAGCCAAAAAGAAATAGACTATCCTAGCCTCATTCATGATAGAATACATGGGTCAAGGGTACCACTTCATAATCATTTTCTCCTGGGTAGACTACTGTTACAGTATTGTCTTTCCCATGTGCTATAATTTCTGCAGCCTTTGGAACATTGTCCGGCTTCTGTTTTACCCATACTTTAGCTCCCAATTTTATTCTATCAGTAGAACCAAATCCTTCCTTTCCTCTGATAGTTATTTTGGAAGGAGGGTCAGTTTTCACAAGGGATATTGTTTCACAAGGAATAATAATCAATTGAACTATTCTATCATTTTTACACAACTATATAGGTTTTTCACCTAACTTCTGGAGTGTCACAATAATTTCTCTTTGACAACTGGAATCTATCACCCCAGCCAATATGTGTCTTCCTTGAGCTGCTAATCCTGGTTTAGGTAATATCTGTCCAAAATGATTCTTAGGGATTCTCATACATATCCCAGTAGAGATTTTTCTCGTCTCTTTTCTATCCAACCAAAAAGTCCTCTAAACAATGTAAATCATATCCTGCCAAACCAGGTATTCCTGGGTATGGTGGTGGAACATCTTCCCTCACAGTCTAATACATAATATTTTGGATCTTATATGTCTGATGTTTTCTAACTTGCAGATTTGGGGTCATCATTCTGGCTAGAGGTGTGCTTCCTCCTAATGGTCTATTATTCAAATTATGTAAAGTAGTGAACAAATTATCCTTCCAATGTTGATATAAATTATTAGAACTTAACTTTCTTAACTGTTCTTTCAACAATCCATTCAATATTTCTATCAACCCAGATGCTTGTGGATAATATGGAATATGATATATCCACTCCATATTGTTCAATACACAATATCTCTTCATTTCATTACCTTTGAAACAAGACCCATTGTCACTTTGAATCTGTATTGGAGTTTCATAATATAGACTTATAATATCTAGAGTTTTACAGGTGTTTTTCTGGGTTGCATTCTTATAAGGACAAGCCACTAGTACACCTGAATAGGTGTCAACACAAGTACATGTAAATTTGCATCCTTTAATCTTGGAATAGTCATCCAATATAATCTATCTGCCAAATCTGGGCTGGAACTTTTCTTCTTGCTATTTCTCCAGTTACTACCCGAGGAACAGTTCATTCCTTTTCCCATTGACATATATGACATTCCTCTGTTACTTGCTTTAACAATGAATAAGAGATTCTAATACCTCAATCTTGTGTCCACTAGTGTGTGGCCTGGATCCCTAAATGGCCAGCTGTTTGGTGGACCCATTTTGCTAGTATTGGATCATCAGTTGGTGTCAAAGTGGGACTATATGTTCAATAGCAATATTTGCTAGTTGATCAGCATGTGCATTGTACTCACATTCTGGTGTAGTGAGGTGCACATGAGTGTCTACATGAAAAACTGACAAATTAGTAACCAAATACATGTCCCACATATCTTCCCATAGTTCTTTGCCCCAAACTTGTTTATCATGAATTTCCCAATTTTGGTTTTTCCACATTGGCATTCATGTAGCTAACCCGTTAGCTACTGCCCACGAATCAGTGAATATATGACACTGTCCTCCTTTCTCTGTTTTAATAGCTTGATGTACTGACACAAGTTCAGAATATTGACTACTTCCACCTACCCCAGTACTTTCCAAAGTTCTCTTTGTACATGGGTTATAGGCTATATGCTTTCCAATGTCTTTTATGGCCCAAATATTTTGCTGTCCCATCAGTAAACCATACATGTTTCTTCTGTTCTTCAGTCATTCCATCATATCTGTCATTCCATTTTACCAAGGATTGTACCAACTGTTGCCTTGGTTCAGGGGTTTTGTCATTTCCATCAATGTCGATGCTTGCTATGGATTCTTGTAGAGCAGAAACTCCACTTTTGCCTGTTTTCTTTCTATTCTGAATATACCATTTCCATTTAATTATGCTAGCCTCTTTTGTATGTCCAATTCTGTGAGATGCTGGGATAGGATACTCATTACTGAAGTCTTTATCGGAATTCCAGGGCTTAAGATCACTTCGTGACCCAGAATCAGTAGTTCAGTCTCTATCAAAGCCCAATATGCAGCTAACAACTGCTTTTCAAAAGGTGTATATTGTAATCCAGAAGAAGGTAGTTTCCTTGACCAAAATCCTAAGGGTACATTTTGGCTCTGTTGTTTCTGCCATAAACTCCAATTCACATAGTCGTCTTGTACAGTCACTTGAAATTCTACCAGTCTACTTTGCATAGGCCATAAATCCAGAGCCAATTGTGTAGCAGCTTCGGCTTCTCCAAAAGCTTTACTTCAAGTTCCCAGTCAAATTCATAAATCCTTCCTGGTAACTTTATATAAGGGTTTCAAAATTTGTCCAACATGTGGAAAGTGATGCCTCCAATATCCAAACAATCCTATAAACTTTTGGGCTTGTTTCTTATTGGGATAGGATAGGAAAATCTTGAATCTTCTGTCAAGCTTGTGGGAGAATTTCTTGCAGTCCTTTATTCCATTGTATACCCCAAAACTTTACAGCTTGAGCTGGTCCTTGAAACTTTGCAGGGTTAATTTCCAATCCTTTGCTTTTCATATGTTCAGTTAAAAGCATCCAACTCTTCTCCACTTCTTTTACATTTTCTCCCTGTATCAAAATATCATCTATGTAGTGGGTAAGCTGTACACCAGGTAACTTTAATTCATCCAAATGTTCAGTCACAATCCTATGACAAATAGTTGGGCTGTGCAGATATCCATGTGGCAGTCAGGTAAAAGCATATTGTGGGCCCTGCCGCATGAAAGTAAACTGGTCCCATTGTTTGGAGTCTATTGGGATCATAAAGAAAGCATTGGCCAAATTAGTAACTGTGTACCAAGTCCCATCATATTTCTTGATCCTTTCTATTAAGGTAACAGTATCTGGAATAGCAGCATACAAGGGTGGAGTCACTTTATTCAGTTGTCTATAATCCACTGTCATTCTCCATGTTCCATCTGACTTTTGTACTGGCTATACAGGATTATTCCATTAAGTGGTTGTAGGGACTAACACTCCTGCTTCAACATATTCCTTTATAGTACTGGCAATTTCATCTTGCCCACCTGGCACATGATAGTAACTACTTTAGAAGGTTCAGGTAAAGTGATTGGGTCCATCTTTGCTTTTCCCACTAAAACTGTATTAATTCCTATCTTCCTTGCTGCAAATTGGTATCTCCCCTCAGGAAAATTCAGTCATGCCTTTCAATATATCTATTCCAATGATGTATTCAGGGATGGGTACAATGACTGTGGTATATTCTTTATTAGGCAATTGTCCAATTTTGAAATCAGTTTCACTTGTTTGGCTGATATTTCAGCCCCTCCTACTCCTGTGATGGTAATAGGAGTTCCATGCTCAAATTTGTCAGGGATTCCATAAATCAAGCCGGCCTCTGCCCCAGTGTCTATCAATGCCCTAGTTATAGTATTTGATCCATTCTTCCAATATATAGTCAGATTAATATGGGGTCTGTAATCCTATCTGTGTGTTTCTTTAATCAGAGCTGGGGCTCAGCCTATTCCCTAGTCTCCTTGAAGGTTTGACTCAATCGGATACAAGGGTTCAAGATCTGTAGGATTTATAGGGGCAGTTCTTACTTCTCTATTCCATTTGCTATTAAGCCCCTTACCTCAGTACACTTTGTATAGCTCATCAGTTGCAATATGATCTATTCTTCTAAAATCTACCCGTGCTTTCAATAGAGCAGTAAACATTTCTCTTCTTGTCACTCCATGCTGAATATGCTCGCTATGTGCTCTTCTCTGCTGAGGAAATTCATCATTTCCATAGCCTCCTAAGTCACTTAACTGTGAAATTTTATCCAGCACCTCTGATAGAGGGTTCCCTACTTCTGCAATCAGCAGAGTCAGAATTATATGTTTATAAGTGGAGAGTGCTGTCTTAATTATCAAATTCCTATGAGAGACTCCCAAGGGAATTTCATAATAAACTTTGGCATTTCCTAACATAATAGCAGTCTTCATTACCCCCTCCTTTAACTTTCTTATACAGTCCTTAATTGAATACCAGAGTCTATCTGCAGTAGGGCACATAGTATCAGCAGGATTTTACTCTTTACAGCCTATTGCAGCCAAAGCCAACAAATAGGTTGTTTGGTTACCTCTTTGCAGATGATAATCCCTAAAAGCTTGCTGTACAAAAGAATTCTGACTAATACTTATGAATTTCATACAATCCACAGAATCTACAGACTCTCCTGCGGTCCCTTCATCACTGATTCTCACCATCCAAGATATCAATGATTCTCCCATTCTCTGGGTGAATCTACTCAAAATATCTGTGATTTCCTGTTGTGTAAAATCTTCCAAAACCTCCCTGAACACAGTATTACGATCCTGTGTTTCTTGCCTCTTCCTCTGTATGGGACGCACTTTTCTTTGAGAAGTCTGGTGTGATACTGTAATACTCAATGGTGGCTCAGAAGTAGCAGTATGCCACAAAGTATCACCTTGTACCTCAGCTTCTGATGTTGCATCCTCCTGTCTAGAGTCTCTGCCCCTGTTACCATGGTAACCAGACTGCCTGCTAGACTCAACTTGGGCTGAACTGAGGTGCACTTGACCTCTTTGGCACCCTCCACCTTCTAGCTGAATTTACTGCAAAGTTGGTAGGTTCCTATTGTTCTACCACCTGAGTTTCTCCCATCTTGCAGTGGTATAGGCTGAGTCTGAGTTCTCTCTCGTAATTGTCTGTCCCTGTTTTCACATACATTATGATAGGCTGTGAGTAAAATCCAGCCTTGTCTAGAGATCTCTGTTGGCACTTCTGTTCCTGGCTCAACAGTAACTTCTCTGAGGCATTGCTCCAAACTCTAGGTCCTCCACTATGTAGCTTATGTTACCAGTCTTCACAGAGACCGGTGTCTTTAGACCACTCCCTTGCTAGGGAGCAATAAGTTACATCCTCCCATCCTGGGAAACCATTTCTTCCTCTAAAGTCCTTCTACCTGTAAATAGAGATCTTATACCTTGTGATCCCATCCTATTCATCAATTAATGTATCAGTAAGGCAATAATAACAATGTAGATGATAATCATCAAAATGCCTATGTATCACAAAGTATACAAGATTCTCCACGTAGAGAGTAGAAGAAGTAAACCATTTATTCAGACAGCAGAGAACCATATCTCACAAGCCATTTAGCCAATCTATCAGAGCAGTAAAACATTCCATACACAATATCACAACCTGGAGCTTCGCCATCCCAAAATCTCTGGGACTTCCCTGCTGGGATCCTCCCCAAAACAAACTCACAGTACAGATAAGTCACAGTCTGTTCAGTTCTAACAATCACGATGGCAGCCATAAGCAACCATTAGCAGCCATAACTGCTCGCTCTCTCTCTCTCTCTCTCTCTCTCTCTCTCTCAGCATTTCTTGTGACATAACTTCCTTTTCCTGTCAGGAAGCTCCTTCTACCACATGGGGCTTAGGCTTCCTGTGACAAGCAGGTCACATGGCCTATTAATGAGTGGGAAAGATCTTCAAATCTAAATTGCTACTATGGGAAGGAGGGAGAAAAAAATGCAGAGCAGAGAACAAAAGAAAAGAGAAAGAAGCAGGGTAGTTTTGAAAATGATGTATGGTATTTATTATGTAGTTTTTCAAAAAAAGTAAACAGTGTGAAATGGAAAACTATCATTGTATATTGAATCCTTTTTTATGTTGTGTTGTATACCTGGAAATGTTCTTTTTTGTCTTTTTGTGTTTTAGTTAAAACAAATTATAGTATTGGTCATGTCAAAAATATTTGTCTCAATCTGTATTCTAAATTCATTGTCTTTCTGTCAGGGGGTGGGTAGCATATTCCATCATGAGTCCTTTGGAATTGGGGGCAGTCATTATTTTGATCAGAATTCTTGAGTCTTTTGTTTATCATTGTTATGTTGTTGTTATTGTATAAATTATTTTCTTGGTTCTGCTCCCTCCACTCTTCATCAGGTCATACAATTCTTTGCAGGTTTCTCTGAAACCATCCCCTTTATTATAGCTTAGTTCCATTATACTTATATATAATAATTTGTCCAGCCATTTTGCTAATTGACGGAAACCATTTTAGTTTCCAGGTCTATGTTCCCACAAAACTGGTATACATTAAAATGACACTAGCAGTAAAATTAAGGTCCTTATTTTGCTCAGATACTTTCCTGCATAGTTGCCATTCAGTTGAGAAAGGCAACGTAAAGGTGGAGGCCTTGGGCCCTTCCCATCCAAGCTTGACTTGTAGCCTGTGAATGCAGACCTCTGTTTTCTGTCTCTTTGCCTTTGCTCTGTCCTCTTTTTTTTTAGATGAAGAAGAATTAGAGACATCTATGACTTTGTGAGTTTTGAAAAGTCAGAATGGTGAACTACCAGCAATCCAGAAATGGAATCCCTGGAAGGACTTATCAGGAGCAAAGTCCCAAGTTATCTATCTTCCTGGCCCATTCCCACTGTAGCAGAGATGCAGACGCATCCATCACTTGGCCATGACACATTTGGAAGTAAACTCAGTGGGTCAAATTCTATGGAGAAGCTGCCCTAAGTTTCCAGTGACTAAGGTGGTATAGAGGTGAGCATGTGCTCAGGTATTACAGGGAAGTAGTTTTAACTTCTGTTCTTGCTTTGTCTTTACAGTAAAGATCCCTTTATAAGAGTTAATTGCTATCAATTGGTTAAATGATATTGGAATGCTGCTCACCTGTAGCTAATAGTGTGTGTGTGTGTGTGTATGTGTATGTGTGTGTGTGTGTGTGTGCGCGCACGCGCGTGTGTGTAAACACAGCAGAATGGGGCTTGAGCTGATGATAGTAGAGAAAATCACCTCATTTCTGTTCAGTCGTGCCCTGTTGTTGTTTTTGTTAATCCTTCATTCTCCAAGAGGACCAAAGGTATCACAGGGCGATGTGTTGACTTGCCCACGAATTGGATTTAACTGATGCAGAGTTGCACAAAGTCGTCTTCCAAACTTATCAAAGTCCAGTGGCAAGACAAGTCAAGATGACTGGTCATGGCCCAGGAATGCAATGGATAACCTTGGCATTTCTGATGTCTAACCAAATTCTAAGTGCTCCACAGCTCCTGCTTTAGCTGCCTTAATTGCCATTGGAACAAATGGTTCTCATCCACGCATTCCACTGGGGAAAGTCTTCACATGCTTGGGGTAGACATCCCCTTGAATCACTGACAGACTTGAGGCATGTTAGTTACCCTCAACCTGGTTTAGTTCATTTGTTAAAATGGTTTTACCAGGGTGTAGTGCATGCTACAGCTTCTTGGAGCCACAGTTAAGAGTTGGGTGAAGCTAAACACCAAAGGTTGATGAGCGATCCTGAAAAGGGCTTGGCAAGCCCACAATGTCAGAGATGCTAGTCTTGCTTGAACACCCCCCACACTCCTAGGATATCCTTAGAATACTGAAGGAGAGATATAGTCAGTCTGACTCTAGAAGAGTGAATCTAGAGCTTTCTCTATACTTACATAGGTATGGGTCAAACTAGATGATACCCCCAGTTGTTAATGTTCTTCCCTTGTTGGGGGGGGGAGTGGAGCCAAGATGGTAGAATACAAGCAGGGACTCGGCTTGCGCTGTCCCCCAAACTCCTCCAAATACCTTTAAAAATTGACTCTAAACAAATTCTAGAGCTGCAGAACCCACAAGAAGATGGAGTGAACAAATTTCCAGCCCGAGACAGTTTGAAAAGTTGGTAGGAAAGGTCTGTTGCACCTAGGTGAGAGTGGAGTACAGTTCAGGGCAGGCTGTGCCAGCACAACCGGGACCCCAGCAAATCAGGAGTAGGCCTTGGGAGTGACTGAATCGGCAGCTGCAGCAGCTGCTTCTGGAGCTCTCAGCCCACGGACAGTAAGGGGATGGAACAAATGGTCAGAAGGGAGATTATAGAGGTCTCTTTGCTGGCACCGAGGCAGGACTCTGTTGCTTTGCCCATACTTGCATCTGGGTTGCAGTCCTGAGTGACAGTCCCAGGGGGAGGAGAAGGACTAGCACAGCAGAACTTGTGACCTCAGGGGATCAGGGACCCTCCTTACGGTGCCAGGGGAGAAAAGACCTGAGTACAGGCCAGGGGAGTAGTAAACACCACTGCTTAGATCACACCACCTCGGAAGAACTGAAAATTTACAGGTCCCTCTCTGAAGTGTCTCTGAAAACAGCTGCACAAAATCCCTGAAGCTTGGGATAGTGTGCCCTATACCCTAGAAGCAGAACAGAGAGTTAAAAAGTCAAAGGAATGAATGAGCTAATACAAAGGAATGTCTACCTTTTCTTTATCTGTTCTTAAACTACCGGCTAGGGCCCTCAGGCATAGATGTATATACATGCATACATACATGTATACACAAATACATACCCACGCATACAGATATAGTGAAGTGCTGATAAACATTTAACCATAGGCCATCCAGAAAAAAGTATACACAACATACTTTGAAGTTGAATGGCATTGTTAACATTTTCTGTCAATTTCTTAAATCTATAATGAATCAAGTTCTGACTTGTAACATTTGCCAGGTTCTGAGATGTAAATGCTCATGCAGAAAATTTAACAACTGGCTCTTTTGAGCTGTTTTGAGCTGGTTCCAAGTCATCTCTGCATATGTATATACATACGTACACACACATACACATATATAGAATACATATATCCATATAAACTCAATTCTCTAGGCTTTTTGTGTCATTTCTCCTGTGTAAGATGAGGCAAGACCTCTGGAGTCCTTTTTTCCTCCCAAGTTACTAGTATTCTTTTCTTCCTTTCCTACTTCTCCCCTGTATTCTCTAGTTAATTACTGTAACACTAGGCATACCATCCAGTGGTAATCATTTATTCTTCCAAGTTACTCAAATTGAAAAAGGAAAGGGAAGTGTAAAAATATCCCAGTACTTGCTACATAGAATGTGTAATGAAAACCATGGCATTATAAAACTTGAATCCCATACTGTGTACTTTTTTGTTATCAGATGGCCTGGTAAATTCCTTTATTTTTTTTGCTTCTTGAAGGTCTCAAATATATCCAGTTGATTCTATGTTTACTTCCTTCATTAACCACTAGATGGCAACATTGCACTAAATATATTTGAGCCCTTCCTCTGGAAGATTTTAAAATTAATTATGTAATTTTTCAGTGTGAATAATTTTTGTTTCTAAATCTGTTACCTTATTTTTTCAATAGTGTCAGATTTATCAGTAAGCAGGTAGAACCCATAAACTAGATTTTTTTTAAAAAAAGAACAAAAAGACAATTCTTTTCTCCTTGGAACAGCCTGAGTTGATTGTGAGATATAATTGTTCCGGTGATGCGGGTTGCTCATTTACATTTTTTGTGAGCACTTGCATTAAGAAAGCACATCTGCAATGCACTCTGGAAAAAAGTCACCTTTGTTTTCTATGCAGTTTAGAACATAAAGTATTTCTCATTTGGAAGGGTTTCTTGATATCTTTTGGAAAATGAATATTGCCCACAAATGCACTGAGCAAGAGAGCTAAAGACAGTTTGTAAACACAAGGAGGAGTTTACAGGCAGATGAATGCAGCCTATGCATCAATCTTATTATGGAAACAGGGACTCGATAAAAAGCTAAGATTATGTGTGTGTTAATTAGATGAATGGTTTAAAAACAAATCTATTTAGGAACAGCTAATTAAATATTTCATTTTGAGTTATTTTGTAAAATTGTCTTTGGTTTGGGACCAAAAAATATGAAGGACTAAATTTTACATTTAGGTACATCCCAGTAATATCCCATTTACACATTTTAACACTTAGATTTTGTTGCTTTATGTTTTGAAAGTGACTTAGGGTCATCTGAATTTGGAAAGGCAGAATATGAGGCACTTACATCCTAGAGGTTAATCCAAATAGAATTAAACTTCTTTCTTCCCCATTATCAGAACTGAATAATATTATCTTAGAATTTCCAGGACCACACAGGTCTGTTCATTCTGTCTACTGCCAATGCAGGAATCCCTTTGATGATATACCTGGCTGATGACCACTCAGCCTCAGCTCTAACACTTGGAAGAAGTGGCTTCCTTTCATCTTGAACAACTCATGTAGAAAGGTTTTCTTTGCACAGTGCCCAGCTTTGACTCCCTATATCTTCCACCCATTGATTCTAGTTCTATCCTGTGGACCATAGGGTCATACATTTAGGCTTTGGAAGAGACCTTTGAAGTCATCTATTTTTAACTTCTTTGTTTGGACAGATGAGGAAATGGAGGAAAGTGAGAAAGCACAGCAGAGGTGATGTGACTTACTCAAAGTGACACAGGTAGTAATGGGCAAAGCTACGATTTGAACCCAAGTCTTCTGACCTTAAATTCATCACTTTCTCCACTGTACTGTGCTGGATTGCAGGTGGATTGGGAATCCATCAGAATAAAATCCAAGTGACAATATGTAGCTATAAATCGTAGAATACCATCATCTTAGCAGAATCATTATTTTAGGTGACTGAAACAGACAATGAAATGATGCATGGTGGGCATGAGCAGCCTGTTCCCTACCAGTAGTGATGACATCAAGAACGTGGAGTAAATCTGCAGTCGCCTCTAACTGTCCAATTTTCCGTCTTGTTTCTTCCTCTTAGTTCCCCCCTGCCACCCTCAGGTGTTTCTTCTGACATATATGATCAGTATGACCTTGGGCAAAACTCTTCATTTCTCGGAGCTTTAGTTTCCTCACCTGTAAAATTGGGATAATAAAACTCATGCTCCCTCTTTTACTTGTTGGTTTGGAGGAAACATTGTAAACCTTAAAGCACTTAGAAACATGAATTAATGTGATTATTAGTCTTCACTATAAATATTCTAAATTCCTTCAACTAAGCTTCAAACGATATCACTTGCATTTCATTATTTCGTTCACCACCCTCTGGACAGGCTGGCTGGATTTCATATTCTCCTCCCTCACCCCCGCCTCACTTTACAATTTCTCCTTCAGACATAGTCAAATGAGTGAGCTCAAAGGCCTAGATATGAATTTATGGTCTACTTATCAACCTCTCTGGAGATACTTGGAAGTTAAGTAAATTTGCCCAAGGTGAAAGAAAGCTAGGACTTTGGCTGGGAATCTGCCTTCTAAAGGAAATGTTCAGTTCAACAAGCAGTCAGTGCTGTCTTCTCATACTCATTTTCTAGAATTAGAAAAAAATAAAGCATCTCAGGACCAGCAGCATCTCCAGAGAATTTCCTAGCAAGAATATATTTGCTTCAGTTAAGCCATTATATTCATTATATTCATTCACAATTGCTAGCATTTGTATAATGCTAATTTAAAGTTTGCAAAGCACTTTTATATGTGTTAACTCAATTGATCCTCACAACAACCCTGGAAGGTAGGGTAGTATTATTTTTCCCATTTTACAGATGAGGGAAACTGAGGCATGGAGAGTTTGTGTAAATTGCCCCTGGCCATATAGCTAGCTAGCGTCTGAGGCAGGCTTTGAACTTGAATCTTCCTGACTCTAAGTCTAAAGCTCTATTTACTGTGACACCCATCTGCCTATATATTATCTAGTGGTTTACTAGTGCCAAAGCTATGTTTTCCTGCTGGGTAGGATATGTGATAAACAGATGGCAGTAGAGTTCTGTGTGTGTTTGGTCTGTAATGGGGCAATGGAAACCATCTTCAATGGGCAGTCAGGATGCTGTGGTTCTAGTTTCAGAGGCCAACTGGTCCAGCCTGTAACTGAATGAGACTTCCCTATACAGCACACTCAATGGGTCTCTGCTTGAGGAGAAGCGACCGCTAAAGGCAGCCTATCCCACTTTGGGTTAGCTCTAACTCTTAGGACTTTTTTCCTTATATCAAGCTTCAGTCTGTCTCTTTGAAATATCTTGCCATTGTACTGAGTTCTCCTACCTATGGTCTGAGTTCTCCCTTTAGATTGTAAATTCCTTGAGGGTAATGACTGTCTTCTGGCACACGGTACACATTTAATAAATGATCATTGCATTGGTCAATTAGAACAAGTCTAATCCTTTTACATGGTAGCACCTCTTAATATTTGAACCTCAGACTTCTCAAGTCAATAAGCATTAATTAAGCACTTACTATATACCAGGTGTTTTGCTAATTGTTAGGCATACAAATAGAGCAGCTAGGTGGCACAGTGCATAGAGTGCTGAGTCTGGAGTCAGGAAGACTCATCTTTCTGAGTTCAAATGTGGCCTCAGAGGCTTTACTAGCTGTGTGACCCTGGGAAAGTCACTTAATTCTATTTACCTCAGATTCCTCAACTGTAAAATGAGCTGGAAAAGGAAATGGCAAACTACTCCAGTATCTTTGCCAAGAAAATTCCAAATGGGTTCATGAAGAGTCTGGTATGACTGGAGAACAAAAAAAAAAAAAAAGGAAAAGAGCCTGTACACAATATCTCTTCATTTTACTCTGTCACAGCTTATCTAAACTCTCTCACATATACCGCTGTCTCCCAAATAAAGCAACAGATTAGAAGAAAAAATGATATCTGCCACTGGAGAGAAAAACAGTATGATAAAACTATGCATGTTTCCTGTTTTGCAAATTGAGAGGATTTGTACTGCATTCTCCTTAGGGGTCCTTTCAGGCTTAAGGGTTCTAACTTATATATAAACCTAATTGTGTCAAAGCCTTCAAAGCCTCCTCTAACTTAACAAATAAAGCCTAAATTTCTCAGCTTAGCATTCAAGGATCTCCACAAATTGGTACTCCCCAATTTTTCAGCCTTATTTTTCCTTGCTTCACTATCATAGGTTCTTTGTCCTTCAAAATGAGCTACTTGCTGTTCTAGAATTGTGGAATCTTACAGTTGAAAGGCCATCTAATGCAATTTGTGGCTGAATTGGAAACCCTTTTAATTAGGGCTAGCATTTCTGTAGCTCTTTAAGGTTTACAAAATACCAACACTCCAACCACTGCAGCGCCAACATCTCCAACAAACACTTATTGAACTTGGAACTTCCTAGTGAAAAGGAACTTCCTACCTCCCCCCCCCCCCACCAAGGCAGCCCCATTCCATTTTGGAAAGCTGGAAAGATTAAGAAATTTTTCCTTGGGTCAAGCCAAATGGCCTGATTGAAGCTCCTTATTTTGTTGTCTGTGGCAGAGGAGAACAAATCTAATCCTTCTTGCACATGATGACCCTTCAGACAGCTCCCAATCCTGGGCCAAGTCTTCTGTTTTCCAGGCCATTTGTTTACCTGTGTACATATTGAATTCCTCCCAGCAAGACATCAGCTTCTGGAAGACAAGAATCATTTTGTTTTTGTCTTGAATCTCCAGTCAGTTTCTTGTACATAATTAGAACTTAATATATGCTTGTGGAACTGATTTGAATTCACCCATGGCATGGTTTCTAGTCTCCTCATTGTTGTGGTTGCCCTTCTCAGGATGCCTTCCAGACTATATATCCATTTATCCAGCAAACATTTAGCATTTAGTAAATGCCTACTATGTGTAAGATATTGGGGATACAAAGGTAATGTCCAGGTATTTTCATGACCATCCAGTCCAGTAACCATGTTTAAAAAGGAAGTGAGCTGAGCCTGTATGCTCTCTTCTTGATGAAGCCATGCTAATTCCTACTGATCAATGCTGCCTCTTCTAAACTGGCCCCATGGGTAAGAGGTGGCTAGAGATGAGTGTTTCCTGTCACTTCCTCTACCATTTGAAAAATGAGACTATTTTTAAGGCAGGGAAAGAATTTATTAACTCCTCTACTTTTGGCACACACACATATCTCAGGGATAGTTCAATACTATATCATTACTCTATGCCAGTCTTGTGATCTGTTTTTGGGGCTCCTCATCTATTTATTTCTTCTGTACAGATGGTCTATGCAGAATATTTCCAGGGAAATATTACTTTTGTTTCTCCCTCTACTGACTCTTAGCCAAATGTCTTCCATTCTGTTTTCTCTCTCTTGTTTCTAGGTTTCCTCACATAAATATGTCCTCTCAATATACAGGATGTCTCAAAATTCTTAGTGCAATTTTAAGATTTAGTAGCATAACACTGCACTGACACTTTTGGAACCCCTTGTCTAATGTTACTCAACCATCCCTTTATGGCATCTTTTACTTTTTACTAAGAATAAGGCATGCCCTTGCATGATCATATTCTAGTTGTCATTTATATCTAGCAAGTCTTGATTATGCCTATGAGGTCAAATTTGCCTCTGTGCACTAAATGTTGAGTTCACTTTATTACCTATTAATGGATTCATGATTTTGACATTTGAGACCATGGATTTTATTGCTGGCTCTTCTTTAATGTTGTCTATTGAGGCAGCTAGGTGGTGCAGTGGATAGAGTGCTGGGCCTAGAGTCAAGAGGACTGAGTTCAAATGTGGCTTTAGACACTAAGGGTGTGACCCTTAAATGGCAAGTCACTTAACCCTTATTTGCCTCAGGTTCCTCATCTGTAAAATGGGGATAGTAATACCATATCCTGTGGTCGTTGTGAGGACCAATGAGATGATAATTGTAAAATGGTTAGCACGGTGCCTGGCACATAGTCGAAGTTATATAAATATTAACTATTATTATTACTATAATGTCAAGTTCTCAATATTGATACTATCCTTGTTCTACTATATATGCTGTCCTCTCAGTGGTATCTATCTTGGTAGATGAGTGGGAAGGTTTTTTTTTCTTTTCTGCCCTCTCCATTTTTGGCTTATATAGTTTTACAAGACTCTAAGCAAATGTATTTTTACTGTCCCACAACAGATGCGTTCTATTCTTGGAATGAGAATCCATTATTCCTATATTTTAAACTGTAGTGCAAAAATCCAAATCCCATCCTATCACACCAACTTCTTTAGGCTGTGTACTTTCCAAGTCTTTATTTTCTTACTTTTTATCACCGTAGTGATAAATGATTCTTGTTTCTCTAAGATCTCCGTTATTTTTCCGTGGACCTCAAATTCATAGAAATACTTGATGTTTCTTCTAATGCTATCATTTTCCCCCACAGGAATAATCAGGAGTGGGCAGTCCTTGTCAGATTCAAGTTCAAATTTTAGGAAGCTCTTCCATTATATTCCGAATGTGTTCTCTAGAAATATAGCAGATATCTCTATTATTCACAACAGAGTGACCCATACATGCCTCAGTGCCCCTCAGCAGGGAGTCATCAACTAGTGTTATTGGTCTCTTTTTCTTAGCATTAGGAATCATTCATTTCCTGGCAGCATCTCTACATTTACATTATCATTTCTTGGAGCATAAGAAATCCTTGCTTCCTAAGAGAGGGCAACCCCACGTTTTATGAAATTTGAATATATAACCCTAACTATGTGATTGTGATGAAGAAAGAAACAAAGGTCCAGTGAGCCTTTCCTTCCTTTGGCATAATCTTCTACCTTCAATCTTCTGGAGTAGGTAAAGAATCTTTTTCTTTTTTATTTTCTCTCTGAGCTACCTCTTCTATCCTTTCAAGGAACTTTGTATGTTCCTTTGGAAAATCCCACCCTTTACTCACCTTATTCTCTAAGCTTGAGATTCTCTCCTGACCTTGCTCATCTTTACCCTTTGAGAGTCTACCCAACCTTAAAGTTCTAATTCAAATGCTAATTTTCTTTCCTCTAATGGTGAAAGATCATTCTTTTCTTGGACTTCATATACTATATGATTACTTCACATTTACTAACGTTTCATTTTTATTAGAATTATTGTATATGTATTCAATATGCTTTTTTAAATGATGACCTCCATGAAAGCAAGGACCCTTCTCTATTCCACTTATTTTCTTCTATCTCTGATCACATCTTTTTGTTTTCCTTTGCCAATTCTTTTTCCTTCTCCAACTGCCCCAAGACTCTGTCGTTTTCTCATTATTTTCCTTAAAGACTTATGTCTTTACCTTTCCTCTTTCTAATGAAGGGACCACGACCCTTCTAGTTATACAGATTTGCAACCTCAAAGTCATCCTCAGCTCTATACTCTTCACCATTCCCCATTGCCTAATCATATACAATCAGGTACCTCACTTGGACTCTAAGATTACAGTCCCAGATGTGCTTCTTAAGGAAGTGAAAATGACACTATAGAATACAAAGACAGGAAGAGCAGCTGAGTTAGACCAGATGGACATAAAGGAGAACTGTACTGGAGCTTACCATTATAAGATCATCCAGTGGTCAATACATAAGTTGTCTAAAAGAGAAAAAGCTTCTAAAGGCATGGAAAAAGATTTGGAAAAAAATTCATACAGAAAAATGGTGACTGAAAGAACATCAACAACTAAAAATCTCTACTTCTCTTATTTGCTTTTCCAAATCCTTTTTGAGCTCTTCCATGGCCTGAGACCAATTCATATTTTTCTTGGAGGCTTTTGATGTAGGCTCTTTGACTTTGTTGACTTCTTCTGGCTGTATGTTTAAATCTTCTTTGTCACCAGAAAAGGAATCTAGAGTTTGAGTTCGAGTCTGAGTCTGAGTCTGAGTTCATTTTCACTGCCTGTTCATGTTCCCAGTCAACTACTTGACCCTTGAGCTTTTTGTCAGGGTATGACTGCTTGTAGAGTAGAGAGTACTTTGTCCCAAGCCTTAGGGTCCAAGCGCTGCTGTTTTCAGAGCTACTTCTATTCCTTTGTCACAGCAGTGCTCCTCCTCCCCCAAGAACTGCCAACCAGGACTGCAATCCAGATCCAAGCAGGGCACAGCAAGAGAAACTGCCTTTGTGCCCACAAAGCACTCCTTGCATTCCTGATCTGATCCGCTGCTAGATTCCTCCCAAGGTGTGAGCCAGGGACTTGGAAAGCAGCTGATGCTGGAGCTCTGGAAGCAGCCTCAGGAGCTTCCTGCTGCTGCCACTGCTACCACTGCACCACTTCCACCACCCCCAGGGATGGGGCTGGACCTGTCTCAACTCGATCCCACAGTTTCCCACTAACCTGCTCTTTGGCATTTGTGGGTTGAGAAGTCTGGTAACTGCCACAGCTCAAAGATTCATGGCCCTAAGGCCTATTCTGGCCAGCTGACTCCAGGTCTGGTCTGTCCTGGCATGGCCCATGCTGGGCTGCGCTCTGCTCCCAGCACCATGTGATAGACCCTTCCCAGTGACCATCCAGGCTTTCCTGGGCTGGAGACCTGTTTCCATCTGGTATTTCACGGGTTATGCAGCTCTAGAGTTTGTTTGGAGTCACTTTTTACAAGTGTTTGGAGGCATTTTGGGGAGAGCTTAAGCAAGTCCCTGCTTTCCAGCTGCCATCTTTTCTCTGCCCCCAACAACTACAAATCTAAAAGCTTACTTTCCTATTTGAAGAAAAATTCAGGAGAACGATGCATTCACATGTTAAGAATGTCCTCAAGGGAGGGTATTAGTAGGAAACAGGTGAGTTTTCACATTTAATATTCCACCAGAGATCACATTTTTACCACCACAGAGTTGACTGAAAGATATAAAGAATACAAAATCCCATTGTGTTTGTTGTTTATTGATTGTTAAAAAAGGATTTTATTTAGTAGAGTGAAATGTCACCGTAAATTCCATATATGTATGAATACCATGGATATATCACAATTATTTAGAATTTTTGGAATATATAGCAAAAGAAATAGTATTCCACAACTTTCTGATTATTAATATCAGACAGGATTAAAACAGGGAAATATATGTTCACCAAAAGTATTCACTATTACCAAGTAGGTGATCCAGCTGAGAATCCCAGTTAAGGCTTTAGGGATTTCCTATGAAATGTAATGACTGTGAATGACTTAATACTGGTTGTAGAACATTTCACCAGAACTTGTCAAAGCCTTCTAGAAGAGACCTTTAATCATCCTCCCAAAAATGTGATCTAACCATCTTCATAGGAAAAACCAAGTGGATGAAGAATACCTATTATCTAGATTGTGGCATTCAGTTAGATGAACAAACTATAGAGCTTGTCCATCAGTATATATACCTTAGACAGATGATGTAAATAGGCAGTGAATTGGAACCAGAATCAAACAGGAATAAAAACAACATACTGATTTGCCTTTGGAAAATTTTAGAGGTCCTTTAATGACCCTAAACTTTTCCAGAAACAAAAGACCATGTTTTGTATGCCAATGTTCTATTGTTGTGTTATGGCTATGAATCATGGAACACTATAATCTCTGAAGAATTAAAAATTAATATTACTCAAAAGATAATTGAGAAGGGGGGTGGTGGGCATGAACAGTCTAATATAAATAAGAAATTATGAAGAAGAACTATAATAAAGCAAGTGATCAAAGAAATGAATGATTGAAAAAGATATGTTTATCATATGAGAGCAAGAGATAATCGCATAATAGCCTATTTACTTTACTAATATCTTTGCTAGAAAGAAAGGAAGGATCAGAGCATTCTGAGTAGACCCCATGTAGTAAACTTCAGAAAGACATTAACAAGATTTACATAGAATAGCACATATGGTTGAATGCTGGGGGTAGGCTCTATCAGAAGGAGATGGGACAGCTAATTTGTGAGTTAACTTATATTTTCCTTAGATGTGTAACCAGGAGTGACTCATAGACTTTAGAAAGTTTTAAGTACCCCAAGCCTTAAGAGATAAAGCCAATGAAAGCTAAAGGAGAGTGAACAAATATCTGAAATATTTTATCTGAAATATTTTGAGCTTTACCTGCCTTTCTAGATTTAATATGCATTTTCAAGAGGAGACAGTTGATTAGAAGATAACTTCTTTCATACATAATATGTATTTCCATCACCATAGACTTTGACTAGCGTGATCTTGTATAATGGATCTGGGACTGTGATCTTCTTCCTTAAGACAATTTTAGTTTGCCTGAAGAAGTCTTACAGTAAACCCATCCTTCTTGTTAGAATAACGTTAATAGAATAGATCAAATTCATAAGAGATGATTTGTTGAAGGGAGAAAACTACGGAAGAAGGTCCAAGGGAAGGATTCTACTGACAAAGTTAATTGATCTCAAGTTTGGTTTTTTGTGTTTTTTTCCGTTTCTTATTTCAGAGATAAAACAACAACTGAATCCAACGAGGTTTTACTTGCTCGAAAGGAAGTTTCAGTTGCCTTTTGGAACTCTTTTAAGAATTAAAGAAAATTCATTAATTATGGTTCTACATCTGTCTAGACTTTTATTATCAATGCCAATTGCCTACTTAAATAAGAAATTGTGCCCTAGTTATAGCATCTTAGGACAGTAAATTGAGGCCTGCTGATTGGTCTCCTTGCCAAAAGTTTCTCACCACTCCAGTCCATTCTCCATTCAGATGCCAAATTAATCTTTCTAAAGTGCAGATATTACTGTCATTCTTTTTTCCCATCCCACAACCTACACGCTCAGCAACCTCTAGTCTCATCCTATCACTACCAAGATCTAAAATATAAATCATCTGTTAGGCATTTAAAGCCCTTCATAACCTCTACCTATTTATGCCCTTCCCTTCGTCTTACATCTTACACTCCATCACATACTCTATAATCTAGTAACACTGAACTCTTTTCTCTTCTTTGCACAAGACACTTTATCTCCTAATTCTGGGAATTTTCACTGGTTTGTATCCCATGTCTGGAATGTTCTCCTTCCTCATCTCTGCCTCCTGTATTCCTTGACTTCCTTCAAGTCTCACCTAAAATTCTAACATTTACAGAAGTGTTTCCCAATCCCTCATGACTCTAGGGGCTTCCTTGTGTTGATTATTAAAAATTTATCCTGTATATATCTTGTATACATAGTTGTGTATGTGTGCATATGTGTGTGTATATATATGTATATATATATACTTGTTTATATGTTGTATATATGTTATAGTTGTATGTGTGTGTATAGATAGATAGTTGTTTACGTGTTGTCTCCCTTAAGAGTAGAGACAGTTTTGTTCTTTGTATTCCTGGTTCTTATTTTGCCTGATAAACAATTGGTGCTTAGTAAATGTATATTGACTAACTGGTTACTTCCATTTTAGAAGTACTATATATGACTTTCATCCCAGGTGATCCAGACCCTTTAAAGATTTTTTGTAGAATTACCTCTCTGATCAAGGCCAAAAGCCTTTAATAAAGGACAAATGAATTCATTTTTAGAATGGAAGTGTACACAAAAGCTCAATTCATGAAATTACTCATTGTCTTTGCTTGTTGTGGATGTTGTTAGGCTTACTAATAGATACAACTTAATTTGACTCACATTTATTGCTTCCATATTGTGCTTTTAAAAATCTTTTTTGCTGTTTTAATTTCATTTGTGTCCTCCATGGCTAATTGGGGAGTTTTACAACACATAATAAAAAAGTATCACCTTTCCTCGTGTTACCATTTTGGATTCTGCCCCTAGAACTTGAAATATGTTCCAGAGTGAGATTTTCTTCTCCTTAGAGGCATATCTTACATAACATTATGTGGTTCAACATTCTTTTGCAATACTTACTTTGGTTCTTAAATGGTTCTAAGATTGCAATGCATGGGCACAACTTTTGGCTATGTCTTTCTGTAAATCCTTCATTGAGCAGAGGACTTCCTCAGCATTCTTTTAATATTTTGTGGAGTGATCTGTGCTATGCATTTGTCATCCCTCATGCTCGTTGTATACCTGGCTTACCTCCTTTTCTGACAATGCATATTCTCAAGGATATGTTTTATGCCATTTCTCATGAATAAGTCATCACTGGTAACATGGCTGCTTATACCGAGCAGTCATCTGTCCATTGTTCTTAGTGTAATTTTCAACTTTGATTTTTCTGGGAGAGTAGAATGAGGTGGTGCACTAGATAGGGCACTGGACTTGGAATCAGGAAGCTCATCTTCATGAATTCAAATCTGGCCTCCAACACTTACTAGCTGTGTGACCCTGGGCTAATCATTCAACCCTGTTTGCCTCAGTTCCTCATTTGTACAATGAGCTGGAGAAGGAAACGGCAAACTACTCCAATGTCTTTGCCAAGAAAACCCTCAAAATGGAGTCATGAAGAGTTGGACATAGCTGAAAAAACAAACAAACCCATGATTGATTCATAACCATACAGCGTCACCAGTAGAGTACTGGAATTAAAATATGGGTTTTGGTGGTAGAATTCACATCAGCATCGTTGAAAATCCTGTGCAATTTCCTAAATGTAATCCAATCCAAATTTTTCCTCTGATTCAATTCTGGGTCTATTGTTTACTTTCAGTAAAACTGATCATAGGATCATAGATTTAAAGCTGGAAGTAACCTTAGAGGCTAGCTAGTCCAATTCTACGCCCCCTTCCCCAACACCCCTTCTCCCTATCATATAAATGAAACTGAAGCAGGGCAGAGTGAATCATTCAAAGACATTCAAAGACAAAGACTTGTTAGTGACTTCTTTAATGGGTTGTGAGGGTCAAAGAAAAACTAAAGTTTCTTGCAGGGAAAAACAAAGGAAAATTAGTTTAAATACTGTTTTGCCTTTTTGGCATCAGTAGCATTATTTTTTCTGCAAAATGGGGTCTTTAATATTTGATAAGTTTTTGAGAACACGGTGCTACAACTCTCTACTGTTGGGTTTGGTTCAAAGACTTGTATAAATATTTCTAAATGTAAGAAATATAAAAAAGAACAGCTTTCCTTTTTTGAACCTTAATGTTATTTACACATAGATCTTCAGAAGCCTCTCCTGCTAGATTTAGCATTTATATAGACTCCTAATATCATCCTTTTTATTGACCAGGAAACTGGTGAATTTGTATTTCTCTAGTAACTAAAATAATAAAGGCATCCTTGTCACAAACAACATTTAAAACTGTCTCCCGGCGGAGCCAAGATGGCGGCTGGTAAGCACGGACTAGAGTGAGCTCCGTACCCGAGTCCCTCCAAAAACCTATAAAAATGGCTCTGAACCAATTCTAGAACGGCAGAACCCACAGAACAACAGAGGGAAGCAGGGCTCCAGCCCAGGACAGCCCGGATAGTCTCTGGGTGAGCTCTATTCCACACGGAGCTGGGAGCTGGGAATGGAGTGGAGCAGAGCCCAGCCTGAGCGGCGTGGACGATCCAGTCCAGAAGCCGGGCGGAGGGGGCCCTAGCGCCCTGAATACGTGAGCAGTTACCAGACCCCTCGACCCACAAACACCAAAGACTGCGGAGAAGGTTAGTGGGAAAAGCTGCGGGAGTGGAAGGAGTTCGCGGTTCGGCTTCCAGCCCCGGGGGCAGCGGAGGTGGGGCAGCTACAGCTGTTGTTACTTCCGGCTCCAGGCCCACCTGGTGGGGGGAATTAAGTGGCGGATCACAGCAGGGGTGCACAGCCTGCCGAAGATCTGAGCCCAGTCTGGACTGGGGGTCCTTGGGGAAGGAGGAGTGCGGCTCTGACAGAGCTGGCACCTCCCCCCCAAACGTAGAACATAGAACTCTGTAATCTACAAGCAGTCATACCCCACTGAAAAACTCAAGGGTCAAGTTAGTTGGTTGGGAATATGGCCAGGACGCGAAAACGCGCCCAGATTCAGTCTCAGACTTTGGATTCTTTCTTTGGTGACAAAGAAGACCAAAACATACATCCTAAAGAAGACAGCAAAGTCATAGAGCCTACAACCAAAGCCTCCAAGAAAAACATGAACTGGCCCCAGACCATAGAAGAACTCAAAAAGGATTTGGAAAAGCAAGTTAGAGAAGTAGAGGAAAAATTGGGAAGAGAAATAAGAAGGATGCGAGAAAACCATGAAAAACAAGTCAATGACTTGCTAAAGGAAACCCAAAAAAATACTGAAAAATACACTGAAGAAAACAACACCTTAAAAAATAGACTAACTCAAATGGCAAAAGAGCTCCAAAAAGCCAATGAGGAGAAGAATTCCTTGAAAGGCAGAATTAGCCAAATGGAAAAGGAGGTCCAAAAGACCACTGAAGAAAATACTACTTTAAAAATTAGATTGGAGCAAGTGGAAGCTAGTGACTTTATGAGAAATCAGGATATTATAAAACAGAACCAGAGGAATGAAAAAATGGAAGACAATGTGAAATATCTCCTTGGAAAAACCACTGACCTGGAAAATAGATCCAGGAGAGATAATTTAAAAATTATTGGACTACCTGAAAGCCATGATCAAAAAAAGAGCCTAGATACCATCTTTCAGGAAATTATCAAGGAGAACTGCCCTGATATTCTAGAGCCACAGGGCAAAATAGAAATTGAAAGAATCCATCGATCGCCTCCGCAAATAGATCCCAAAAAGAAATCTCCTAGGAATATTGTTGCCAAATTCCAGAGCTCCCAGATCAAGGAGAAAATACTGCAAGCAGCCAGAAAGAAACAATTTGAGTATTGTGGAAACCCAATCAGAATAACCCAAGATCTGGCAGCTTCTACATTAAGAGATTGAAGGGCTTGGAATGCGATATTCCGGAGGTCAATGGAGCTAGGATTAAAACCTAGAATCACCTACCCAGCAAAACTAAGTATCATGTTCCAAGGCAAAATATGGACTTTCAATAAAATGGAGGACTTTCAAGCTTTCTCAGTGAAAAGACCAGAACTGAATAGAAAATTTGACTTTCAAACACAAGAATCAAGAGAAGCATGAAAAGGTAATCAAGAAACGGAAATTGCAAGGGACTTACTAAAGTTGAACTGTTTTGTTTACATTCCTACATGGAAAGATGATGAGTATGATTCATGAGACCTCAGTATTAGGGTAGTTGAAGGGAATATGCATATATATATATGCATATATATATGTCTATGTATATATATAAGTGAATGTGTATGTATGCATGTATCTATGTGTATATGTATGTATGTGTATGTATGTGTATATATATATATATGTAAAAGAGAGAGAGCAGACACAGGGTGAGTTGAGGATGAAGGGAAGATAGCTAAAAGAAATAAAATGAAATTAAGGGATGAGAGAGTAACTTACTGAGAGAGGGAGATAGGGAGAGATAGAATGGGGTGGATTATCTCCCATAAAGGTGGCAAGAGGAAGCAGTTCTAGGAGAGGAGGGGAGTGGGCAGGTGAGGGGGGAATGAGTGAACCTTGCTCTCATCAGATTTGGCCTGAGGGGGAATACCATACATACTCAGTTGGGTATCTTACCCCACAAGAAAGAAGAGGGAGGAAGATAAAAAAAAAAAAATAAAAGGCAGGGGGATGATGGAGTGGAGGGCAGATGGGGGTGGAGGTAATCAAAACAAACACTTTGGAAAGGGGACAGGGTCAAGGAAGAAAATTCAATAAAGCGGGATGGGTTGGGAAGGAGCAAAATGTAGTTAGCCTTTCACAACATGAATATTGTGGAAGGGTTATACATAATAATACATGTGTGGCCTAGGGTGAATTGCTCAACTTCTTAGGGAGGGTGGGTGGGAAGGGAAGAGGGAAGGGAATTTGGAACTCAAAGTTTTAAAATCAGATGTTCAAAAACAAAAAAACTTTTTGTATGCAACTAAAAAATAAGATACACAGGCAAGGGGGCGTAGAAATTTATCTTGCCCTACAAGAAAGGAAGGGAAAAGGGGATGAGAGGGGAGGGGGGTGATAGAGGGGAGGGCTGACTGGGGAACAGGGCAACCAGAATATACGCCATCTTGGAGTGGGGGGGGAGGGCAGAAATGGGGAGAAAATTTGTAATCCAAACTGTTGTGAAAATCAATGCTGAAAACCAAATATGTTAAATAAATAAATTGCATTAAAAAAAAATAAAGATATTAAGCAGTCAAAAAAAAAAACTGTCTCCCAATTGTGCAGTGGATTTGAATGAAATCTATTATATTTTTCTTATTATGTTGCAATCAGTGATATATGGTGAAGAAATGTTTTTACTTGGGGGATTTTGACATCATGCATTCTAACTAGTGCTACAGCAATGTAACCATTTATCATGATGGAAACCTTGAGGGTCTTTAGTACAAATGTGGCTGTGCACTGTTTAATGTGACATGACCCATGTTTTTGCAGATTAATCATATGATGCCATCAGTAAGAAAGATCAGGTTGTGAGGGCTTCATTCTTCTGAGCATCATAATCTTTCTTAGTTTGTGCCACCCCTTCAGAAAAACATTTTTGTCTGAGCAGCACAACCATTTTATCTATGCAGTGACATGCATTTTCCTTTGCAACTTTGGTTATATATAGGTGTGTGTATAATTTGTTTCTCTAACATCCATAAAACAAATACAGCTTGCATTGTCATGTCAATGTGGAAATACTGGTTGGTACTTTTGTTGCCACTTGTTTTTACAACCGGGCAGGAGTCACCTTCCCCTTGGTGTAGGGACCTTCTGGCTTGTCTCAGTCTCTTACTGTTTTCATGATTCTTGCTGTATTAAGAATTGCTGTAAGCTCTGTTTGTCTCAGAATCCTAAGATGTTCCCTATTCCCAGAGCTGTTACCATCCTTAATTAATCTACACAACATTGCTAAGGGGGGCTATAAGGAATAGTTTTTTTGAATGCCCCAAATATATTTGGCTCAGGAAAAAATGTAGATGAAGCTACAATTCTTTTCCTAAGAGCATGTAATCTGTGCTATGGAATTACCATTGTGCAAAGAAGGAACCTGCGGCAGAAGGATGCTTAATGACTTGCCTATCATTTTCCACTGGCAGTCACAGGAAGAGAATTAGAGCCCACCATAGGGGAGGAGGGGGAACTGAGGAAGAATGAGTAGTTTTCTTTTAGAAATACTGTCAATGGACCTAACAGTAGATGGTAGATGAACTAGGTTCTTTCTGAGACTGCTGTAAATCATGTTGCCTGGTGACAATATCCCTCGATATTGGCATTAAAGGTATGCTATTAGTGATCCAGGAGATGAAATGTGGGGATTTTTAAAACTGGCAAACATCCTTTTAGATTTCTTTGGGTCCTCTTTAAAGTCCTGTAATGAGCAGGCAAACAGAGATTTGCTTTCATCTTTGAAAAAGGTGACCTTTGAAGAATTAGGTCCATTGGATAAATAAACTTGTCTCAAGCTGCTTGAATTTTAGCAACATACGGTTCTTTATGATGAACTGAAATGCAAATGTGCATGACAGCTATTCAGACGAAAACATGAACACTTCTCTTCCTCTCTCCATCATGTCTGAAAGGTTTAGAAGAAAAAAAAAACCATAACTGAATTGATTTAAAAAAAAACGACTTACAAAGTTATATGTGCACATATTCCTGTTAACTCTTAAATGTAAATTTGAGAAACATGGATACATAGACCTGACAAACTTGTGAGTAGAAATCTCTATGAAGACTTTTGTGTTTGAACTGATCATTTACATCAGATGTATAATGAATCTGTATGCTGTGCTTACTGGGACCTTAGTGTAAACTTTCCGTGGGCCTCACCCTCCCTGCTGGGAATGAGAGCCAAATTGCTATTTGTTGGGTTCTAATCACAATTGGGGACATCCATTTGGAGATGTCCAAGCTTCTCTCCACCCCCACACGAAATTAATTCTGAAATGATAGGGAAGTCGCTAAGCAAAAGTCTCCAGATTTGATAATGTCTTATGTTCCTCCACTATTTTCAGAACAGCAATAGAAAGACATTTTTGCATCTTCAGCTGGATGTGTCTTGTATCCTCCAATATTTCTATGGCACCTGTCCCTGGCGGGCTGAGCTGTTAATCAGCACTAGACCAGCCATTCACTACTGATATGACATCCAATTAACCAATAACAAGCATCTTGCAAATGATAAGACATTTTAGATCAGCTCACCTGCTATGTATACACATTTTCACATGTTCCATAACTATTTATGGAGCCTCATTAGAATAAGTTCCTATCTGGCCCTTCCTATTTAGAGTTTCTACAACAGGCTTAAGCCCCACTTAGAACTTTTGGGTTTCTCATCCTGCCCAGCTTCTCTGAGAGGAAATGGTTTATTGCTTTCTCAAAGATTCTAACCAAAGACCAATAATTTCTATTCTACCAGTCTCTCCCTCAAGTTATGACTGCTCATTCATTCATTCAACAGTGATTTTTTTGCTGTGTACAATGTACTGAATAGGGTGCTAGGGAAGATATAAGGGCTTATGCTGGAATGATGAAGAGGAAAGGATTAGAATCCACCATGGGGGTAGAGGGAAGTGAAGAAAGAAGAGGATAGTTTCTTTCAGAAATAGTAGTCATAGACTTGATAGTAGACAATGACAAACAAGGTGATAGTCCTTTCTGGGAGTGTTGTAAATTGTGTCACTTGGTGGCAATATAAATCAGGCTACCTCTGAGCAGTTGCTGTCTGATGTTGAATCTGCAGTTTCCAATGGATACCCCCACTAGCATTTGCTGCTACCATAGCATACCCAGGATCTCTCCTTCCTTGGACTCTCAGTATTTCTCTTTTAGGACTAGCTCTAGATGGACAGCTCATGGCTGCTTTCAAGTAAAAACTAGTGAAATGGAACTTGTTAATATCCCTCTAGACTTATGCAAGGGAAGCAAGCTCTTTAGTATCACAGTATCACACTTATAGATGTCCCCTCCTTTCTGCTGTGTTCAAGGTATGCTCCAAATAGTAGTGGTTAAGAAACCAAAAAAGCAGGTTGAGTTGTACTAATGATTATTCACGTTTTCTTTACACAAACCCTGTAAGGTAGGTATTAAAAATAAAATCATCTTCATTTTACAAATGAGGAAACAGAGGTCAGAGAGACTGACACATAACTGGCAAATGGCAGAGCCTAGATTTGAGCCCATGTAGGCTGACTCCAAGTCAGTGCTCCTTTTTACTACACCATTCTACCTTCTGTGCCAAATAGGGAGATCCAGATAAAAAGCAAAGGTGGGAGTGTGGTCTGGAAGGGAAAACTCAGCAGACATTTGAACAGCATCATCACAGTCCAATGGACAGAGGCTAAATTCTGAGAGTGCTTCTGTGTCTTTTTGCTATTTTGGCTGGGTGTTTATATTGTCCTGGCCCCTTTGGTAGCTTTCAAGAATGATTGTCTTATGTTTTTTTGAATTCATATCATACTATATGAGTGGTTTTATGTTCAAGAACCTAGCCCTGGTGACAGTATTAAAGAATTTTCAGTGATACACATTTTCTCAGCCTTTTGCCATAGCTGCATTGACCTGAAGTCTGGTCCTCTCATCTGACCAATCTGTTGTCCTACACTAGTTTTCTAATTTCACTAGCAAAACAACTCTCTGTATTTCTCCTTTCCTGTCCATCTTCCTTACCATTGATGCTGGAGGAATACTTAAGAGAAAACCAATCTGCAAAGTGCCAAGCTAAGCTTCTGTTTGTTTTTCAGGGTGTGTTTTGAATCTCTTTCACCCTTCTTTCCCAATCAGATCAGGAATAATAGGCATATATCAGGATGGTGCAGGAGTAAGTAAGCTGTCATTATTCAGATGTCAACCAAACCATATATTGTTAACAATGCACATTGTATTAAAATTAATGAAAACTGATTTCATAAATCACCCTGTGATTTATCCGGAGTGTACAAAATCTTTCCCTAGAAGGATAGGCCTGTCTTTGAATTCTTTCCTACTATATTTAAACTTCCTGTTGAAGAGGCTTGCTTTGATATCTTCTCATAGCTTTCCCCTCAGTCTCTTTAAAGAAAGCATGAGTTTCTTGCACAACTATTCTTTTGAAGCTTACCTTTATAAAACATGGCTATGCAAAATTTGGTAAGTACTTTGCAAATATTTTAAATTATAGAAGTTGACAACAAACAAGTGACTAATTGGTTTCTTACTCCCAGCTGAACATGCATATGTAAATTAATCATTATTCCCCCTGCCTTTCCCCAAAAGGCAGTACCTGTAATTTCTATCTTTGTTACTTTACAGTGAATTCAGACTATTCTTTCTTTTCTCTTAAATTATTAGTTACCAATTAAAAGGGTTTCTAATTGAGGACCCAATTATCCCTCATCAGATCAGATTTTTTTTTTCTAATTTTTAGTAAGCCATTTGAATTTTTGAATGGGAATTCTATACTGAATACATGGTACCCACAGTTCATTATCTTTTGTCATTATCTCTTAAACCAAAGTAATTATTAGACTGTCTTTTGTAAAAGACAGACCACTTATTTTACATTTTTGCCTAGGGCTGGCCATAAGTACACTCTCCTAGAGTCTCCTGAATAGTCTTCAGCCCTGAAGAAAATAGAAAGGAGGGGTAGGGTTGGTTGAGTAGGCTTAACCTTCACCTCCTGCCTAGTCCACAGTGATTTCACCTCTGAACCTCTGATACATTGTCTCCTTCTTTTGACATTTAGCAATATTATGTTTTGTTAGTCATTTTTTCATGCGTCTTATAGATCCTCAGTGAGATTGTAAAGTGCTTCAGGGCAGGGGCATGTAAGAAATGGGAGGAGCAGTTTTGTTTCCACAGAATTGAAGGTGCATCTTTCCCCCTCCCCCACCCCAGCTTTAGCAGAAACCTGGCCTCAGGTTGGTCAGGTGAAAGGTCAGAGGCTTGTATGCATGCTCAAATGAGTCATTTGAGGAGGTCATGATGTATACAGTCAGGGGGTTGTATCTGTCCAATGAAGAGCCTGGTGGGAGATTCAAGGTGAGGGTCTATTAAAGGACTGGTGTCCATCTGAGTCCTTTGTACTTTCTCCTGTACTCTGTTCAGGGGAGGTACCCATTTATTCAGGGGAAATAAATGTGAATTATAATTAAAACGTTCCTGACTTCCCAACGAGTCTTGCTTATTCCTAGACAATGTGAGTATGTTTCTAACAAAATCACTTAACTTTTCTAAGTTTAATTTTTCTTATGTGTCAAATGAGGGGGATGGACTAGATAACCTTTCAGGTCTCTTCCCACTCTAACATTCTAGAACTGGTGTGGTCAGTAAGAGGTATAGAAGTGCAGAGTTGTTCACTGTGGGCTGAAGAATTCAGGGAAGGCTTGAAGATGTGGGACGTGTGCTATACCTTATAATCTAGGTCAATTTCAGAAAAATAAAGTGGTGGTGGTGGGGTTGTGTGAGGTAAATAAATGAAATGTGAAGACTTCACAGAGGAGGATGTGTGTAATATTCACATCTATTCATATCTATATACAGGATGTTTAAAAGAATCAAGATATAGGAAAGGGGAAGATTCTGAGGCTGTAAGAATCTGTTTACTCAGCAGTCAGCCTCTGGGAAAGTTTCTTTTTTTTTTTTTTACTCTGAAACTTTTTGTTCTTATGGTTCTGGTTTAAAGATTTTGTCAGGAAGAACAGGGTCACAATGACCTGTTTTCCTCTATTGTAAAGAATGGAGAGGGTTCCCCCCTCCCCTTATTCTATTCCTCTTCCCTCAGATTTATAGATGTCACCCTACCTGTAATCAGTAACTAAGGGAATGGGAATTGGAGTTTCTGTGCCTTGATTTCCTGGTTCTTTGTTTAGCTTTTCACCCTTAGATTGTGAGCCTGCCTCCCAGTACATGGTGAGAAGGGTCAGAGGTGCGCAGGGGATTCATTTGCATTAGGTATAATAATAATGCTTTGTCATTTGTATTTTGCCTCCTTTGCTGGTTCAGCTAGTAGAGGATGCCCTATTCTTGCGAGAATTGACTAAAATTTAATTTCTGTTCCCACCTTGAGATGGCTCCTTATTAGGATTATTATTTGGTGAGGGTCAAGTTACCCCACACAGGGGGGAGCATTATACATAGGGCATATGGTGTTAAATGAATGATCAAGGACGTCCAAGGAAGGACCCATCTGGCTGGAATGACAATTCTTGTATAATAACAGGCAGAGACACACAAAGTTGTCAGCTGGAAGAATAGAATGTACCATAATGGGGCAAGAACCTTGATTGCTGAGGATGAACTAGCAGGCAATGCATAGAACTATAGATTTTGAGCTCATGAGTCTTTAAAGGGATCTGGTCTAACTTCCTCATTTCAGAGATAAGGAAACCAAACCACCTGCTGGCAGTGTGTATATTACTTGCAGAGGCCTGAGAAGTAGGAGGTTGCTGGTGACTTTTGAAGTTGTCTACAGTGAATCTATAGCAGCAGCATGGGAATAGGGGTGTGTTGAGCACAAGTCAAATGAGAGGAGTAATTATCCCACTTGATGTATTAATGCAGCCATATTGGTCTTAGGGAGCCCTGTGTGTATTTCTGTGGTACCTGGGAAGTCTGACCTGCTCATGTAGATACCCCAAGCACCTGTTTGTGTCTGCAAAAGGCATATTACTATTCTTGTTTCTCTGGGACTATGGGAGCAGGTAACATAAAAAGTCTAAGGCTAATAGAATATGCCATTGATGTAAAGAATTACCTACAGACTTAGCTGTGCATCTGATACATTGTTCCACTAAGTTCAGGATTCTTAACTCTTTTGTGTGTGTTATGGTCCCTTTGGCAGTTTGGTGAAGCCTATGGACTCTTTCTTAGAATAATGATATTTATAATTAAATGTAAAACTACACTTCAGTGAGAGGTGTTTTATATGTATGTATGTATATATGTACATATGTATGTACTTTCTCATCGAAGTTCATGGACCCCTCCTCTCCCCAAACTATGTTTATGGACCTCAAGGTAAGAACCCCTGCCCTAATTCAACAGCTGTGTCAAAAGATCTTGGCCTCCGATAATGTAGCAGGGTATCAAATTTAAAGCCCTCCAGATTAGAAAAAATTAATCTTTGTGTCATCTCATCCAACCTGTACCTTTATTAGAACACCCTCTATAATACAGCAGACAAATAGTCTAATTTTTGCTTGAAGACATCTAGTGAGGTCAAGCCTCCTATCTTGTAAGGCAGCCCATGCTATTGTTGGGTTACTTCAACTGTCAATATTAGGAAAAACTTCCTAAAAATGAAAACTATCCAAAAGTGGTATAGGCTGCCTCGTGAGCTAGACCTTGAATTATGGGCTTGTTTAGGGTGATTATCTATAACATCAGTAACCACCAATGGAGATGATTTCTGCCTTCCATACCTTCAGCATTAGTTTACTGAAGGGAGACAGTAGCAGCCAATTTGTTTTTTTTTAATTTTAAAAATTTAAATTTAATTAGTTAGCTCTCTCCCACTGTATCTCCCCTTACCTCCCCACTGAACAATTAAAAAGAAAACAAAAAAAAATAAGACCCTCACAATAAACACTTATAGACTGATAAAACAAATTCCCACGTTGGCCATATTCAAAAATGCATTTCCCATTCTAGATTTTAAGTCTATCACCTCCTTGGCAGGAGGTGGGTAGCATGATTTATCTTTGGTTCTGTGTACTTGTGGTTTATGATTGTAGTCAATTTTATAGAGCCACCTGAGTCTTCCTGATTTTAAGCAGTTTAGATGGATTGATGTGGCCTGGACAAACATCATTAGGGATGTATCTGATTTTTTTTTCGGTGTACCATATATAAATTCTCTGTTTTTTCAAGCTTTTCCTTGCATTTAAGTAACAAACCTATTATATGATTTTTTAAGTGGGGAAAAAATTAAAAATACCAGCCTACAACCAAGTAAAAAGTTGTTAGAAAATGCATTGAAACCATTCCTGAATTTAGGTTCAGAATATTACCTACAGCCAAGAAAAGCTGTTCCTGACAAGTGTAAATGTTTAGTTGTTAATGGAACTGGACTACATTTAAGGGAGTTGAGTTGAGTGTTGGTTTAAGTGCATTCTGTTTGGAAAAGTAAGTTTGCATTTACTTCCTAATTAGATGTTTCTGTAAAAATACAAGGACCTGGTGAAGGCAGCACATGCTTTTTTTCTTCTTTCTCTGTTCCCCTTTTCACACTCTTTGAGTTGTTATGGCATTTTTGTTTCTGCTTAGACTAGATTTCAGCTTTTTTCAGAAGATAAGTAAAGTTTGTGTGAACTAAGTACAAAATTAATGCTCTTAGAACAGACTCTTCTTGAATACTATATTATACCTTAAAAGAAAAAAAAACAAGCCAAACCACCAACCAAAAATATTAGAGCAAACATGATTAAAAACCAGGTTCCTATTGCCTTTCTTGGATGTAGAAAATTTGGAACCTTCTAAAGGGTCGGATACATGGCAATATAAGGAATTGTAAAGATGCAAAGTGAGAGAAAAATTCATCTGAGAGACAAGCCAGTGTATCTGGGAATTTGTCCAGCAAGCTTGACCATGTTGTGACCTTGGACTCAGACTTAATGTCACTTGGTCTCCATTTGCCCACTTGAAACATCTGTCAAAAGGAGCATCATAGCACATCCCTATCTCACATGGGTGTTGAGGATTAATTAATAAGTGTTTGTAAATTACTTGGAGCTCCTCAGAGGAAAGGCATTCTGTAAGTGCAAAGAATTATTATTATCAAGTAATCCAGCTGGCTTGGAAGCCATAATGACTTTGGGGAGATTGTTGGAAAACATGCTGGGGCCTCTTTTTGACTGGAAACAAAAGAGTTTAGGAAGTGGGTGCCTTTGCTTTCCCTCTCTCTTCCCCATGAGAAATAAGTTATTCTCTCCATTAATAGCTTTTAATCCTTTCAATGCTGAAAATAGATATTGTCCTAGATTAACAGTGAAATTTCAAAAGGGTATCTTTTACAGATAGAGGAATGGACAGGGCTAATGTGGGGAGAGGCTGGAGTGAGTTGGGGACCAGAAGCTGAAGTTTTTGCTTCAGAGAAAAAAATGCACATCTGTAAACAGTAGACATTGTTTGTCCAGCTGTTTACAAATGTTTGGTTTCTGAAGGGAAAGTTGTCCTCACTAATGAGTGGGGGGAGGAGAGACTTAAATGGGTGGAATGTTTCCCTGCTGTGATCTCTCTAAAGTTGTCTCAGTCAGCACTGTCTATCTTTGTTGATTTTTTTATTAGCTGCTAGTTCCACTGACCTTTTCATTTCATTATTTTTCATTAAGTTATAGTCACTTTAAAAAGATAACCTGCATTCTGTTCATTGTGTCCAAGGTCAACCCTGGATAAAATTATAAAATAGGTGAAATTTGTTTTTTAACCAATGTCCCTTTTTTCAATTCACTTCAGCAAACATTTAATTTGCTGGGAGCTGGGGACATAAAGATAAGAAAGAAACAGTCCTTGTTCTTAAGGGGCTTACATTCTATAAGGCAGATACAGCATGTATACAACCAAGTAAGTCCAATGAAAGTTGAAGGAGAATTAATTAGCAGCTAGGGAGACCAGGGAAGCCTTAGCAGAAGAGCTCAGCTAAGAGGCTGAGCTAAGGAAGAAGTAGATTCTGACACGGAGGACAGCTTGTGTAAATGCATAGGAATGGGAGGTGTTAGGGAACAGCTAGTAGTCTAATCTGGCTGGGACATTGAGGGTGTGAGAAGGGAGTCATGTAAAATAGAATTGGAAAGGTAGATAGAACTCAGATTGCAGAGGACTAAAACAGTTGAAGAAAAAAGATGAGTGTGTTTGAGGTTTGAAGGAGGGAAACTATGGGAATTCATGACAGATGATTTATCTCTCAGTAAAGTAGGAGACTGGATCATATGTTGAGAGAAAGTGGCCTGAAGGGTGACATCCAAAGGTCTGAGTAAAATGAAAGCTTCTTGGAGGCAGGGTCTGTCTTTTTTTTTGTATTTATGTCTCCTATGCCTAACACAGTGGCTGACACATAGGAAGCACTTGATAAAAATTTGTTGATTGATTGACAGATCCAAGAAAAAGGAAATGGTTTGAAGCAATCACTGTTGGGAGTCTAGTTTTTGTACCTTTTCTTTAGTCAACCTACTCTTCTGACTTTCTACTGTTTTGGAGGAGCAAAGTAATTTGATGAAATCCAACAAGTCAATTTAATAATTTATTTATTACTGATTATATGGAAGGTTCTATGCTAGGCGGTAACTCACGTTTAGGTGATAGTCACTTAATATGGTAGCCCTGGGAAGATTTGAATGTCAAATAGAAATTGGAACCCAGGATTTGAGTCAGAGGACTTGAGTTTGAAATCCCAGCTTTGCAGCTTACCACCTATATGACTTTTGACAAGTGACCTTTTGGGCACCTAGTTTCCCAATCTCTAAAATCAAATAATTGAATTAGATTGTCTCAAAAGTACCTTCCAATTCTAAATTCTATTATTCTCTGATTATCTGAAAAGGGTAGTGCTTAACCCAAAGGAAAGAAGTATTAGTGATAGAATTTCAGGGACTGTGGAAGTCATATGGGGAAGATATTTTGCAAGACTCTTGGCATACCATGTGGGTGATTACTCCTCCACTTACATTTAACTCTGGTCTTCCTGATAGTCAGATTTGAAAATGTACAATTTGAACATTGCAGAATCTCTTTAGTGAGATCTCCAATAGTTCTAGCGAGGGTCCTAACAATTCACGGAGGAAACGCTAAATGAATAAAAAAATGACTATTGTCTAGCATATGACAGAGAGTTGAATTAGTACATATATCTACTACATATACATATATCAGTACATTTATCTAGGACATATCCTAGAGATGGCTTTATAATCTGTGCTCAACTGAATAGGAGGAAGTTAGCAGGATGAGAAATTCTGCATTTGTAGAAATTGCATCACTTCCAATGGTTCTAAGCTATTCTTTGACACAAAATCCTCTTTTTTTTTTACACATCATAGAACACCAAAGAAAAAGAATTGCAGCTGACTTGATATGCAAAAGAGAGAAATGCATATGGAAGCAGACTGTACCATGTAGACAATGATGACTTAGATTCAAGAAGTAGTATAAAAGACATAAAGAAGGAAAGACACAATCACAGACAGAGGTCAGTGAGGAGACAGAGATAGAGAGATAGAGAGACAGAGACAGAGAGACAGAGAAATACAGAGATGATAACAGATGGGTAACTGGAGTGCTGCTGGTTTCACAAATATGGTTAATAAAAAAACCAAGAAGACCTACAGAATGTTGGGTAAATCTTGTGTGGAAGACTTATGGGATTACATGGACAGGTATCATATGTGATGAGAAGACATGGATGGGTTTCAATATGTATCCATATTCAATATATATCCAATATGAGGAGGTATTGACAACAGTGAGATTGTGATCCATTGAAGTATAACCTTTCACAAGGCTTCATGATATTCCTCTAGGAATAGCATGAATGGAAGGAGAAATGATGCTAAAGAAGATGCATTACCATCTGCTTTGCTGTTACACCCTAAGACCACCAGGACTTTTCTTCTGACTTGATGCTGAAATGTCCAATTTATGTTGTTTCCCTCTGTGAGCTCCTTAAGAAAAGAGATTGTCTTGCCTTTCTATATTACTAGAGCTTTTGGCACTTGATAAATTCTTGATAAATACCCTTCCTCTTCTCTTTCCCTTTCTGGAGGTCGCAATTGATATGACAGAAAGACATTTAATGAAATAGCATTTCAAGAAATGTAGCAAGAAACCATTTTCCACATATACCTAGGAGAGAGGGATGAATGGGAGGGGAGAGAGGAGAAGAGATAGGGGAAGGAGAGGAGGGAATAACAGAAGGATAACTGAAGTGCTGCCATATTTCTCAATGAATATTTTTAAAAAGACTTAGAAGATGGCTTACAGATTGCTTGGTATTGTAACATTGCATGGATGACTTGTGGGACTACATGGACAAGCATCACATGTGAGGAGAAGACATGGATGGGTTCCCAGGGCATTTTCCCACAAATATACCTTAGTGAGGAAAACAGACACATATTGAACACAAGGTGAAAGACATATAATGAATGCATATACTCAGAGCACACGTGGAAGGGTAACTCATCCCTCTGATGGTGCAGGGTAGCGAAAGTCTCCTTGTTATATTGTCATGCTGACTTTGCCAGGCCTCCTTGGTGATTTCTACTGGTCCATTGTCTCCACTAGATGCTGCCATGTACAACACTACTGGAAAAGTAGTTGTGAAGTTTTTATGTATTTCCGATTTCTGACTTTAGCTAGAATCCTTAACTAGTGTGTCGCCTCTTCCTCATGAGAAAAGTGAGACGTCCCATGCTTTTTTAATTCAAAGCCCTGATTTCTATAGTGCTTCCAGAAAACTAGCAACTCTCAAAAGCCTCATCCTTCCTAGGGCAAAAACAAAAGAAATCTCCCAGGCCTTTCCCCTAAGCAGGGTCTTGGCTAGAGAAGGTTTTTCATCTTCAATAGAAAATTATTTTACCCAATGCCGAACTCTTTAGACTATAGAGCAGGGTCATTTAGGTATCATGATTATATGTAAACTCTTTTTAAAAATTTAATTTCCTAGTCACTGGGGCTTGGGTCTTTATGCTGGAGACTCCATGCTCTCTTAGGCTGAGTGTTTTCTATCCCTCCTTGTGCTCTGATACATTACATCAAATTAGTCTTTGCTCCAGAGGCAGCCTTCCCAACATCCCAAATCTCTTCTCTCTCCCACTGGGATGAGTGAGACTGGGGAAGGCTTAGGCTTTGAATTCCCCCACATCAACTTTATATTTAAGTAATATTTTAAGATTTGCAAAGTGCTCTTCTCACAACAACTTTGTGATCTCATTAGTGTAAGTATTATTGGATCTATTTTCAGAAGATGAAACTAAGGATCTGAGATGAGAGGTTGAGTGACTTAGATAACAGAACCACCAAGTGTCAGAACTTGGATTCAGGAACTATTATATATAGGGCATTTCTGCTGCTGAAGAGCATCCACAGTGTGTCTTGTCTATTCCCCATGATACTTAGCAGAATTCATATATTCACTAAATAGTTGTTGATTAGAAAGAGAAGTAGTGGAAAGAGCAGTATATGGGAAGTCAGCAGATGTAGGATCAAGTCCTGGCATAGCTGCTAATTTAGTCTCTGTCTTAAGACAAGTCACTTTCCCCCTCTTGGTGTTAGTTATCTTGACTGTAAAAAAGAGGGTATAGACTCTAAAATTCTATCCATACAAATCTAACCTGACTCTTATGAATGACCTGATTTGTTACCTTGGCGGAATAAGCAGTGGTTACCTGCCCTTGCCAAGAGAAACAGGATTTCCAATTGGAACTTCACCAACACGCTAAATGTCATACCATGCTGGCTTTCCTTTCACATCTGAGTTTTCTGCTTTTTAACCATAGGAAGGTAGAAAATGGAGCCTGAGGTTAAATAGCAGCTCTCTCAGCAGTGGGCTAAACAAGCTAAGTGGATAGTCATTGAGCCAGATGAGGTGCAGAGATCTGCTCCTATGACTGTTCTGGAGCCCATGTGGTTTAGTAGAAAGAGCAATGGATTTGGAGTTAGAAGAACTAATTTGATTTGGATGTTAGTTCTACCCCACATTTACTATCTGTGGGATAATGGGCAAATCACCAAGTTGGGCCTCAGCTTCCTCATCTGCAAAATGGAGGAGACGGACTAAAGGACCTCTAAGGTCTTATGCTTTTGAGCCCATGATTCTACCATCCTAGTTCTCTAGGAATGCAAAAGACAGTGCAGTCAGTGCTGGCTCTGGCAAAATAAATGAAGTAGGCACTTTCTCTTCTTGGCTTTTGTTCCTTAATTTCTTTAACTAGGATTTGATGAATATTTATTGTGGATAAGGCACTGTGCCACTAACTGTCTAGTTCCAGCATACTGTCATGCAGATCTTTGGACTCCAACCTTTCTTTGCTGTTGTAATTATTTGATCCAGGCTTGTCCTCAATGGGCAGTATATCCTATACTCCAGACCCCCTTACCCAATTATATATAAGACTTTGCCCATTCTGCGTCTTACTTCTTTAGGCATCTGATGTCTACTTTCTGAGACAAATTCTTGTAAAGCAATGTAGGCCGGAGTGTTAATGGGGGCTAATTAGTAATGGGAAAAGACTACTAGGAATATGCCAAGCCAGCCCTTTGCAACTCCCAAGAGCAATTGTTAAATTTTCAGTGTGAACATTTACAACTCAGAAATACTACAAATCAGGGTTTGATTTTTTGTTTTGTTGATAATCTTGTTTTTGTTTCTGTTGATACTTAAGAAAGTGAGGGAGACAATGTTAATAACACAGATTAAACTTAAAAATGTACTGTGCATATATTTTCCCCATTAGAGGATATGTTGTTAAATATTTACCAGCACACCCCTGGACCTACCTATACCTCTTCCCAAGAGATAGTTGTAGCATAGTAGATGGAGGGTTGGCCTTGCATTCGAATCTTACTTCAGGCATATGATAGCTGTATGACTCTGGACAAGCAATTTATATTCTTAGTGCCTCCAGATATATCTATTTTTTTTAAAGTTCAATTTTATTTTATTTTCAGTTCCTAATTCTCTCTCTCTCTCTTTCCTCCTACTCCCATCCATTGAGAAAGCAAGAAAACCAAAACCCATTATGTATAGTCATGCAAAATAAATCACCACATTAGCCATGTCAAGAAAGAAAGAAAGGATAAAATATGCTTTTGTACTCTGAGATAAAAAAAATGAAAAAAGACCTATTTGTACAAAAATATTTACAGCAGCTCTTTTTGTGTTGGCTAAGAATTGAAACTCAAGGAGATGCCCATCAGTTGGGGAATGGCTAAACAAGTTGTGATATATGAAGGTGAAGGTAATGGAATACTATTGTGCTATAAGAAATGACAACCAGGATGATTTTAAAAAAAACCTAGAAAGACTTATATGAACTGATGCAAAATGAAGCTAGCAGAAGCAGGAGAATGTTGTATACAGTAACAGCGACATTGTATGACGAAAAACTGTTAACGATTTAGATATTCTTAGCAATACAATTATCTAAGACAATCCTAAAGGACTCATGATGAAACAGTCTATCTGCCTCCAGAGAAAAAACTGATATTGTCTGAATACAGACTGAGGCTTCCTTCCCTCCTTCCTTCCTTCCTTCCCTCCTTCCTTCCTTCCTTCCCTCCTTCCTTCCTTCCTTCCTTCCTTCCTTCCTTCCTTCCTTCCTTCCTTCCTCCTCTCTTCTCCTCCCTCCCTCTGCCTCTCTTCTTCCCTCCTGCCTCTCTTCCTTCCCTCTATCCCTCCTTCCCTCCCTCCCTCCCTCCCTCCCTTCCTTCCTTCCTTCCTTCCTTCCTTCCTTCCTTCCTTCTTCTTTCCTTCTTCTTTCTTTCTTTCTTTCTTTCTTTCTTTCTTTTCTTTCTTTCTTCTTTCTTTCTCTCTCTCTCTCTCTTTTCTGTCTTTCTTGTAAAAAATGACTAATATTGAAATGTTTTACATGATTGCAAATGTATAACTTATATCAGATTTCTTCCTGTCTCAGGGAGGGAAGAGGCAAGGGAGGGAAGAAGGGAGGAATAGAATTTGGAACTCAAAAAATGTTAAAATTGTTTTAACATGTAATTGGGGAAAAATAAAATATTTTGAAAATAAAATAAAATCAACCAAGAACAGAAAAAAATTGCATTCTGAGTCCATTATGTCTCTATCTGGAGGTTGATAGCATGTTTCATCATAAGTCCCTTTTAATTGTAAGTTAAAAAAGTCTTGTAGAGCCAGCATAAAGTACACAACAGGAGGAAGGTCTTGCCAGGGAAGGGAGTTACAGAGGTTCAGGGCTATAGGGATGAAATCACAAGTCTGGACCAAAAAAATAACCCCAAATCAAAACCTGAAAGATTGCCTCTCTCCCAGGAATATACTTGTATTTTAATCAGGGCCTCAATCCAAAGATGTGACTCTGAGAATTGTTATTTTAGACACCTCAGCAGGCCGATGGAGGGGATCTTTAGAGGTCAGAGGGAGCTAGGGAATAATACTACACACCAGTCAGGCAGCTCCCTGCGCTGCCCCTTCCTTGTATATGTATCTATGCCCTGGTTTCATTCAGCGGCTAAAATTATAAGTCTTTCCAGGTTTTTCTGAAACCATCCTTCTAGTCATTTCTCATAGCACAATAGTATTCCATCACAATCATATACCATAACTTGTTCAGCTATTCCCCAATTTATGGGCATCCCATCAATTTCTAATTATTTCTAGATATAATTTCTAATACAAAAAGAGCTGTTATAAATATTTTTGTATAGATAGGTCTTTTCTCTTCTGTTTTTTGATCTCTTTGAGTTACAGACCTAGTAGTGGTAATGCTGGGTCAAAGGGTACACATGGTTTTATAGCCCTTTCAGCATAGTTCCAAATTGCTTTCCAGAACTGTTAGATCAGTTCACAACTCCACTAAGAAAGCATTAGTGTCTCAATTTTTCCACATCGCCTCCAACATTTGTCATTTTTCTTTTCTGTCATATTAGACAATCTTATAAGTATGGGGGGATACCTTAGGGTTTTTTTAAATTTGTGTTCTCGAATGAATAGTGATTTAAAGAATTTTTTCATATAACTATAGATAGCTTTGCTTTCTTCATCTGAAAACTGCCTATTCGTATCCTTTAGCCATTTATCAATTGGGGAATGGTTCTTAATTTTATAAATTTGATTCTATTCTCTATATATTTGAGAAATGAAGCTTTTATCAGAGGAATTCACTCTAATTTTTTCACAGTTATGATTACTGTGTATTTCCCTCCATCCTATTTTATGCCCCCCCCATTTATCCTACTTTCTCCTTTCACTCTGTTCATCCTCCAAAGTGCTTTGCTTCTGATCACCACCTTCCCCAATTCCCCCTCCTTTCTATCACCTTCACCCTTCTTTTAACCCTTTCTCCTCCTACTTTCCTATAGGGTAAGATAGCTTTCTACACCCAACTGAGTGTATATATTATTCCCTCATTGAGCCAATTCTGATGAGAGTAAGGTTTAAGGTTTTTATTAATCCTTTTATTAAGGGGATTTGTTCTGTGAAGTTTGGATTCAGTTAAAGGGCCATACTTGAGGACCTAGAAGGCCATCTGTGGCCTTGAGGCCACAGGTTCCCCACCCCTGGTTTAAGCACTCTACCCCTCCACCTCCCCCATATCCCTCTCTACTGTAAAAGCTCTTTTGCACATCTTTTATATGAGATAATTTGTCCCATTCAACCTTTCCTTTTCCCATTCTCCCAGTGTATTCCTCTTTCTCATCCCTTAATTATGTATTTTTAGATATCCTCCCATCATATTTAACTCACACCCATGCCCTCTGTATTTGTATACTCCTTCTAACTCCCCAAATGATGAGAAAGTTTTTGGGAGTAACAAGTATCATCTTTCTATGTAGGAATATAAACAATTTAACCTTATTAAATTCCTTATAATTCCTATTTCCTGTTTACTTTTTTATGTTTCTCTTGAGTCTTGTATTTGAAAATCAGTTTTTCTATTCAGTTCTGATCTTTCATCAGGAATGCTTGAAAATCCTCTATTTTATTGAATATCCATTTTTCCCTGAAGGATTATACTTAGTTTTGCTGGGTAGGTGATTCTTTGTTATAATCCTAACTTCTTTGCCCTCTGGAATATCATATACCGAACCCTCTGATCCTTTTAATGTAGAAGCTGCTAAAACTTGTGTTATCCTGACTATGGCTTCATGATATTTGAATTATTTCTTTCTGGCTGCTTGAGATATTTTCTCCTTGATGCAGAAGCTCTGGAATTTGGCTATAATATAATTGGGAGTTTTCATTTGCTGATCTCTTTTGGGAGGTGATCAGTGGATTCTTTCAATTTCTATTTTACCCTTTGATTGTAGAGTATCAGGGCAGTTTTCCTTGATAATTTCTTGAAATAGGATGCCAAGACTCTTTCTTTGATCATGGCTTTAAGATAGTCAAGTAATTCTTAAATTATCTCTCCTTGATCTATTTTCCAGGTAAGTTGTTTTTTTACCATGAGATATTTCACATTTTCTTCTTTTTTCTTTCATTTTTGATTGTTTTTTATTGTTTCTTGATGTCTCATGGAGTCATTAACTTACACTTGCCCAGGTGCTTTTAATTTTTAAGGAATTATTTTCTTCAGTGAGATTTTGTACCTCCTTTTCCATTTGCCATCTGTTTTTAAGGAGTTCTCTTCAGTGGGTTTATCTGCCTCTTTTACCATTTGGCTTTTTTTGAGGTGTTATTTTCTTTAGTATTTTCTTGTGTTTCCTTTGCCAGGTTGTTGACTTTTTTCATGATTTTCTTATATCACTCTCATTTCTTTTCCCAATTTTTCCTCTACCTCCCTTGTTTGATTTTTGAACATCTGTTTTGAACTCTTCCAGGAATTCTTTTTGCTCCTGAGATCAATTCACATTTTTCTTTGAGGCTTTGTATGTAGGAGTTTTGATTTTGTTGTTGTCTTTTGAGTTTGTGTTTTGATCTTTCCTGTCACCATAGCAACTTTCTATGGTTAGATATTTTTTGTTGTTTGCTCATTTTTTCAGTTTATTTCTTGACTTTTAATTTTGTGTTAAACTTGGGCTCTGCTTCAGGGGTAGAGGGAGCACTGTCTCAAGCTTTGGATGTTTTGTGCTGCTGTTTCCAGAGTTAGTTCTGAGGGTCCATGAGTTTCCAGTTCTTCCAAGGTGTTATGATATAAGGAGGGGTGTGTTTACTCCTCTTCTGACCTGTGCTTTGGTCTGTGAGTGACCACAAGCACTCTTTTCTGCCCTAGAACTGAGACCAGACCCCACCCCATTGAAGTGTAGATGCAAACTCTGGTGTGCCAGTGTTTTTCTTTGCCCTGGGACTGCAACACAGGACTGCAACTGGGATTCGAGTATGGGCAATATGCCATAGTCTTCTACCTAGTGCCAACAAAGGGACCCCTGTAATGTACTTCTGTTGTCTGACCCCTTTACTATCTGAGCCTGAGAGCTCCAGAAGTTGCTACTGGTGCTGCTGATTCAATCACCCACAAGCTTGTTGCTGGTTTGTGGAGGCATTGGCACAGCCTGTGCTGCACCGCACTTTATTCTCACATTGGTGAAACAGACCTTTTCTGCCAACCTGATAAGTTGTCTTGGTCTGGAATGTTGTTTCACCCAGTCCTTTTGTGGGTTCTGCTGCTCCAGAATTCATTTTGAGGCATTATTTAAAGTTGTTTGGAGGGGAGTTTTGAAGAGCCCAGAGTCTCTGCTTTTTCTCGCTGCCTTGGCTCCCCCCTCTTGAGCATTTTCTTAATGAATAATTAGTGCATTAATGAATGAGTGAATGAATAATATATATTTACCCAGTGCGAGGCACTCTGCTCGGTGCTGGAAATAGACAAAGATTAAATATCTCTCACCCCAAGATGGCTGATATTCTGGTTGCCCTGTTCCCCAGTCAGCCCTCCCCTCTATCACCCCCCTCCCCTCTCATCCCCTTTTCCCTTCCTTTCTTGTAGGGCAAGATAAATTTCTATGCCCCATTGCCTGTGTATCTTATTTTTTAGTTGCATGCAAAAACTTTTTTTTTGTTTTTGAACATCTGCCATCTTGGAGTGGGGGGGAGGGTAGAAATGGGGAGAAAATTTGTAATTCAAACTGTTGTGAAAACCAATGCTGAAAACCAAATATGTTAAATAAATAAATTTAATTAAAAGAAAAACCAAAAAAAATATCTCTCACCCTCAAGCTGCTTGCTTTCTTTTGGAGGAAGAGACACATTTCTTGATTCCTTGATTCTATTACTCCCACCATCTGTCCAACCAGCCAATTAGTTAATGCCCTCTTGGTTATGGTTTAAACCACCAGCAAACATTCTATTTAACAGCTATTTATTTATGCCTCTGTGACATGGACCATAGGTCCATAGATCTAGAAGTAGAAGCAGCTTCAGAGGTCATTTAGTCCAAGTCTTATTTTCCAGATGAGGAAACTGAGACCCAAAAAGGATGTACATCTTGAATAATGTCACATAGATAGTAAACCTCAGAGCTGGGATTTGAACTTGGGTCCTCTGACTCTTGATTCTGTCTTCTTTACACCATACCATGAATATGAAGGCAGAATTTTACATCCAAATTTAAATAAGCTTGCTGAAAACTTGTCTCTCCATGATAGGCCCTGTTTTCTTGATACAACAGGTTTTTCTTTGGACACTTTCCAGGCTGTTCCCTGTAGGGAAAAGCCTAACAAGAGCTATGGTCAAGTGGAAAGGGCTGTCTCGGGAGTTATTGTCCCCCTTCTCTTCATCTCCGCCTGCCCCCATTATCACTTATCTAGGACAATAGAGAGGGGACTCTTCCTTGGATAGGAATGGAGCTAGGTGGCTTCCTTTTACCCAAGTGTTGCTTGCCAACAATAAATATTTATTATCTCTTGGGTGTATAGGGCTGTTTTTTTTCTTTGTTTTCCTAGGGGGGAGATATACAAAGTTTGTTCTTAGTCCTGGATAAATATACTAGCTTCCATTTATATAAGTCCTTAGTATTTGGAAAGTTCTTTCCTCAAAATACCCCTCTGAGGTAGGGAGTACAAGTATGATTAGCTCCATTTTAAAGGTGTAGATAATAATGCTAGAAGTATCTGGCTTATAGCATTGTGGTAAACACTGAGGGGCACCATGTTTCGAAGAACAATGCACATACAAACCTTTGTCCCTTCCCCTAAATACTGCATTCATATTGGTGAAATTCTGGCAAAAGGCAGGAGCTCTGAGAAACATAAGGCATCACTGCCATTTTCCATTGAATTAATTAGTGGGCTGTCATAATCTCAGACAGTCTACATCTGTATCCTGAGGGGATGGAGCCAGTGCTAAAGAGGGGGAGGGAAGAAAGTAAGAAAGGTATGACCATAGGTGACCACTCCAACAAGAACTCAATTTAATTGCTCTTGGTATAGCATTCAATCATTCCCATTTATACCTTGCTGATGATTCAAATGTTCAGCAAAACCACTTTTACAGTCCCCAGTCTATTTCAAGCCTAGCACCTTTTCACTTCACCATCTAATCAAATTGAAGTGACAATTTCTGAGAACTTATTTCCTAGAAATAAGTGAAATGGCAGGTGATGCTAGGTTCTAATAGAGTGGCCCATGACCGTGAGGCTTGAACTGTGGAGGAATGTGCAGGCTTCATTAGTTTAAACAGACCCCATATCAGTACCAGATAATATGCAGCAATCAGAAGTCTGATATTTAATTTAGAAGGGCTTTAAAATTTTGCTTCTCTGCAATCCTTGGCATTAACACACTCATCTCAGTAAAATGTGGGAGTATAGATCCAGGATTATAATTTGTCTTTTGAGAGAGGTTCTTATTTATTTAATTATTTGATTTGTGTGTGTGTGTGTGTGTGTGTGTGTGTGTGTGTGTGTGTGTAAATGTTTTTGTGAGATGAGGATTCTTGTGAAACTTGGAAAGACTTCTCTAAACAATGGGCATCATTGATTCCTGTGGTAGCCAAAGTTTGAATTCTGTTAGCCAGATGTGCTGTGCCTCTGAATGAGTACCTTTTGGAAGGTCAGCTATTCCTAGGGGTGGCTATTCCACAGTTACTTAATCTTGTTTTGTGAAGAGGACCATGGTTATGAATGGGTTTGTCTTATGTGCGTTGTGAGAAGGAATTTCCTATTAGACAGCTTTTCGTATTTTCTAGGTGCAACCACTAATCGGTCAGTAAAGAAGCACTTATTAAGTGTGCATTACATGCCAGGCACTCTGCTAAATGCTAGGGATACAAAGAAAGGCAAATTATTGTCCTTTTTGTGCATCTTCTCTATTTGGGTAAAGGAAAGGTAGACAGCTAGTTAGCTAAATGATTATTTATCAACATGCGATTTTGATGCTCCTGGGTTAGACTATTTCTTAGGTCTATTCAAGCTCTAACATTCTATGATTTTATAATCATTGCTGGTCCATGGCACTTGGGAATCTGTGCTCTGAAAATCTTTATTCTGGGCTGCTGGATCCTTGATAGCTGAGGTTTGATCCTAGAACAAAATGTGATTGTAGATCATTCAGTAGTTAATAAAACTGACATATACTTACCAATAACAGGACGTTAACAAGGATATGCATTGAGAACACCTCGTTGATTCAGCTGAGTGAAGCTCCCTTGCCTAACTTGTCCATTGTGGCTTACTAAGTATCAGAAGAAGCACCTGGAACTCCTTGTGAATATTTTGTACCCAGGTGATAAGGAAATGATGTCAAAAGACGGAGCTTTGGTCCACTGAACCAACTTAGGCTCGAAGATGATCTCAGTATTTTTTAAAGAAAAACTAGCCTAACTTGCAGAAGGCTACTGCTCCTGCCACATTCCGCTCCTTAGTGGAAAGGTCCTTAAGATGTTCTAGAAAACTTTACACCACTTAAATGACTTAGGGCTATTACTGGATAACCCTAACCTCTGATTTTCAAGAAGTCTGATATAGGCAGCCTAGAGGAGGAAGAGAAAAGCAAAAAGAGAAATAGAGCAAAAAACAAAACCACACAAATAAAGCTCTCTGAAGTGGCTGAATCTGAGATCATTGAGGTTAAAATGATCAGGCCCATCTGATGGGTGATACCAATTCTTTACAGTTCATAGTGGGTCTCTAAAGGTAAGCATAAGCAGGAGCATCACTGGGAACGTCAGGCATTCTGCAAAGATGATGTTGCTTCCTTCATAGTTACTGATCCTTATCACAAGTAAGGGAGAACTTCCCTATACCACCATTCACCAGTGTTCCCTGGACCACTAATCATAACGGGATGGGGGAATAAAAAATCTTTGCCCCGTGAGAGGCCCCTGAAGGAGTGACCTATTTCTTCTGTAGGTGCTTGTTGCCAGAAGTAAACGCCTTCCAAACCATGTTACCTCTTGGTTCTCTAAACCTCCCTGCGGAAAAAATTGTACAATGATCTCTGGGTGTTGTACTGGCAGCAGTGTGGAGGTAGGGGCCAATCATTTTAATATCACATTAAACAATGAACTCCAATGGTCCTTTCTTTGTGACTGCACATACTAAGGACCAGTTTTCTGCCACTTGGCTACCATTGACCACTATCCACAGATGCCGAGACCCACATTTGTACCTTAATCCCTTCTAACTGTCTGACAGCTTTTTCTCAGTTTCCTTTGCTGGATCTTCATCTAGACATATTTACTATCTATAGATGTTCCCCTCTTCTCTTCTCCCTCTATACTAGTTTACTTGGTGATGCCATCAGTTCCCATGGATTCAATAAGCAGCTCTATGCTGATGATCCTCAAATCTACTTAATCCAGCTCTAACTTATCTACTGAGCTCCGATTTCATACTCTCAACCGCGTATTGGATGTCTTGAACTGGATGTCCTATAATCATTTTAAACTCATGTCCCAAATTGAACTCATTTTCTTAGCCTCCCCTCCCCAAACCTTTCCCTTTTCCTAACTTCCTTTTTGCTGATGAGGACACTACTGTCCTCCTAGTCACCCAAGTTTACAACCTAGGTGTCATCTTAGACACCTTACTCTCTCACTCTCCTCCCTTCCCCTTCCCCCATCATCCAATTTGTTTTCAAGTCCTGTCAGTTTAACCTTCATAATCTCTTGCACGTATTCCCTCGGCTTCTCTGACACTGCCATCACCCAGGTACAGGTGCTCATCAATTCATACCTAGACTATAGTCTAAAAGGAGGACTGGTACTTCTGATGTGAGGGCTGATGAGCTCTTTTTAGGGCTGATCATCTACCTTTGGTGTTTACCCGCCACCCAACTGTCACCTGTGGCTCCAAGAAGTTGTAGCGTGCTCAGCAGCCACACTCTAGTAAAACCATTTTGGCAGATGGGCTAAATCAGGTTGAGGGTAACCAACATCCCCGCTTAGGGGGATGTCTACTCTAAGGATGTGAATGCAGAATGGGTGGATAAAAACAATTTGTTCCAGTAGCCATAAAGGTGGCTGAGTGCTTACAGCTTAGTCAGACATTGAAGAGAACAAGGTTATCCACTGATCCCAGGCTGTTGCCAGTCATCTTGACTTTTGTCCTGTTACTGGATTTTTCATGACTCTGGAAGAGAGAGTATAACTGATGACTTTGTGCAACTCTGCCTCACTTAAATCCACTTCATGCACAAGTCAAGACATCACCAGTGCTATCATCAGTCCTCTTTGAAAACAAAGGATGAACAACAGCGATCGCAATAGCCTACTGTTTGGTCTTTCTCTTAAAAATCTCTCAATTCTAGTCCATCTTCCACTCAGCTGTCAGAGTGATCTTTCTTTAGCACAGATCTGTCCATGTCATCCCCTACTCAAAAAACTCCCTATGACCTCCATCCAGTGCATATACTCCATTTGCCATGTACAAGCAGGACATCCTTTTGCCTGGGGCAGCTCAGTGTACATAAGGATGGAGCTCTATAGGGGTCTCTTACTAGAAGTTCCAGAGAGAAAAAAAATTATACTTTACAGTTTTGGGGTAAGAGTGGAAACTTTTTAAACTGATAATGCTTCTCTTAGGTATGATTTTTATCTTCTTCCTTGTAAAACCCCCAGGTCTGTTCAGGGAAATATTATTCTCCATGGCCACACAACCTCAGCATAACTCTGTCTAAATCTCCTAAGTAGCTAAAAATTTGTCACATTTGCTTCTTTCTGGTTGTGTAGAGCATCACAAATCCAAGGCAGTTTAAGTCCTTGACACCAATCACTTAACTTTTCAGGCCCCAGTTTCTTCATCAGTAAAATAAGTTGTACCAGATGACCTCTCCAGTCTCTTCCAGCTCTAAATCTATGATCTTTATTTCCTTCAGAAGTCAATGGACTTGCTTAGCCTCCCTTTGTTTTGCTTTTCCTCCTTCCCCATCCCCACTGCTCCTTACAACTGTGGCCTAATTTCCTTCAGAAGTCAATGGACTGCGGCAGCTAGGTGGAGCAGTGAGTAGAGCACTGGCCCTGGTGTCTGGAGGACCTGAGCTCAAATCCAGCCTCAGACACTTGACACACTTACTAGCTGTGTGACCTTGGGCAAGTCACTTAACTCCATTTGCCCTGCCTTCTCCCCTCCAAAAAAAAAAGTCAATGGATGTGATTTGCCTTGCCTTGTCTTGCTTTTCCTCCTTCCCCATCCCCACTACCCCTTACAATTGTGACCTTTGGGTAAACTCCAGAACAGAGATATCAGCCTGACACTGGGCAATGAAGAAGTCCCTTCACTTCTCCAGCATTAGTTTCCTCATCTGAGGGAGTTCACTAGATGGCTCAAGAGCTTTGATCTTTTGACTCTGGTCCCATTCAATTCGTGGTTTGGGGCAGATATTGCACTGGACCTTGCAGATGCATTTGCAGTTACAGACCCAAGGGTTGCCTTGACTGTGCAGACACAGACAAGGAGACTGTTGGTGTCTTGTAGGCTAGAATAATGAGCAGAGTGGCAGACAGTGATGTGTGTTTCTGGAGAACTACACTTGGATGCTCAGATCTGCCATTTGTGTCTTTGCACTCTAAAAATCAAAAATGCCTTGTTGGGTTTTTTCTCCCCATGTTTTAAACTGAGGAACAGGCCCTCCTTCCCGTCCTATTCTTGTCTTTTCTGGTTGGAAACTTTCATCAGTATCTGCTTTTGAGCTAGCTGTGTTGTGGTGATCAGAGCACTGTGCTTTCTGGGAACCAAAAGGCTTTAAAAAACATTCTGACCTAAGCCCCACATTCTAAAACAAATCACTTTTGGATTGGGGCTAAACCTGGACAACATTGGCAGAGTATTAGGAAAGAGAAGATTAGAAGTAGTCAGGAGTGAACAAATGAATAGAACTTTCCTTTGGAGTGGAAAAACCACTCAGCCTTTGCTCTTATGTTCTGCCTCAAGACAGATGGTGCAGAGATGGAGCTTTTTCCTAACAAGGGCATCACCTTAGTGCTTCTCCCTAGTCCCTTAGAGAGGCTCCATCCAAATTAATTGATAATAATATGGATGAGGATGTGTTAGTGCCCTTTCCAGTTTGAATCTCTGACAAAGGCAGATACTGGAGGTTATAAAGAAGCACTTCATACATAACATTCATAAATATTTCTTGAGCATCTCTGGGCATTATCTACACAGAAGAGCTCTATGCTGGAGGCAAAGTAATTTTGAGCATGTTGAGGCATCGATTTGCAAGATTTTTGGAAGAGGCAAAGATGTAAAATGATTGTTAAAAATATCAGAGATAGTATCACAAAAAGGTGACCAAGAAAATATCAGTAATTACCAACCCCATAGGCCTAGTTTTCCATCTATTCAAAATTAGTATAATAATAATCTGATAAGGGGACAGGCAGTATTTGGAAAAAAATATTTTATAGAAGGTCACATCTTTACAGTGTCCCAATTGACAGAAAGGTGTAGGGAACAAAAGGTGTGGTTTTTTGTGTGTGTGACAAAAAGTGTATTTAATGTGGCATAGCAAAACACTACCTCAAAAGCTCTCCTAAGAAAAGGTATCTGCCATTATTATTAAAATCATGTAAGGTGCCTTGAAAGACATAACAACATAGATAGAGGCATGGATTTATTCAATGACTGTTTGTCAATATCAAGCAAGGTACACAAAAGGAAGTGTATGTTTTCTGATGCGGTTTGCCATTGTCATAGTCTGGCCATTGCAGAGTCAAAATTGAAGAGAGATTTCTTATAGAGATGAAGCTCTCCATGTCCTCCTCTTTGCAAATGGCATTGTACTGATTGCATCGGCTGACCCAGAACTTCGCAGAACTTCCTAAATAATTCAGTTCAATAAGCGTTTAATAAATAAGCACCTGCTTTTTGCTGTTGTTTAGTTGTTTCAGTTGTGTCCAACTCTTCATGACCCCTTTTGGGGTTTTCTCGGCAAAGATAGTGGCGTGGTTTGCCATTTCCTTCTCAAGTTCATTTTATAGATGAGGAACTAAAGCAAACAGGGTTAAGCCATTTGCTCAAGGTTACACAGCTAGTACACTAATGTTACACAGACATTAGTCAGTGTCTGAGGCCAGATTTGAACTCATGTCTTCCTGACTCCAGGCCTGGTACTCTATCCCGTATACCATCTAGTTGCCCCCAACTTATTGTTGGGCAATGTTTAAATGCCAGGGATACAAACACAAAAAAGTGCCTTTTATTCTTGGTAAAGTCTCCAAATACAGCTCATGTCTTTATCTTCACAAATGTGGACAACAGAGTCCCCATCTCCTGTGCAAGCATGTGAAGTTACCAATTAATGTCACATACAGGACAGCCTTTATTTCACCTCACAGAAAATTCAGAGTTTGCAGAAGACTCACAGCAATTCATAAGTAAATACATAATTCCCATTCTGTTTTTGAGGAAGCCAATAAATAATCAAAAGAATTCTCCATCTCCAATGAGTTTTACTTTTCTACCAGAATCACAAGGTCCTTCTAAGTCAGTGCCTCTCTTCCACTACAGTTTGGATAACTTTCAAAGAAGAACAGAATTTAGAGTCATCCATTGGATATTACCTTGAGATTTTGATGAATTCTTGGTATTTCCCCAAGGTCTTAAAGAGTTACTCCCAGCTTGTGATTTTGGACTCCCTGGGGAGGGCAAGTATACTTTGAGGCTGCTATGTAGACAATTCCTTTTCCACTGGCTCTGTACTGTATGAATGACTTACAGTAAAAATTGGAATTAAATACCAGTCTTCTGGCTACTCTAGTCCTTTACTGCCCCCTAGTTGTGTGAACTGCATGGATGATCCTTTTTAAAATTCAAGAGGCACCTTGCTCAGGAACTTGCCTTCTCTCTTCATAAGGTCAGATCTCTGAACTCTTAAATTTATGATTTCCTTTAAGGCAACCACCAGTGTTAGGGTTACATAAGAAATCTTCCTTCTTATGAAATCAAAATCACTCCTTCTTTACATTGCCTGTAGTGAGCAATTTTTTCTGTTGAGTCAAAGGTTCCTAACTTTTTATGTGTGTGTCATGGACTCCTTTGGTAGCCTGGGGAAGTTTATGGGCCCCTTCTCAACATCATCTTTCTAAATGAATAAAATCAAGTAAACAATTAAAAAGGAAACCAATTATATTGAAATACAGTTATCAAAATATTTTTAAAAATTCCTCCAAGTTCACAAACTCTAGATTATGAATGTCTGTATATACATTAACTGACTTAGGATCTATGTCTAGCAGAACTTTGGGGCAGGCTTGTTGAAATTCCTCATTGGACTTAATTTGTCAACAACAGAATGTAAGTTCCATGAAGACAGTGACTGCTTTGTATTTTTGTTTTTGTCTCCCCAGCCCTGGCATATCCCAGACACTTAACACATTCTTGTCAGTTAATTTGAATTGAATTGCCAAGCAAACATGGCCACTTATTTCATGCAATCAGAATGTTTAATCAGATTAAAATCAGAGAAGCAACTTCATTGGTTTTTATCAGGACCTATTTCCATTTCATTCAATGCAGACCAACTCAATCCAATCCAATTTGATTTCAATGGAGTGCTTGGGTGCCTGTGCTTGGACCCCAGTTCCAAAATCACATCTCTCCCTAGCCTCAGAATACTGTCCCTAGCAGTTTCTCTCTAGCAAAACAGGACAGCCTGCCCTAGCAAAATGCTTATCTCTCCTCCTGACACAGCAGTCAGCTGCACCTATAGAATTTCTTAGTTTGGACTCACTGTGTACGTGCTGAAATGGCTGTGTACTGGGTCATAAAGATATTTACTACTCACTGGCCTATCGTATGCATGCTAGGCCTAGTCGTGTATATATACTCCCTTATATTCATCTTGTCTAACAAGACATTGATAGGAGCAACCTGGGTATTTCCCAGTCAGACCTGACTGTTGGTTGACTTAGTGACATTTCAGGCCTAAAACCACACCTCCATGTAACTCCCCTTGGGCTATTTCCCCGTGAATTCTGGGTAAGATACCTGCACAGTAGATATAAAAAGTGCGTGTTCCTTTAAGAACTGACCACCCCTTAACCACTCCCTAATTCCACCAGAAAACACCTAATTAACATATTTGGCACATGTTTTATCCCAAAATATCCTATATAAACTTAACCTGCACCCCTGTAAGGTTGCAGGTTCCCTAAGAACTCTTGCCCACTGAAAAGCATAATAAACCTTTGCCACCTTGACTTAAAGAATGCTTGAGTCCACGAATTCATTCCAGATGGCCCCAACCCTCTCCAGTACTCAAGTCCTTGAGAGGTACTCCCCCTCAACTACCCTGTTTGGGAACTCCAGTCTTGGAATTCCTGGACTTGGTCCCCTAACCCTCAACAATTTCATAAGCATTTTTGGTGACCCACACAAAGCAGACACCAAAAATGCTTACATTTTACTGTCTTTTCATGTGTTTGCAAGTTCTGTTTAAACCAGACTTGTCAGGTATCTTCCAATGTAATTCATTCATTTCATAGGCATTTTTAATTAACACTTGCTATGTACTAGACTTGTAGGCTCAAAGTACAAAGATAAAACAAAAAATGGCTTGCCCTCAAGGAACTTACATTCTATTGGAGGAAGACAAGATATATGAAAATAAGTATAAGATAATTTCAATGTGGACAGCTTGATCACAACTGAGGGCCTGGGAAAGGAGAGTCTTGAGTTGAATATTAAAGGAAATTGAAGATTCTAAGGTATACAGACGAGTGGGGAGTGCATTCTAGACCTTGAATAATTTATTATTCCCTAATCTTAACATTCCATCTCTTCAAAGGCAGAGAGGCAAGAGATGAAATGCTGAGTTTGGGTAATAAAGCAAGTAGGTCAGTTTGGTATAATTGATATTGAGAAGTGAAATGAAGTTAAAAATGTAGTTATGATAACAGAAAATAGTTACGATATGATAACAGAATATTATTGCTCCCTAAGAAATGACCAAATATCCACATGGTGGCATAGTCTGTGAAGCTCTCCAACAAAGAAAAAGAAATTAAGTGCATTAAGCTGGAAAACAAAACCCATTAAGAACAGTCTTATTGGTATCTATTTGTTCCCTACCTCACCATTTTGCAGTTAAGAATTAGAGTTTGGTTAAAATATTACAGTAGAGAAGAAGATATCAAAGGCAATTTAATATTGTGAAAAAAATATGAGGGACTCTAACCTGTTCTGACATTTATTACCACCATCAGGCTTGTTATTTCTTCTGATGAACTTCCCCCCCACCCCCGCCCCCCACCGCTGTGCTTATCGGCTTTTGCACATGCCATGTAAAAATCCTAGACTCGATGATTAGTGAGCACGAAGCAGACATTACAGCTCTGCCAAGGAATGGGGGAAAAATGGCAAAGTAAATGACAAGATGTCGTTGCGATAGTGAGCAAGAAAAATCTGCAGTGCTCAGGAGAATGAGGGACCCAAATGAAATTCCCTGTCTCACCAGTCAGATGAAGCCAGGCCATCCTCCCGGGTTCCAGGCTGCCATGTGACTGATTATTCAAATGGGGGCAGTGATTAATTCGGTTTGTATTGATGCAAATAATCCTGCCTGAGCCCAGCCTCAGCTAATGCATTTGGGGTGCTGTGGTTTTCCATTGATAGCACAAAATAGTGTAGAGGAAAGCCATTTTCATAATATTAATAATGGAATTACAGAATCAGGTCACTTAAAGGAATGGAGCTGACTCAGCAATAGCAGCCAGGAGTTGAATGTGGAGATTAATTCTTGAGCAAAACGAAATCTGAACCTAATGCTGGTTCTCCCATTGCCCTAAAACACACGTGTCTTTTCTCTCTCACCTTCCCCACCCTCCCCGCTCCTGCCCGAATCTCCCTCTCCTTTAAAAAATGTCAGTAGCTAAGTGGCTGAGGATATCCATGAGCTGAAGGCATTGAAAAGAGAGCAACGCCCCTGGTTTTGTGGGCAGGATATAGGGGTGATTCCTCCTGTGGTGCCTGGGGTTTTAGTATTTTAAAAAATCTCCCAAACTGCTTCTTTTCTTTTTTCTTTTTCTCAGGTTTACCTCCTCCTTGTTTCATAGCGTAGGATGACCTGTGAGATAGGGGCAGGGATTAGTTGAGAATCACAAAGGGTCTTGGTACCAGAGCCTTTTCTGGGGTACAGTACATTGGGGTGATAGCCATCATGGCCAGTGAGGCAAACAGCTAGGTTATAACTCAGGCAAGGCAGCTTTTGGGAGGAAGAAAGAAGAAAGGTGGTTTGCTAGCTTGTGCTAAGAGCTGATGTGTGCACAGAATTAGCTTATAACTTACCATTATTCTTTTCTTTCTTCTGCCCCCAACTCATTACAAAGACAAAAGGGTGGAAATGTCCCTCCCCGTTAATGTGTGAACCCATCCACATACTTGTATGTTGAACTTTTGTAAGGAGAAGGCTGTCCTTGATTGATTTATTCATTCAACAAATATTTATTTTATCTATCATGTATAAGGCACCTGCCAAATGTTCATTGTAACCTGATTCTGCCTCATACAAGTAAGGGAAAGGAAGCTACAATGTGATTTACCCAGAACTCCAGTTAGGAATGGTTTTTCTTGGAGCCCCACATTTCTTTCCTTAAAACCCTATGTTGTACTTAGCAAAAATATTATTCCTATCCCACATACAAAAAAGCAAAGGTCTAGAGACATTCTGTAATCTGTTCACGGCCCTACAGATAGAAAATCATTTAAGCCAGGTCTCTTGTCTCCAGGTCTAGTGTTCTAAGTGCAGTCAATGTCTCTGAATCAAAAATATTTCTTTCCTATGGGGCAAAGAATAGAGGTGAGTAACAAACACAGAGACTAGAAGGAATCTGGCTAGAGAAAGGAAAGGGGTCTTGGGGACCCAGCAGAAGGGAACGGGCATTACAAATAGATGAGAAGTCCAAAGTGACAAGAATTTTGAATTATCTAATCAGAGGTCTCGTGTTTTCTCATTTCCTGGCTAATATTTGAATCTATTTAGTACTTGTCCACAGGCCAAAATGATAGACTTTTAGAACAGGAAGAAAGGGACTTCAGCCAATCGGAACCTGGAAGGGTTCCTCCACTACAACATTACAGATGGGTAGTCACCTTGGACCTGTAAGGAGGGGAATGTAAACACCAGTCTTCTATAGGCAGTCCATCAGCCCATTCTGTTTTTGGATATCTCTAATTGTTAGAAAGGGTTTTTTTTTCCCTGACAGCCAACCAAAATTTGCTTCTTTATAACTTACACCATTACTTCCATTTTGCCCCCTGGGGGCTAACAGAATCAATCCAATCCCTTTTCCATTTGAGAGCCCCTCAGATACTTGAAGAAAGCTGTCAAGTTCCCCCTGGATCTCTCTAGTCTAGGCAGAACATGCCCAGGTCCTTCCATTGATCCTTTTTTGCTATGAATTCAAGGTCTTTCACTAGCCAATGTGCTTTTGGATATGTTCTAGCATGCTATTCTTAAACAGCATACCCAGAGGTGAACACAGTACTCCAGATGAGGTGTGCACAGAGCTGAGTAAAGTAGGAATATCACTTCATCTTTCTGGAAGCAATGCCTCCTTTAATGCAGCCCAAGTTTGTGTTAGCTTTCACTTAGGAAGACTTAGGTCTTGCCTCTAATATGTATATTAGCTAAGGGATATAGGCAAGTTATATAACTTTTTTGTGAGCCAGTTATAACTGCAAGACTTTAAGTTAAAGGAGTTGCTGTTTCACATTGATGGTGGACTCTCTATACCAGGAATTCCCTGTCAATGAAATCACAGATTCCAACCAATTTTTTGTCTGTACTATAATTTTCACTGCATATTGCATATGTATATGAATGTGTGTGTGTGCTTAAACACACTCATTAAACGTAGATGTCCCCCAAGGGGCTGTCTTTGGTCCTTTTCTCTTTACTCTCTATGTTATCTTCATTATTCAATTTTCGTCACCATGTAGATGATTCTTATTTATCCAGCTCTAACCTTATTCCCGACTTCTAGTCCCTATCTTGCCAATTCCCCCTCCCTTAATAGGTAACAAGTCACCAAATTTATCTTAAAAATTTTATCTATTTGCAAATAGTTATATGATTTCTCAGTTTTTAAAATTTTATCCCATTTAGTTATAAAATAGTTATATTCAAATGAGCTGAGAACATAATGCTCTTTAGCTCTTACGTTTTCAACACAGACTAACATTTCTTTATATTTTCTGGCTTTTTTAAAAATAAAAGTTCTGTTTTCCAGGGTGGAGCCAAGATGGTGGCTGGAAAGCAGGGACCAGCGTGAGCTCCCTGCCAAGTCCCTCCAAAAACCTATAAAAATGGCTCTGAACCAATTCTAGAACTGCAGAACCCACAAAACAGCAGAGGGAAACAGGGCTCCAGCCCAGGACAGCCTGGATGGTCTCTGGGTGAGGTCTATCCCACACGGAGCTGGGAGCTGGGAGCTGGGAGCAGAGCAGAGCCCAGCGTGAGCAGCGAGGACCAACCAGACCAGGAGCCGGGCGGAATGTGCCCTACCACCCTGAATCAGTGAGATGCGACAGTTACCAGACTTCTCAACCTACAAACACCAAAGACAGTGGAGAAGGTTAGTGGGAAAAGCTGCAGGAGTGGAAGGAGTTCGAGGTTTGGCTTCCAGCCCCAGGGGCAGCTACAGCTGCTGTTGCTTCTGGCCCCAGGCCCACCTGGTGGGAGGAATTAACTGGCAGATCAGAGCAGGAGTGCACAGCCTGCTAAAGATCTAAGCCCAGTCTGGGTTGGGGGTTCTTGGGGAAGGAACAGTACTGGTGTGACAGAGCTGGCACCTCCCCCCCAAACGTGGAACATAGAACTCTCTAGTCTACAAGCAGTCATACCCCACTGAAAAACTCAAGGGTCAAGTTAGTTGGTTGGGAATATGGCCAGGCAGCGAAAACGCACCCAGATTCAGTCTCAGACTTTGCATTCTTTCTTTGGTGACAAAGAAGACCAAAACATACAGACAGAAGAAGTTAACAAAGTCAAAGAGCCTACAACAGAAACCTCCAAGAAAAACATGATCTGGTCCCAGGCCATGGAAGAGCTCAGAAAGGATTTGGAAAAGCAAGTTAGAGAAGTAGAGGAAAAATTGGGAAGAGAAATGAGAAGGATGCGAGAAAACCATGAAAAACAAGTCAATGACTTGCTAAAGGAGACCCAAAAAATACTGAAAAATATACTGAAGAAAACAACAGCTTAAAAAATAGACTAACTCAAATGGCAAAAGAGCTCCAAAAAGCCAATGAGGAGAAGAATGCCTTGAAAGGCAGAATTAGCCAAATGGAAAAGGAGGTCCAAAAGACCACTGAAGAAAATACTACTTTAAAAATTAGATTGGAGCAAGTGGAAGCTAGTGACTTTATGAGAAATCAAGATATTATAAAACAGAACCAAAGGAATGAAAAAATGGAAGACAATGTAAAATATCTCATTGGAAAAATCACTGACCTGGAAAATAGATCCAGGAGAGATAATTTAAAAATTATTGGACTACCTGAAAGCCATGATCAAAAAAAGAGCCTAGATATCATCTTTCAAGAAATTATCAAGGAGAACTGCCCTGATATTCTAGAGCCAGAGGGTAAAATAGAAATTGAAAGAATCCATCAATCGCCTCCTCAAATAGATCCCAAAAGAAATCTCCTAGGAATATTGTCGCCAAATTCCAGAGCTCCCAGATAAAGGAGAAAATACTGCAAGCAGCCAGAAAGAAACAATTTGAGTATTGTGGAAACCCAATCAGAATAACCCAGGATCTGGCAGCTTCTACATTAAGAGATCGAAGGGGTTGCAATATGATATTCTGGAGGTCGATGGAGCTAGGATTAAAACCAAGAATCACCTACCCAGCAAAAATGAGTATCATGCTCCAAGGCAAAATATGGATTTTCAACAAAATAGAGGAATTTCAAGCTTTCTCAGTGAAAAGACCAGAACTGAATAGAAAATTTGACTTTCAAACATAAGAATCAAGAGAAGCATGAAAAGGTAATCAAAAAACAGAAATTGCAAGGGACTTACTAAAGTTGAACTGTTTTGTTTACATTCCTACATGGAAAGATGACATGTATGATTCATGAGATCTCAGTATTAGGGTAGCTGAAGGGAATATGCATATATATATGTATGTTTATGTATATATATATAAGTGAATGTGTATGTATGTATATATCTATGTGTATATATATAAAAGAGAGAGAGAGAGAGAGAGCAGACACAGGGTAAGTTGAAGATGAAGGGAAGATATCTAAAAGAAATAAAATCAAATTAAAGGTTGAGAGAGCAACATACTGAGAGAGGGAGACAGGGAGAGATAGAAAGGGGTGGATTATCTCGCATAAAGGTGGCAAGAGGAAGCAGTTCTGTGGGAGGAGGGGAGAGGGCAGGTGAGGGGGGAATGAGTGAACCTTGCTCTCATCAGATTTGGCCTGAGGAGGGAATACCATACATACTCAATTGGGTATCTTACCCCACAGGAAAGAAGAGGGAGGAAGATAAAAAAAAAGGGGGGGATGATGGAGGGGAGGGTAGATGGGGGTGGAGGTAATCAAAAACAAACACTTTGGAAAGGGGACAGGGTCAAGGGAGAAAATTCAATAAAGCGGGATGGGTTGGGAAGGCGCAAAATATAGTTAGTCTTTCACAACATGAGTATTGTGGAAGGGTTATACATAATGATACACATGTGGCCTATGTTGAATTGCTTGACTTCTTAGGGAGGGTGGGTGGGAAGGGAAGAGGGGAGAGAATTTGGAACTCAAAGTTTTAAAAACAGATGTTCAAAAACAAACAAAAAAAAAGTTTTTGCATGCAACTAGAAAATAAGATACACAGACAATGGGGTGTAGAAATTTATCTTGCCCTACAAGAAAGGAAGGGAAAAGGGGATGGGAGGGGAGTGGGGTGATAGAAGGGAGGGCTGACTGGGGAACAGGGCAACCAGAATATATGCCATCTTGGAGTGGGGGGGAGGGTAGAAATGGGGAGAAAATTTGTAATTCAAACTCTTGTGAAAATCAATGCTGAAAACTAAATGTCAAATAAAAAAAATAAAAATAAAAGTTCTTTCTCTCTTTTGCTTTTAATCACTAAACATTTCATATACAAGTAAGCATGATCTATATCTTTTACAAAGTTATTTAAGCACTTATTTTTATTTGCTATTTCAGTCATGTCTGATGCTTTGTGAGCCCTCTTGCAGTTTTCTTGGCAAAGATACTGGAGTGCTTTGCCATTTCCTTCTCCAGCTCATTTTAAAAATGTGGAAACTGTAGCAAACAGTGTGAAGTGATTTGCCCAGGGTCACACAGCTAGTAAGTGTCTGAGGCCCTATTTGAACTCAGGAAGATGTGTCTTCCTGACTTGAAGCCTGATACTCTATCTACTGTGCCACCTAGCTGCCCCTTATATTTATACTACAGTTTGTTTTCCACTCAAAATTGCTTAAATCCAATCTGGGAGTTATGTTTCTTCATATACATATTTTAGCTACATCAAACATCTTGTCACAGTTCTTTCAGTGATTAAAATATTCATTTATAACAGTGGCAATCCTTTAAGAGTTGATTTAATTCTTTTACTTTACACAAAAATTAATTTTATGCCCTTTCAGCACCAAATCTCTCCATTCTAAGTACTTGAATAGGCCTTTAACATTACCTTATACAAGGTGTCAGGGATCCACAAAAAAAGGAAAAAACCCTACAATAGCCCTGTCTCTACTCAAGAGGCAATAGAAGAGATTTGTCTAACAATCCATATAGAAAGAGCCAAATTGATGAAGAATGCTTATTACCTTGACCACAATGAGCATTTAGATAGGCAATTCATTAAGTTAATACAATAGTACATATATTTTAGATTAGTACTGCAATAACAACAAAAATGACAACAGTATGTTAGATTTATACAACGCATTAAAGGTAAATTTTTTTTCAGTCAATAAATATTTATTTTCTTTCACATTCTGTTAAAAAAGGACCCCCCCAATAACTCAATAAATATGCATAGTCAAGTAAAACAAATCCCCTATCATCCATATCCTAAAATGTAGGGATCATTCTGCTTCTTGAGTCCCTCACCTTACTGTTAGGAGGTGGGCAGCATTCTTTACAATTAGTACTCTGCAGTCATGGTTGGTCATTGCATTGATCAGAGTTCTTAAGTCTTTTAAAGTCATTGCTACTGGGCATATTGTTCTTCTAGTTACAGTCACTTCACTGGGTCAGTTCATCCAAGTCTTCCCAGTTTTCTCTGACCTCATCTTGCATTTATGTTTTTTGGAAAATGCATGAGAACTTGATAAGGGAGAGCTGGTTTAAAAAAAGCCCTAGGGATTTTCAACTACAAGTTCTAAGTAACCCCCAAAGTGTGTCTTTTTTTCAAGTATTTCAGTGGATCTGTGATTGCATCACTGATTCAGATGGCAACTTCCCCCACAAATTCCAAATACATCTTTTCTATATTTTCTTACTCTTTGCAATTCTTTGTCCCTGTTTCCTCTCAAATAGTCTTTAGAGGATCTACGCAAGGCTTTGGAGGCAACCCTCAGTTTCTTTTCAAACTTTAAACATCTGACATGGTAACTAAAGAAGTGAATGTTACCTTACTTCAGTGGCTCAGTGATCTCATCATAGGTTCATAAAATGTTAAATTTGGAAAAGACCAGAGATAGAAAAAGAGTCCAAATCCCTCATTTTATAGGCAAGAAAATTGAGACCGGTGTTTAGGCTAAGGTGAATGTTTAATGGTGAATCAGGCACTAGATCTTATAAGAACCAAAATCTGGAAGAAAAGGAAAAGAAAAAACTTCAGTCTAGAAGGAGGATCTGAGACCAGAACATCTTCGGGCTTGAGGCATTGGACATTGGGTTGACTTAGGACATAGGAAGAAAGTAATTGGAATTTCATAGAATCCGAGAGCATTGAAGGAGAAAAGGATTTAGAATTCATCCAAGTCAAACTCCTGGCTAAATGGATTGAAGATATAGCAGGAAGAGGTTTTGTTTTGTTTTCATTTTTTTTTTGTGGGGGTAAGTGGGAGATTTTAAATTTTTCAGGAGCTCTTAATCCTGTGAATTTTACTTTATGTATTTAAAAACACTATTCTGAGAAAGGTACATATAGGTTTCACTAAACTGCTAAAGAAATCCATGACACAAAGTTTCTTTTATTTTTGGTTTCAGAGATTTAAAAAAAAAATTCTGATAAGGGTCATGGTTTAAGAGTTTGTGGGAAAGTGTCCACTGGAAGGAAGGGTGGCAAGTAGCTTTTTTTGGATTTTATGAGGCAACAATGTTATTAATACTCATTGTTTGAACCCACTCTTTTGAACTGTGACCACTTTGCCATATGGGTCCCCGGCCCAATGATCCATGACCTCTTCAGTATAATGAGAGAATGGGGCACATTCCTATTTTTGGTAATGTAAGTGTAATGCAGTTTTAAAAATAGAAAAGAAATGATATTTTATATGAAATGCCTCACAGTAATGGAAGGAGAAGTACCACCCATATGTCTTAAAGCTGACTGTTCTTAGAAATGTCATTTATTTATTTATTTATTGGGTGGGTGAGAGGAACAGATAGAAAAATGAAGGCAGTCCGGGTGGGAAAGTGCTTAGGTGTAGGCACCGCATTCTGTCAGCCCTGTCTTTATTTAATGGCTTTGAACCCAATGGGGCATGTCGGATTTCCTGCTGTGATCATCTGTACACATTTATCCAGAGCAAGGCACGGGGGGAAATGTTACTGGTGTGAAGCCACGCATAGAAAGCATTCACCTTTCTGTGTGAGTAATTCCCATCCCTGGGAGCAGCTGGGAGATTACCCCTGCCCTAAGAAACCCCCAAACAACCCCTTCAAACAAACAAAAAACCCAAACCCTCTTTACTACATAGGAAGGAAGAAAAACAAACAAACAAACCAGCATACCGAGCCTTCTTTCCCGGCTTATTCATTTACACTTGAATGCCAGCATTTGGGGTAGATGTTACTGCTCATTAAGATCAAGGTGTAATCAGCAGTATGTCTAGCTAGAGAGAATTAATCTATAGGATAGGAACTGCAGGGATCATTTCAAATCTCAGTTCGTGTTTGTGCTAAGATGGGGAGAACATTATCCAGAGCCCAGAGGGGGCCCATGGGTATGTTTGCTCAGGTGGGTTTTATTCTCCTTTGCAGGAATAACTCCAGTTGCACGATTGACATTTAAACCAGTCCTTAGCACTGATCGGGAGCAGCTGTTGAGGAGAATTTCAACAGAATGCCGCCTAAGCAAAGGTATGTGTCTCACTGACACAGTCAGCCAAGTTATTCGGCAGGGTGCTCATGTTCATTTGAATACCAAGTATAGCCCTAAGACTAATGCCAGGCTCTCAGCTTAAAGGCCTTGAGTTAAAAAGATGCTGCTGGTTAGGGGCCAGTGCTTCTTGGTCCTGCGTGAGAGTAACAGGCACAGTCCAAGGGCAAAGCCTGTGGAATTTGGCTCATCGTGCTTCAGGGTGATTGGTTTGACTTCCAGTTTGCTGGTCGGGGTAGATCCCAGCTGTGAAGAGGAAGCTAGGTTTGAGACCAACGAGTTCCTGGAGTCCCCTTGGCATGAGATGTTGCAGGATCTTTGACCTTCAAGCTGTCACTGCCTCTGAGTGACTGCCAAGTAAGAATCCTAGGAATGTCAGACTCATTTCTAAGGGTGACCCGTTTCTTAGAGATGATCTCATCTAATAACCTTATTACAGATGAGGCTAGCACACTGGTTCGGGCTGTAATCATCTCTCACCTAGACCATAGTTTCCTAATTTGTTTCCCTATTTATTTCCATTTTCTGGCCTTTTCAATCTGTCCACTCATCTGCCAAATTAATTTTCCCAAGGCACAAGTCTGTCCGTGCCCATATTGACCTTCTTAAAACCTTCAATGGCTACTTGATTTGACTTAAAGGACAACATACAAACCCCTTAGCCTAGCATTTCTGGTTCCCACCTTACTTTTCTGGACTTTTCATGTACTGTATGTTCTGCCAACCTAACCTCCCTGCTGTTTTCTGAAGCTGATGTTGTATCTCTCACTTCCATGCATTTGCACAAATTATGTCCCATGCTGGAATGCACTCCTTCCTCAATGCCTCAACTTTTCAGAATTTTTCCTTCAAGACTTCGTTCAAGTGCCACTTACCCCATGAACACTTTCTGGCTGACTCTAGTTGTTATTTCTCTCTCCTAACTCAAATATTCTTAAAGCTTTTTCTGATTTTTTTTCCTTTGCCTTTTTTCCTCAATAATATATTTATATCAGGAAGGAAACAAACATTTATTAAACACTTACTCTGTACCAGGCACTGTGCTGCTATTTCTTATCCTCATTTTTCAGACAAAGGTTAATACATACAGCTATGAAGTACCTGAAGGCAAATTTGAACTCAGGTCTTCCTGACTCCAAGTTCAGGGTTCTATCTCCAGTGCTATCTGTGGAGAAAAGGTTAGCCATTATAACCAGCTGTTGCCTGTAGGCAAGACAGCCTCCCTATAAACGATCAGGCATCCAGAGGGAGACATAGAAGTCAAGATGGGCCAGGCAAGTTAAACCACCCAAATGGAGGGAGCCCAGGCTTTGAGCTTATGACCCCTAGGAATAGCAATACCCTTTAGACAGTCAGCTCTTTTTCCAGCCTACTCCCTGAAGCCACCATCCAGGAAATCAACACTTGTGGAGATGAGACTTGACAATGGCTCCTACAGGTGTTGCACCCCTTGCCTCCTGAGCAGGCACAGCTAATGAAGACTTGGAAAAGAAAGTTCTTGACATCAAAGTCCTTGGCACCGTCAGATGGTTCAGCATTAGACTATGATATGGGTTTATCATTGGAAACAACATTAAATAAGATTTGTTATCATCTTTGCCACTGTACCCTAAGGACCATAGGACCTTTATGACTTCCAGTTGAAACTTCCTATGTGTGTTGTCTCTCCTTGTTAGGATATAAGTTCCTTGAGAGAAAGGACTATTTTAATTTTATATTTGCATTCTCAATTCTTAGTACAGTACTTTGCACTGAACAAGTACTTAATAAATGCTTTAAACTTTTTCATTCTTTCATATGCCATTGGACTACAAGCTCTGACTGTGGTTCTGCCATGTTGGATGAGCTTTGAATGAGGCGGCAGATGGTGTCAGCTTTCTGAGGACCAGCCTAGTTAAGCACAGAGAAGCTCAGTATCATTAGGCTGATCACTAAATGATGAAGCCTTTTGTCATGGCAGCTCATGAAATAGAAATATATACAGAACCTTCTAGTTCTTTCCACCCCCCATCTACTTTTGCAATTATAGATGCAAAGTGGTAGACACCTAGTATGGAGGGCTATGCTATAGTTTTAAAAATGATAGGAGAATCCCAATGGGAAATCCTTGTCCAATATCAACAAGTAGATAAACCATCAGAGAAACTGAACTACATAAATCTTGATCTTCTCATTAAAAATGAAACCAGAAGATAGATCATTAGAACTAAATGCAAGGCTGGCTCCTGGGTTCTGCATGGAGAGTCAAATGAAGGAACCGGGAGATGTTGAACTAGTGGTACCTAGTTTATATATTCTGGGCTGGTTTCTTTTTAATGAGACTGGGTGACTGTCCTCCGGATTTGGTTGGTTTAGGGGATTAGGACTTGATTTATTGGTTTAGCTTCCTTACCCCCAGAGATAAAAGGCCCAATTGTATTGATGCTTCAGAGATTTTAGAGAAATTTCCATTGCCCTAAAGTGATGCCTTCCTAACTGAATATTATTGATTGCTCCAGTGAATGCAGAGATAGAGAGGAATGACATTTTGTTCTAAATTGATTAGGAACTGTGTCCTTTATATATTACCATGGGTAAAGTTTTTTTTTATTATTATTACATTTGATGATTTACATATGCCTTGTGGCATTCTAACCCTGAGCTTGAATCACTGGCATAGTTTGAACTAGTTTTGCCCTAGAATAGCAGAATTGGTTTTTATGATGAGTTCAAAGGCAATAGGAAGCTTGATTTTATGGAATATTCCATATTTCATTGTTCATGATCAGAATTTGCAAAGTGATCATTATGAAAATAATTGCAGAGGACAAAGAAGTAGAGAAATTCTATGAAGAACTTGATAAGACCTTCTGAATTAAATCAATATGTATTTTGATACTCATTAGTCTTAATGCAAAAATGTGAATGAGCAATAACAAAAAGAATTTGGAAAATAAAGATCAGGAATAATGAATGAGAAAAGTCAAAGATTTGTGATAACTGCTGAAGTTTCTATGTCATGAATACATTCTTTGAGAAAAATATTAAAAAAGATCTGGATGTGGTGAACACTGGATAATATCACAAAGGTCCAGCAGATTATATTTTAACAGACAGGGAATAATTAATTATTGATGTGGAAATCATTCCTGGATCAGTTGTTTGTGTACAGTTAGACCAATGGCTTGTTAGAGTGAAAATCAAGGTGAAAGTAAAGTTAGAAGAAAATAAAAATGAGAAAAAATATATGGTATGTAATCAAAATGACTTCACCTTGAGCTGTTTAAACAGGTTATTGATGCTGAAAAATAGGATAGGGACGGAGGAAAGGATGTCAACACTGATTACAATAATTCTGTACAAAAGTTTATCCAATATAAATCAATTGCCATGAAAAGAAGACCAAAAGAGACTTACTAAGCAAGAGAGAGATAGACATGGTAACCAAGGATAACTCTGGTTTATTATAAACAATTATTTCTAAGATCTTATAGACAAGGATGATGGAAAAAGCTGAGCACAATTATAAAATAGTGAGAAGCCTTGAAGGGAAAAACAATTTAAAGAAAGCTTGAGCTTTCTAAGCAGTCACTTAGAAAATATGTAAGGATGAAATTGGAAAGAAGATAGCAAACAGACAAAGGAAGGATAAGATCTGCAAAGTTTTTTTTAATAAACAGTCTAAATATGGCACCATTATGTTTAGACTTTAACACCACAGTCTCAGATAGTTTGCTTTGTGTATATTTCATGTTGTCTCCCCCGTTAGATTGTAAGCTCCTTGAGGGGAAGGATTGCTTTTTGCCTCTTTTTGTATCCCCATCACTTAGCACAGTGCCTGGCATACAGCAGATGCTTAATAAATGTTTATTGAATTGGGGCAGCTAGGTGGCGCAGTGAGTAGAGAACCGGCCCTGGAGTCAGGAGGACCTGAGTTCAAATCCGGCCTCAGACACTTGACACTTGTACTAGCTGTGTGACCTTGGGCAAGTCACTTAACCCCAATTGCCCTGCCCCACCCCCCCAAAAAAAAAGCAAAAAAAAATGTTTATTGAATTGAGTCGAGGAGGTGAAAATATTGTTGAAGAGACCAAAAAGGTAGGAAAGGTATTGAAACTAGATCATGCACATCTGATTCTGAGAGTGTTGAAGAATGAGTTCTCAAAGAAGATACAAAATTAATGGAAAAATTTCTGACCTCATATCTACCAAAAAAAAATGACTGAGAAATAACTATTGAATTATATTCCTATCTTCTCATCTAGATAAAATATTCATGAACATAATATGTACATGCATTCAGGGCAGGAATGTAGTGGACCCAGCTTGAACTGGTTCAGGGGAGCCAATTGTTAAATTTTCAATTTATACCTCAGAAATTGGCAAACAATAGGAATCAGGGCTTGATTTATTGTTTTTTTTGACTGTCTGGACTTTAAATGCAAATTAAATTTAAGTGTGCTGTATGTGCATTTTTTCCAGATAATAGCTAATAAAAATAGGTAACGTTTCTATAGTGCTTACTTTGTGCTAGTCCCTGTTCTAAGTGCTTTGTAGTTATCTCCTTTGATCCTGCCAACAATCCTTGAAGGTAGGTGTTATGACTTTCTTGATCTTACAGATAAGGAAACTGAGGCAAATAGAGGTTAAGTGACTTGCCCAGTGTCACAGCTAGTAATTTTCTAAGGCCAGATCTGAACTCAGGTCTTCATGATTGCAGGCCCGTCTACCCACTGTACCACCTGGCTGCCCCTAGGTATAACAGCCTAGCTGCTGGTTGTTAGACATTGACCAGTACACCCTGATTCAGGGCATTCTAAGGAATCAGGCAGATTCTTTCAAATGATGTTTCATAGTAGACTGCTCCTGCATCACACAATAGACTGAAATTTGGACAGAATATGAATCTCTCTGTTCTATTGTTTATTGATTCTAATAAAGCATTGAATTTGGTAGAGCAAAATGTTTCCTTAAGTGTTCTTTTCCAACAAGGTATCTTATGTGTATGTCAAAATTATATAAAATTTCTTGAAAGAAACAACCAGGAGATAACCTTGCCTGACAGCTTTCTCATCATAAATGTAAGGTGAGGCATAAAATAGGGAAATGTATGCTCACCAAAGGCATTTCGTACTTTCCTCAAAAAAATCCAGCTCAGTGCCCAAGTTGAAAAGGAGTTTTCTAGAGATTCTTATGTTACTGTTTGCAGGTGACATTATAGTATTTTTACCAAACCCAAAAAACACTGTAGAGTCTCTTAAATGAAATACATAGTCATTCAAAAGAATTTGCCTCACTATCCACAGAAGAAAAACCAAGTGGATGAAAAGTGCCTGTTGGCTAGACTACTGTACATAGCATAATGAATAATCACCTATGGCTCATCTGTCAGTGAAGGATGTGAGAAAACCATGAAAAACAAGTCAATGACTTGCTAAAGGAGACCCCAAAAAATACTGAAGAAAATAACACCTTAAAAATAGACTAACTCAAATGGCAAAAGAGCTCCAAAAAGCCAATGAGGAGAAGCATGCCTTGAAGGGCAGAATTAGCCAAATGGAAAAGGAGGTCCAAAAGACCACTGAAGAAAATACTACTTTAAAAATTAGATTGGAGCAAGTGGAAGATAGTGACTTTATGAGAAATCAAGATATCACAAAACCAAAGGAATGAAAAAATGGAAGACAATGTAAAATATCTCATTGGAAAAACCACTGACCTGGAAAATAGATTCAGGAGAGACAATTTAAAAATTATTGGACTACCTGAAAGCCATGATCAAAAAAAGAGCCTAGATATCATCTTTCAAGAAATTATCAAGGAGAACTGCCCTGATATTCTAGAGCCAGAGGGTAAAATAGAAATTGAAAGAATGCGCCGATCGCCTCCTGAAAAAAGATCCCAAAAAGAAAAATCCTAGGAATATTGTTGCCAAATTCCAGAGCTCTCAGATGAAGGAGAAAATACTGTAAGCAGCCAGAAAGAAACAATTTGAGTATTGTGGAAACATAATCACGATAATACAAGATCTAGGAGCTTCTACATTAAGGGATCGAAGGGCTTAAAATATGATATTCTGGAGGTCAATGGAGCTAGGATTAAAACCAAGAATCACCTACCTAGCAAAACTGAGTATCATGCTCCAAGGCAAAATATGGATTTTCAATAAAATAGAGTACTTTCAAGCTTTCTCAGTGAAAAGACCAGAGCTGAATAGAAAATCTGATTTTCAAACATAAGAATCAAGAGAAGCATGAAAAGGTAAACAAGAAAGAGAAATTATAAAGGACTTAGTAAAGTGGAACCATTTTGTTTACATTCCTACATGGAAAGATGATGTATGTAATTCATGAGACCTCAGTATTAGGGTAGCTGAAGAGAATATACATACATACATATATATAGACATACACAGTGGGCACAGGGTGAGTTGAATATGAAGGGACGATATCTATAAAAAATAAAATAAAATTAAGGGATGAGAGAGGAATATATTTAGAGAGGGAGAAAGGGAGAGATAGAATGGGGTAAATTATCTTGCATAAAAGTGGCAAGAAAAATCAGTTCTATTGGGAGGGAAGAGAGGGCAGGTGAGGGGGAATGAGTGAATCTTGCTCTCATCTGATTTGATCTGATGAGGGTATAGCAAACACACTCAATTGGGTATCTTACCCAACAGGAAAGAAGGAGGAAGGAAATAAAAAGGGGGGGGGAACAATAGAAGAGAGGGCAGATAGGGGGAGGAGGTAATCCAAAGCAAACACTTTTGAAAAGGGACATGGTCAATGGAGAAAATTGGATAAAGTGGGATAGGATAGGAAGGAGCAAAATATAGTTAGTCTTTCACAACATGAGTATTGTGGAAGGATTTTGCATAATGATATACATGTGGCCTATGTTGAATTGCTTGCCTTCTTAGGGAGGGTGGGTGGGAAGGGAAGAGGGGAGAGAATTTGTAACTCAAAGTTTTAAAAGCAGATGTTCAAAAAAAAGTTTCTGTATGCAACTAGGAAATAAGATATACAGGCAATGGGGCATAGAAAGCTATCTTGCCCTACAAGAAAGTAAGGGAAAAAGGGATGGGGGGGAGTGGGGTGACAGAAAGGAGGGCTGACTGGGGAACAGGGCAAAAAAAATAAAAAAAATAAGAAAAAGAATGGACTGAATTTCCTTTGTGAAATGCTAAGGTCTTTCGAATGCCACAAGCTTGTGCTTGAAATAGAAATCAAATTAAATTCATCACAAAATTGTTTGGTAGTGGTGTTATATGCTTGCCATTCATGATCAAATAGACCACTATACTCTATAAAGAACTGAAATAGAGTAAATCCCAAAGGACTACAAACATGTGTTTGGTGCGAGTGAACAGTTTGTAACATATTATAAACAAGGAATCATAATGGAGAAGTAGAGTAAAAGCTGTCATCAAAGAAATGAATGAATGAAAAAGATGAGAGGTTGGTGATGGAATTGGAGCAATAACCTGTCCATAACATGTGGACATCCCACATACTCTGCCAATATCTTTGTAATGTCAACAGAAAGTGAAAAAGACCCCTAGCAAACTGAGTGGATCCTATTGGGAAACTTAGAGGAAGCTATGGACAAGTTATAAAGGATGAGCCAGCATGGTAGAAGTAACATATTAATAGGAAAACAGATACATTTAAGTATCATGTTGTTATAAGGTAAAAGCATTGTCTAGAAATTTTTCTATACTTATAATTTTTGTTAATTGCTTATCAATGTGACATTCAACATGCTGTAATGGCTAGAGGGTGGACCTTACTGTCAGCATGCTGTGGGTTCAAGTCCTTGTCATCCGTACTTTGTGACCATGGACAAGGTACTCAAGGACATAAATTATAAGTGAGTTGCCAATTAGCATTTGTGGAGGGAATTTCCACAAGAGGAGTCCTTACATAGATGAAACAATAACTATGTCACATTTATTATGGGATTTTTGGGTTTACATTGCCAACTGAGGCTGTGGGAACACTGAAGGGTTATGGGTTATACCACCAGCACATGCTGTGTTTGTGGGAGAAGTAGAACTCCGTCATGGACAGAGTTCAGGACTCAGAATTTGGAAACAAAGGTTTGATTCTTGCACAGCATACTTATTAACCATGTAACTCCAGGCAAACCACTTGTTAGCTCCTTCATACACCAATTTCCTCAACTGTAAAATGAGGCTAATAATGTTACCTAACTCACAGGGTTGTGAGGAAATCACTTTATATTGAGGCAACCAGGTGGTCCAGTAGTACCAGGTCTGCATTCAAGGCTGTTGTGAGGATCAAATTATGAGATAATTGTAAAGTGCTTAGCACAGCCCTTGGCACACAGTAAATGCAAAATAAATGTTAACTTCTTCTTCTTCTTCTTATATACCTTAAAGTACTGTAGAAACATGACTTACTATAACTGTTTGGGACAGTATGAATATACTGTAATGAGGTTGTCCATTTCCAGACATTGCCTGGGACACATTTGTATTAACTCATTCATTCATTTAACAAACATTTATTGAACCCCGACTTTATTTAACATGGTGCTAGGCCAGGGGTGGGGAACTTGTGGCCTCAAGGCCACATACAGCCCACTAAATCCTCAAGTGCAGCCCTCCGACTGAATCCATAATTCACAGAACAAATCCCCTTAATAAAAGAATTTGTTCTGCAAAACTTGGACTCAGTCAAAAGGCAGCACCCAAGGACTTAGAAGGCCACATGCGGCCTTGAGGCCACAGGTTCCCCATCCCTGTGCTAGGCACTGGAAAGAATATAAGTAAGTGTGAGACATAGAATTTGCCCACTCTCCCTCCCTTCTCCCCTCCCTTCCTTCCTTCCCCCGGAGAGTTAAGCTTGCCTTTGTTGTAAACCTGAGACAAATAAAGAAAAAAATTAGAATTCAGGGCACTATTTGGTAAATACCAGATAGGTTGTAGAAACCATAAGTGCTATAGTCAGTCGATCAACTGGCCTTTACTAGGTACCTGTTATGTGCTAGTCACTGTGCTAAAGCCCTAGAGATTTAAAAAAGCCTCCCCCCCTCCGCCCCAAAGGAAAAAACCCTCCTGAACTCTAAAAAAAAACCGAACCAGGCCAACAACAACATTGACAACAACATTGACAACAACAAACAGTCTCCACTCTGAAGGAGCTGAGAATGTAGTGGAGATTGCTTTCAGCTGGGGGCGGGGTGGGGGTGGGGAGGTCAGGGAACGAGTGCGTGGAGATGGTGGAATTTTTAACTGGGCCTTAAATTATGTGTCTTAGTCCTATTTTAATAAGAAGGAATGAAGGCAGAGGGCATTGTGGAATGCAATGCGATGGAAGTGTGGACTGAGCAAACGGCTATTCAAACAGTACCAAGGAGCTAAGATTGGAGCAGAGAGTGCAGTGGAGGAGAGAAGGAAGGAGTGGTCGAGTAGCTGCAGATTGCAGAGGATCTGGACCCCCCAGATTCTAATCTCATCTCTGTCATCATTTTGTTGTGTCACCTAAGACAAGGTACTTAAACCTTCTGGTTGTCTGTAATGTCCCTTCTCTTTACTTTGCTTCTTAAGAATTTAGAGAGGACAGATTAGGGTAAAAAAAAAAGACATATTGAATTCTCTGCCGAGTGTTTGGACAGAGAAATACAGAGAAGTGATGTTGACGGGGAGAAGACAGACAGCTGTCTTTCCCAGTGCATCTTTTTTCTTCTGTCAGTCGAAGCTAGCCCTACAGCTAGATTGTGTATTCAATTTCCCTTTCCTTTGTAGCTTGAACGAAAGAAAAAAATAGAACAACTACATAGGAACCATCACTTTTATTTAAAAGAGCTGGGAGCATTTTCCATCAACCTTTTCTCATTCATCCTCTAAAAGCCCTGGGGATGTAGGCAGGTTTGGGAGACAGTGTCGCTAGACTGGTAGGATTTTGCTCTCTTAACAGACGAAGATACTAAATGTCCCTTATTCAAAGGGATCCCCTTCATGAAGGGAGTGCTGGAGGCGGAGCAAGGTAGAGGCCACTTCTTGATTCAGTGCTGTGGTCTCTTAGCTGAGCTCCAGCAACTGTAGAATATGTTACTGGGTACAAATATTCCTTCCTTCCCAGTGTGAAAAGTACATCCCGGCTAGGCTATTGTGTTCTTTGCTTCATGGAGTCAAGTCACGAACATTTGTTTACATATCATTCAACAGTGACACACATTTATTAGATACCTACTGTGTACAGAACACTGTGCTCTTTGTTTGTCTTAGACCACATTTTAGCTCTCAGATTAACTTCCTTTTGCAACTCAGCACTGAATGTAAGAACAGCATGGAGTAAGTTTCCATATTTTAGATTTCCTGAACATCAGCGATTCATGTGTTGGAGAGGGAATTCTCATGACTATATCCATGTATATTCTGTGTCTAGTTAGTCAGTATTTATTGAGCAGCTACTGTGTCCCTGGTACTGTAAGTACCTGGGATACAAAGAATGGCAAAAGACAGTCCCTGCCCTGGAGACAACAAGAAAAACCAAATATGTACAGACAAGCTAAATACAGGATGAAGAGGAAATAATTAACAAAGGGAAGGCCCTAGAATTAAGAGGGTTTGGGAAAGGCTTTTCGACCTTCCTGTTGGGCAGAGGCCTGTGCCTCCCTTGAACACAGTCTGTGCTCGGTGAATGTTTGTTGAACTGAATTGATCTTGATCTGTCCTTTCTGAGATTCTGTGAGTCTGGAACCCAGTGAAGATACTAATGGGGCTCCCTGTCTGGTTTAGTCTCTTTCAAAAGCAAACACTGAAAAGTCTGGGATAATATGAAAAGACAGTCTTGGGTTTCATTCTTGAAGTTTTTTCTTCTGTATGGCATTGGTGGCTATAAACAAGCACTTGCTGGTCTGCCAATTAGCCATTCTGCTTTCATTCTTTTCCTCATTGTGTGTGCTACAGACAAAATCTTTTTTAAAAGTGTGTGTCTGTGAGACTGACCAGGAGAACACAATCTGTAAAAGACCTCAAATTTGGTTTTAATTGGATCCTACTGAAATTTTTTAAGACAAAGAAACATTTTTTTTTCAAGAAGAGCCCCCAATTCTACTCTGATATTCTTTTCAGTTCTGTGAAAGTCATATTACATGTTTCCCAGCTATCGGGTTTTGTGTTTTTAGAAATATATAATATACAAAAAGTCACTAGGGGGCACTTCAAGACTAAGAAAAAAACCAACCCCAAAAACCCAACCCTGAAACAGTGACAACTCTTCCACTTCACCATTAATGAGGTAAACAGTCCTGTACTAAACAAAATATAAAAAATATATAAGGAATTAAATATGCATTTAGGCGAAACTGTGATTCTATTTTCTGTGGGGGCTTTTATTTGCCTGTTTTTTCCTGAAACTGGACTTGGAATGAAATAACAGTCTTTTCCTTTAAATGAGGAGTGTTGTTTATGTTCTGAAATGAATTTCGGATAAAGGATTAGAATAACAATGCCATACTCAGTCCCTGGATCTGTGTCCTATTTGACACTTTATATTCTGTCCCATTTTTGTAGAATGCAGTTTTTACATAGGGATTAATATTGAGGAAATGTTTGCCTCTTGAATAAGGTATGGTTGTGGAGGACATCGAGCCCGACCCTAGAGGGTCACTGCTGTGACGTTCATGTGGCTTTTCTTGCCTTTTCTGGACAGTGCTACCAGTATTTTCTCCCCCTAACTATATATTCGTGCTGTGTTTATCAAGGCAGGAAAAGTGATGCATCCTTCACCCATTTAGCAGGCAGAAGGAGATGGAGCAAGGTAGCCCGAGTGAATGGCAGGTCTGGGTTCATTAGTCTGATAGTGAAGTGTGAGTTTCTAGAATGGAACATTAAGTATCCCTTCCTCCTTCTCTCCTCCCCCACCTCTTCTCTACCCCCACCTTATGCCTAATGACTCAGAGGCCTCTTGCCACAGCCATAGGAGATAAGTAGAGCCGCTGAAGCCTGGCAGGAATGCTCTTGGTGCTGAAGCTCATGCTGGGGGGAGGGTTTGGGCCCTTCCCCTTGAGAACTACAGGTGAGATTAATCAGAGTTGGGTCCCCGCTAAAGTCCCAGCACACCAAAACTAAATGGTAAACAAGGGAACAATTACGAAAAGTTTAGGGATGAAGGAGCAATTAGGACTTAGGATCTGAGGCAAAAAAAAAAAATCAAGGCCATACAGGAATTCAGGAGGTCAGAAGAAGATTGCTAGGCCAAGATCAGGAGTTAGGCCTGAGTTGTTGGGGACCCATGTAGGTCCAAGCTCCCAGTCTCTAAGAGAATAAGGTCAGAAGTAAATCATAGAGCAGAAGGCAGTACTTGATTGGTCCTGGTGCTACATCCCCCTTTACCTGATGCTAGATCACAGGTTAATTCCTGGGTGCCCTTTGGGGTCTCAACCATGGACCCTCAGGGCCAATTCTGTAGTCTGCTCAAAGGTAAGGACTGTGTCATTTCTTTTTAAATTCTGAACAGTGGAGGCCCGATGAATGCTCTTGGCCATGTGGCAGGCAGCATTATACAGTTAAAATGGAAAACACCTCAAGAATTTTGAGTCAGAAGACTTGTGTTCAAACCCCCTGTGGGTCCTCTCCCTGTTTCCAGTACCACTGCATGCCCTGGGGATCCATTGTTGCTTATGTGGCTATTCATGGCACCTGCCCAGATGCCCAGCCCAGGTTGTCTTCTGTGACTGCAGAAGTGGTATTCCAATTGGATGGGCCATATACTCTGTTCTCTGCCAATCTAATGGCCACATAGTAATATAACACGGAATGATAATGGGTAAGTGTATTTGCCCTCATAAATCATGTGTTTGTATTATAGTAGATATTTTCTGAATAATCACTAATAGCAAGTATTTACATAGCATTTTAAAGTGTGCAAAGCACCTAAAAATATCTCATTTTATCCTTATAACATTATTTCCTTATAACAGCTCTGGGAGGTAGATGCTCTTAGTATCCCCATTTTGCAACTGGGGACACAAAGGCTGAGGGAGGTTAAGAGATTTGCCCAGGGTCACATGGAACGTGTCTAAGGCAGGATTTGAACTCAGGTCTTCCAGACTCCAGGTTCAGCACTCTGTCCATTGTTCCACCTAACTTCCTGAAGTCCCTATTTGGCATACTTCAGTCCTAAAGCTACTTCCTGATAAATAAATATACACCCCCACTCCAATCGGAACTGCAGAAGCTTTGTCCCTTCCCCAACTCCCAAAGACAGGAATGGGAAGAAATCTGCAAAGAGGCACATCTGTCTCTTTTATCCTTTTTATCTCCGTAGAGTCTCCAGTTCCTGGTGCCAGTGTTCTGAACCCCCATCCCCAACGACACCATGCTGCCTTTCCAATAGGAAGGACAGCTCCCAGTTATTTCTTATATGAACATTTTTAAGAGCCAGCTCTCTCCAATAGTTTTGTCCAGGTCTCTAAAAGAGCATCAGCAGTGAGTCCTGCGGTCTGGGCCAATGATTGTTGCTTCTCTGAATCCCTGAAATCAGAAAGGCCTCTCAGGTCATCTTTTCCATCTTTTGCCACTGCATGATGCCTACTGAGCTTCAGATAGAAATTTGATCCTTTTGTTCCTTTTATTTTCCCTTTTCAAAGATTCAAGCTCCAGTTCCATTGCTATCCAGGGCTGCAAGGCTAGTTAGATTTTCCAGGATTGAATTTGTATAAAGTATGCCTATCTTTAATGTTTATCATAGCATAAGATTTAGAATGGGAAGAGGCTTTAGGGAGCATGTAGTTTAGTATTTACCAGCCTGTGAGTTGCAGATTCCAGGGGAAAGCAGTGGGAGGGAGACTTACTGTAATTGTCTCATGAATCCATAGGCATATCAAGTATTGTCAATTTAAATCTTTACCTCCAACAAAATATACAGCTTGATTCAATATTATAAATAAGAAACATTCTGTATATTTTCTCTTTCTTCTGGAACAAATGTCTTGGATATATTTATTTATTATTATTTTAAAATGTACATGGATGATTTGATTGATAAAAATGACTTAAAACATTAGTGAGTTGCTGCTAGCTTTTTGACATTATGTATTTTAGTAATCAATGAACATAAATAGTACAACTGCTATTGCTGGTAAGTTTGGAAAATTTTTTGGCATTAGAAAGGGTCCTCCTACTCAGGAAGGTTGGGAACCACTGAGCTAGTCCAACCTCACTTTATAGGGGAGGTAAACAAGGCCCAGATTGGGGAAGTGACTTATTCCATGTGTTACAGGTTTCTTTATCCCAGCCATGAACCATACTTGTGATTGAATATCATCGTAGGGAGAACAGGTAAGTTCCTGTACTAAAAAAGAAGCGAGAAAAAAGATGAGGGCATCTATGTAGGATGGTGAATGGCCTAGAAGAGATGCAGCCCAGGTAAGGAGGCAGCATGATTTGAGGGCAACACCATTGGATTGGGAGTCTGGAAATCTGGATTCTAGTGCAGGCTCAGTGTTACTTAGCTGTGTGGACTTAGGAAAGTCCCTTCTCCCTTATGGAATCAATTTCCTCAAATATAAAATGGAGATAGTAAGCTATATGGCCCTTCAATTTCTAAGACTGATTCTAGTGAACCTTCTACTTAAATGCCTATAGAGTAAGAGTTATCAAGTTTCTTTATATTCTGGATTCCTTGGGCACTCTGGCAAGTTTTGTGTCATGGATCCTTTGGGCAAGCCCATGAACCCCTTCTCAGAACAATGTTCTTAAATGTATAAAGTAAAATACATAGGATAACAAATAAAACTATTTATATTGAAATACAGTTATTTCATGGACCTGAGGTTAAGAATCTTTATAACAGATTAAGTGGATTGTTTTTCGGTATGATGTAAAACCACATTGAAGAATATCATTCTCCTGCTCTAAGATATTCAGGGGCTCCCTGTTTCCTCTAGGATAAAAGACAGGGACCATAGCCTGGCTTTTAGGACTCTCCACAGTGTGGTTCCCACCTACCTCCCCGGCTTATTTTCCAATATTTTCCTTTATCCATTCTACAGCTAAACTTGGGCTGTCCCTGAATCTTTTTCTCCTGTCTCTGTGCATATCCATAAGCTTGCTTATACAGTATCATAGGACTCAGAACTGGAAGATACCTTAAAGGTCACCTAGTCCAAACTTTTAATTTCATAAAAAAAAAAACTGAGGCCCCTGCCTGGATCATACTCCTACCTCATCTCTGCTTAGTGAGCCGTTCTTCCTTCAAGGCCCAGTATGAGTTTCACCTCTTTCATGAAGCTTTGCCCAATGTTCTCAGCTAAATTTTCCCTACACAAATTTTTGGAGAACATTTTGTCATCATCCCTCCATTGTCCCTAGCACACCAGACATTCTGTTATACTTAGGGCACTTGGCAGTTTTTGATTTGTGCCTCTATGAAATACAGTGGCAGAGTGTCACAGTAATATTTAAGTAGGTTTGCTTCAAATCTGTTTCTAGGTTGCAGCAAACTCTGCTTTCTGGAGTCCTCAGTGTTCTGACACTTTCCTGTCTATTCCCTGAAAGGCCTTTGAGTATGAATCATGAACCCTTTACTAAGTTGTTCAGGGGTAGAGGTCATGCCAGTTTTCATTTTTGTGTCTCCAGTGCCTAGCAGAGTGTTTTGCACATAGTAGGTGCTCAAGGAATGCTTGTTGAATTTGCTTTTCATCAAATTTCTTGCAAGAATCCGCAGTTAATTCATTAGATTCTGTTATCTTTTCAATTCCTTTCTTAAAATAGGTTTCCAGGTCATTATGTAATTCATTCTGAAAACATCACTGCATCTAACTATTTCTCCCAAACTATAGTCAACTAATCAAATGTAAGTTAGGTTAATACTTAATTTTGACTACCATCTAGGACAAGATGTTTTTCTGTTCATAAATATGGCACTCCTAGATTCTACTTTTCTTTCCAACATGGATAGCCCATCCTCTAAGAAATCACTTAGGGACCATGCTGGGATGTTAAGTACTGATGGGCTGCGGGACATTTTTGTTGCAGTGCTTTGCAAAGCAGGACTGCTTTTTACAAATACATTAAACATTAATATGTACAGAATGGGCAGTTTTATAGTGCAGAAGCAGGAGTTTCCTGGACATGCATTTATTTATTTTTTATTAATGTAACCTTAGCATGCCACATATTTCTAGTGGAATTCAAGTGCTGAAAAGGCTTCACTGGACCCAATAAATACTTTATGATTCCATTTAAGACCAAGGGAACCAATAAACTCACCCCAATTTACATTTCAGTGGAGTCTCATAAGTAATGTATAAAGTATGTCTCTGAACTGTCTCTCAGAATGCCTTTAACACCTCATCACGCACATGACCTATTCAGGCAACAGAGGTCAGAGAAGTGGGAACCAAGCCCCTTCAAACTGTTTTTTCCCATCCTCACTACATTCAATTCTCTATTATCAACATATAGGCAATTCAAAATAGTGTCTGTATTCAGCTCCTCTTTGGTGAGTTCACCTACTTCCCATAGCTATAACTATCATTTCTATGCAGGCGATTCCCAAAATCTAACTATCTAACTCTTACCTTTCTTATCAGTTCCGGTCTTTTTATCTCCAATGAATTACTAGACACTTTGACATGTATGTGCTCTTGGCACCTCAAACTCTGTGTATCTAAAAATCATGATGAAATTATAAGATTATGAGGCTATGATTTTGTGGGCAAAAAACTGAAGATGATAGGGGTACAGATGATATTTTCAGAAGTCAACCGATCAATCAACATTGTGTGAAGGGGAGGGTTGCAGAAGAAAAAAGACTTACAAAGTGAATAACTGGTTAAGAAGATGGCATCTGAGGATAGGATTTGAATTGCTGAACTATGACTGAAAATAGATACGTGATGAACTCTTGACCAGAGATGTAGTGAATTTAACAAAGCCTAGTAGAAAATGTACTTGCTGGAAGTCATGCAAACCCAGTCAAAAGAGTTTTAACCAGAAAAGTGGAAGAAGAAAACTACCAGTATAAAATCATCAGACTAGATTCCATAAAAATAAAGAGCTAAGCCCAGGTCCTCAGATGTCTGTACGCAAATGTGAAAAAGTATGATTAACAAGTCAGTTGAACTGGATGGAGATTCTAACACAAGAAGATACATATGACATCACAGGTGTCATTGAGAATTGGTAGGAATGGGAATAGTAAATGAAATAGAGTCTCTGAAGGGCACAAAGTATTGAAAGTGATAACACCATAGATTTAGAGCTGGAAGAGACTACCCCTCTCATTTCATCTCAGAGATGAGTGAAATGATGTGCAGGATCACACAGCTAGTGTCAGAGGTTGAGGATTGAACCCACATCTTTTTAACTCCAAATCCAGCACTCAGTTGACTATGGAACAAGGAACAGCAAAGTAAAGCATGTGCATGTGGGGGTGGAGGAGTATTATAAATACAAAAGCCATATTCATGCATGGAAATACGGAAATCAGAAGAGGGGAAGTGTAATAGAAAGCATCTGTATAAAGCTCAAAGAGGCTATCTGAGGACATCTTGACCTACGTGATGGGAAATAGAACTAGATAAAGAGTTCAGGAAACTGCAAGCCTGTCATGGAGGTATAATACAGTAATGAATGGAGATTTCAATGATCTGAGCATCAGATTGGAGCAGCTAGGTGCCACAGGTCATACAGAATTGTGCCAGGAGTCAAAAAGACCCAAGTTCAAATCTAGTCTCCTATGCTTACTAGCTGCATGACCCTAGGCAAGTCACTTAACTTCTGTCTTCCTCAGTTCCCTCATCTGTAAAATAATAATAGCATCTACTTCCTGGGGTTGTGAGCATCAAAGGAGATAAAGCACTTAGCACAGTGCCTCACACATAGTGGGTGCTTAACAAATACTTATTTTCTCCTTTTTTTCCTTCCATCTTTCCTCTCTCCCTTTTATTTGTCCTCCTTTCCTTCCCTTCTTTATTGCTCAAAGAAGAACAATTTATATATATATGTATATATATATTTAAACTTTCCTTAATGATAATTTTGTTCTTTAAAAGGTGAAAGAATCTATTTTTAAGAAAATAGAAATAGAAAATAAAAATAGAAAAATTGTTAGAAAATAGAAATTTTTAAGAAAACAGAAAACAAAACATTGTTTCTTAATAAAGAGGGACCTGGTTGCTAGGTTGAAATGGTTGGAATTTCATAGGGTTTACTCTATCTTAGAATCTGTGTTAAAGGATTGGAAAGCTAGTCAGAGTTTGATATTTACCCTTAATCAGAGGTTCTTAACCTAGGGACCACAGGCTTCTAAGAAATCTGTGATAGATTTCAGGGGGAATCTTTAACTTGGATGGGAAAAAATTACATATTTATTTTCACTAACCTTTTTTTGGTAATCCTATGCATTTATTTTATGCATTTAGAAACATTATTCTGAGAAGGGTTCAAAAAGCTTTGCCAGACTGCTGAAGGAATCCATAACACAAAAAATAGTTAACAACTACTGACCTATACTAAAAGTGTATCTTTTTCAAAGTGTTCAGAGAAAGGATTAACAGGATCCTGAGAACTAAAATTTTACTTGCGAAGTACCTTAGGAAGGATGAGAAACTTTCAAATATGCAATCCTGACAACAAAAAAGAAACAGTTCTGATAAAGAGGAAAATTGGGAATGGTGAGGAGACCAAGTGTGGCTGCACAGGGAACTCAATGATAAAACACACCCACACACGTATATGGATATATCTCTGTGTATGTATGTATGCATGCATGTAAGTGAGGTAAAATAATAGATGAATACAGAAACATGGACAGCTCCTACAAAATTATCATTATGAGCAATAATCTCAGAACAAAATGATACTGACAAGAAAAACTAAGGGAGAAAAAAATTGATTTTTTATCCTCTTAAAAAAATTAAGTTAGGGAAAATATGAGGATCGAGGAAGGGAGAGAGCTATTGATTGGGGGTAGATTGAATGATGAAAACTGATTATGGAGAGAAACTATACTGGCTTAACTCTTATTTTGTTTTTGTTTTCTCTGCCAAGAGTTATCTTTGAGTCAGAAAGAAAAGAACAAAACTGGCTAATAGGGAGTCGAAATCCTTTGATTAGTTTGTGTCACTGGATGACTATACCACAGAGCACTGAAAGAACTTGCAAATTTGATTCCATAAACTCTGTCAATGATCTTTGGAAGATAATGGATCATAGAAGAAGCAGAAGAGGTTTGGAGAAGGGCAAATGTCTCATTTTTCAAAAGATGGAGGAGACCCTGAAAACAATAGACAAGTGAGCTTGATTTCAATTCCTGGAAAAATTATAGAATGTTAATAAAAATATGTTTAGTGATCATTTAGACATGGTTTTAGAGAGCCAGTATGGTTTCGTCAAGAGTAAATCATGGTAGTATAACTTCGTTTACTTTATTTTATAAGTTTACTAATAGATAAGGAAAATTTAGAAGTAATTTGATTCTCTTTCAAACACCCTAACCATTCAGTCCCTTGACCTACTCACTTTCCATGAGCTACTCCTCCAACTCACCTCAGTTACACACAAAAATAGTCATAACCTTCATCTTGCCATCAGCCACAAATGTACCACCTCCACATTCAAGAATCCTGAAATCCCCTTACTTGACTCTAATGGCTTTTCATCTTTCCCTGTGCCTTTCTTTACAATACCCTATTCCTTGTCTGCACCATGACTTAAAGTCCCTTTGACCCCTCAATTTTTTCCCAAGCCAGCTCCCATGCACTTAACCACTCTCTCGTCTTCTCCCCATCTTGACCCTTTGGTGATCCAATTTAACTCTACACTGTACTCCCCTCTTGAATCCTTACCCCCTTATCATTTTGCTGATCATGCCCTACAAAATCTCAGCCTTGAGTAATCCCACTATTTATCACTTTTGTTTGAACACACTTACTCTTGAAGAAAGATGGGGAATAACATGCAATTGTTCTGTGTCCACTAAAAATTTACGTTAACCTCAACTGGGCCCTCATTACTCCTGGGCAATACTTCTACACTTGCCTTATGAACTCACTATCCTACTCTGTACAATCCCTTCATCCAATCTTCCAAACCTTTCAATCCCTCTTCAAACCTCACATGTCTCCCTCTCCCCCAACTCTCTCGGTTGAAAGACTTGCTTCATATTTTACTGAAAAAATTGAGGTCATTCAGCATGAGCTCCCCCTTCTCCCTTCTTCTTCACCTCAAATGATTCAGGTGCCTTTGGCCACTCTCTCCTCCTTCACCCCTGTCTCACATGGTGAGGTGGCCTTACTCCTTACCAGGGCTAACTTCTCTACCTGCTCCAGTGATCCCATTGCATTCTATCTTCTCTAACAGATCGCCCCCTCTGTCATCCTCAGTCTATCACTTAATTTCAGCCTCTCCTTGTTTACTGGTTCATTTTGTACTGCCTACAAACATGCTCAGGTCTCCCCTCTCCTGAAACAAAAATCCTTATTTAATCCCTCCATCACCACTATCTATTGTTCTATATCCCTTCTGCCCTTTGGAGCAAAGCTTCTCAAAAAGGCCATTTATAAAAGGTGCCTACACTTCTTCTCCTCTCAGTCTCTTATCCCCTCATAATCCGGCTTCTGACCTTATCATTCCACCAAAACTGTTCCCTCCAAGACTACTGATGATCTCTTAGCTGCCAAATCCAATGGGCTCTTCTCTATTTTCATTCTCCTTGTTCTTTCTGCAGCCTTTGACACGGCTGATTACCTTTTCCCCTTTTGTACTCTCTAGGTTTTCAGAACACTACTCTTTCCTTGTTCACCTTCTACTAATCTGACTCCTGAGTCTCCTTTGTTGGATCCTCATCTAGATCATACCTGTAATTATAGGTATCCATCAGGATTATGTCCTAGATCCTTTTCTCCTTCCTCTCTATGTTATTTCACTTAGTGATCTCATCATCTCCTGTGGATTTAATTACTATCTCTAGCTGACTATTTTTAAATTTACCTATCTTACTCCCACCTCTCTGCTGACCTCTAATCTTGCGTCTCCAACTGTCTTTCAGACGTCTTGAACTGGATGTCCAGTAGACATCTTAAACTCAATATGTCCAACACAGAACCTGTTATCTTTCTTCTCAAACCATCTACCCCCCTACCTTCCCTATTACTATAGAGGACACCACCATCCTCAGTCCTTCAGGCTTACAACGTAGGAGTCTTCCTGGACTTCTTACCATCTGTAACCCCCCATATACAATCCCTTGTCAAGGCCTGTTGATTTCACCTTTGTAGCCTCTCTCAAACATTTCCCCTTATCTTTTTTTACACTGCCACCACTCTAGTCTCTCCCCACTCCAATCTGTCCTCCATTCAGCCACAAAAGTGACTTTCCTAAAACATAGTTTCAACCATGTCACTCCTCTACCACCCTTCCAATAAGCTCTCTGTTGTATCTAAGATCAAGTACAATACCCTCTGTTTGACATTGAAAGTCCGTAATCTAAGCTCATGCAACCTTTCTGGTCTTCTTACATCTTTCTCCACACTATGTACTATTTATAATCTGGTAACACTGGCCTCTTCCTGACTGTTGAATGAATAAGATGCTCCATCCTCAGCTCTGGGCATTTTCTCTCTCTGTTCTTCATGCCAAGAATGCTCTTCTTCCTCAACTCCATCTATTGACTTTTCTGGCTCCCTTTAAGTCTGAAGTAAAATCCCATATTATACAGGAAGCCTTTACCCAACCCTGTTAATTCTAGTGACTTCCATCTCTTAATTATCTCCTATTTATCCCATACATAGCTTGTTTGTATATATTTGTTTGCATGTTGTCTCCCCATTATATTGTTTCTTGAGGAAAGGGTTTCTCTTTTGTATCTTTTTGTATCCCCAGCAGTTAGCCCGGTGCTCGGCGTGTTAAAGGCACTTAATAAATGTTTATCGACTGACTGATCTATAAGATGATGGTATTAGACTAGCCGGCCTCTCGGTTTTCTTCCAGCTCTAAATATATGATCCTATATTAACCATGTGTGACAGTGTATGCAATATTCCACACCTGTAACAGTACCTGCCTCCCCCCTGCCCCAAATTCTCTGTGCAGGAGACAAGGGTTTGTATGATTCCTCATCTGTCCTTTGGAATCATGGCTACACCCTTCTCTGAATCCATTTGCTTCTTGAAGTTACAATTCCTACCTTTTTTCTTGTGTCTTCATTCTCCTACTTCCTAATGACAATCACCACTCAGAGTAGACCATGCCGTATGCGAGCGTTGCCCGTTGTTTGTGCTAGGATGTTTTACTAGAATATTTTCTCCTTGAGACAGGTAGATGGCAGATAGAGCACTGTGCCTGGAGTCAGGAAGACCTGAGTTCAAATGCAGCCTCAACCTGGGTAAGTCACTTTGACCTCTGTTCACTTCAGCTTCCTCCTCTGTAAAATGGGCATAGCAGGATTGTGGAGATGTTGACTAATTCTGCTCACTTTGAATGCAATGCTGAACAGTAGCAATGCCTTTCATTCAAATGCCCTATGCTCATAAAAGAGCTGCTAAATCTCAGGACCGTTTTGAAATGTATATTTTTACGTTTTGGAATTGGAATAATCCTAGCAAAAACAACTGAAAACACTAGCATGAGGTATGAGCTACCTTTAAAAAAAGAGAGAGAGAGATCAAAAATTAAACATCTCACAGCCTACTTTGGGTGGCAATTGTTGTCATTAGAATTTCAGGGATTAAAATATCTGCATTGAAATCCTAACAAGTGTCATCATTTAAGCTGCCACAGTGTCTAATTATTATGCATTGCTTGCACATAACATAAATAGTTGTAACCTTTCTGTGAAGAGCAAAGTCAGGAAATGTTAATCCATGGGGATGCCAGCCCTTCCTACCGTACCAACCCTATCTTTAAGGTTTGTTCTGGTGTGCTTGGTTTAAAAAAAAAAAACATGACGCAGAATGAGAAGAAGAAAAAAAAGAAAGCCAACCCCCAAACCCCTAAACCCTCTCACTCCAATAGAATTGCCTCCAGTATGCTGTGTGTGCATTAGTAAAATTGATCTCCAGGAGAGTTCTTCAAACTGATTACTTAACGGTCTCATTCAGGGCTTGTGCAGAGGGAGAGAAGTCAGCAGGACCAAAATTTAAGGAAGCTGGAAATGCTAAAGCTCATTAAGGTTACTAGGCTTCGGAAAAACAAGCCCCCAACTGTACCTTGGCGGAAGTCTAATGCACATTACACCTTGAAAGCAGGTCCTTTGAGCATGAGTGCTTGGCACAAATTACATTAAAAACTACTCATTTGGAGGGAATGTGATTTTTATGTATTCATTTCAATTCATTCTCCCCGATTCCTTTGGGCAATGATACAATTCAGTCTGATTTTCTGGTGGGGGACTTTCAGTCTTCCAATTTAAACTTTTAAAAAAAATCGTAATATTACCTCTTCTCCCTTGCATCATTTTGTCTCTTCCTCTATTCCTCTTCCCAACCTCCCCCTCCACACCTCCCCCAAACTGGCTAAGGTAGAATTTCTCTCGGATACAGGAACTATAGCTTTCTGTAGCTGTTTATACAGAGCCGTAGGCATGGCAAATGCCCCCGCACCCTAAGTGTTACTGCAGGTGGTTCTGGGTAGGGAAACCTGAGGGCAGAAGTAGGGGCCCCTCTAGGCCAAGAGAACCTAGAAATCAGCATGCACTGACTTGTAACAGGCTGAAGTCTCGTACTTAGGAACCCATTTCAGGATAATAATGCCAGCTTCAGATAAAGAGAGGCTACCTGAGTGGTCACTTTTCTTGGCACCTATAAGGGGCCGATGCCGACCCCGGGGCTGTTAGGACCCTAGCACTTGGCCTGTTTCCTGGGTAAACCAGACAGGCTTAGTAGGAGTGGAACAGCAGGCACCCGGAGGAAGGGCCCTCCGCCCTTGGGAAGCCCCCTGTAGTCAACCTACACATGCGGGCAGAGCCTGTCCACGAGGGACACACGAGCCCAGAAGGAGGGACCCAGCTGGCCATTCCCTAGTGCTCTTGGACCATTGCCTAACGCAGTGAGTTATTACTTTACTTACCAGGACACCTTTGATACTTTACAGGAACATCCTGCCTCGTGTCTCGTGTAGCCCATGTAGCCTAATACCATATTGCAACATGCCCGAGCGTTCCCATGCCCTCGTAGATACTGTAGTGCAACATTCCTCCTCGTTCCCATACCCTTACAGATAGCGCCTTGCAACAATCTCGATCCTTCCCATGCCCATGCTGAGACCCATACTGAAACAAAGTGCAGCAGTATACCCGTACTGCAACATTTCTGGTCTTCCCCATGCTGTCAACATCATACTCATTGGCCGCTTGCTTATGCTCAGGTAGTGCAAACCCTATAAAAATGGATGATTTCTCCCAATAAATAGGAGTTCCTTCCACCTTGACTCCCACCTCATTCATCACGTGCTGAGACAAGTCCTTGGTGGACAAGGACCCCCAGAGGAGACCGGAACAGGCACCCATATTCTTAATTCCTTTATTTGTCTTTTACATCAGTTGCCAAGACTAGATGATTCTACCTTGCTAACATATCTCTCATTTATACCCCACCCCTGCTGCATTTCTCCACATACAGCCATTAACCTGATTAAGACTATCATCACTTCTTTCTTGGACTTTCTTAGTAGCCTTCTAATGGGACTTCCAGTCTCTACTTTCTTTAATTCATCCTTTACACGGCTGATAAATTAACATTACTAGAACAAAGGTCTGTTGATCTCCTGCTTAGACATCTTCAATGGCTCCTTATTACCTTTATGACAATATGGGGACCTTGAATCTGGCATACCGGAGGGTCATACATTTTGATATCATATAATCTAACTCACTCATTTTATATTTGAGCAAACTGAGAAGTTAAGTGATTTGCCCAACCTCCTACAGGTAGTAAGTCCAGTGTTTGAGTTCGTGTCTTCCGATTCCAAAACTAGCAACCTTTCAGCTGCATCCCCAATTTGCCTTCCATCTCTCTTTCCAGATTTCATAATACTCCCTTTCCCACTCTCTTCTGCTTTAGCCAAACGAGCCTTTTGACTGTTTCTCACCCTTGAGGCTCTTAATTTTGGGCCTTTGCACTGACTGTCCCCCATGCCTGGATCAAACTCCCTCCTAATTTCTGCCTTTGAGAATCCTGAGGTTCTTAGCTCAGATGTCACATTCTCTGTGAAGGCTTGCCTGATCTCAATGATGGTTAATGCTCTCTTCCCCTCAAATTATCTTTTATTTGCTTAACAGCCTATTTGGTGTATTGCTTAATAGAATAAGAGTTTTGAAGGCAGAGACTGTTTTTCATTTTTGTCTTTGGATTTCCACAGGCACAGTGCCTTGCCCATGTTAGGGGCTTAATGAATATTTGTTAAATTGAATTGAATTGGTGGTGGGAAGGGGGCAAGGTTATTAATATTGTTATTGTGCCGTACCTCCTACTTCTACTCCTGGGTAAACAATTTTATCATGAATTCGGCATATTAATAGTTTGATCAAAAATAGAATTGGAAAATATTTTGGGCTAGGCCTGCTTTGGTAGTTTAGATTCTATGTTGGAACAAAATGAAATATTTGTAGGTCATTTGTGGAAGATTTGCTTAGCCATAGCAAAAGTAGGATATTCAACAAGGGTAGTCTCTGAGGACCCTTTGAAGTGATATAGCTGAAGAAAGGCCCCTTTGCCTCAGTTGTTCATTGTGCTCCACTAGCAAAATATCTTAGAAGTCCTGGAGCTCCTGGTAGATGTTTTGTACTTAGGTCATAAAGAAGAAACATCAACAGCTCTCTGAGGCAAATAAGTCCCAAGGACAGTCTCGATACTTTTTCAGAAAAAAAATAGCCTACCCTGCATGAGGCCCTCTAGGTCCTCATGTATGGCCCTTTAACATTAGGGGCTGCACTTGAGGGCCACACATGGTCTCAAGGCTGCAGGTTTCCCACCCCAGGTTAGAATATTGCTCTTAGCATAGAAGGCAATTTAGAGGCCTCATCTTCCACATAATTCAGAATGCCTTTCTGTAAAATCCCTGAAAGATACTCATCCAGCCTATGCTGGGATATCTCTAATAAGGGCAGGGGTAGGTCGAGGGCGTAGGAGAGCCGGGGGATTCTGCAGCCAGTTCTAATCCAATGAGAACTAGATTGTTAAATTTTCAGTGTGAGCATTTACAACTTGGAACTCAGAAAACTACAAATCAGGGCTAGGTTTATTGTTTTGTTGAATGTTTAGACTTAAAAAAAGTGATATAGAAAATGATAATAACTCAGATTAAACTTAAAAGTGTATCTTGCTCCAGAAGCAGGGGGTTTGTGTATGTAGAAGGAACCAGAGGAGGTGTGAAGCATAGGGTTCAGGGCAGAGGGGCTAGCTAATTTAACAAAAAAATAGAGTATGAGAGATCTCTAGAAGGATTCACTTAACATTTATTTTTATCTGGTTAATCCTGGGCATAGTCATCCCCTCAGACCTTCTTCGAATGAAACGTTAAGGTCCTGTACAGGAGGTAGGGAGCAGCAAGGAGAAGCATGGGTCATGGGGCAGACAGAGGTTAAGTGACTTGCCCAAGATCATACACCTAGTATGTGTCTGAGGTTCGATTTGAACTTAGGTTTTACTTTAGGCCCAACATTATCACCGTACCACCCAGCCGCTCACAAGTAAGCACAGTCAAGCAAAACAAACTCTTCTATTGATCTCGTTCAAAAACGTGTGTCTTGTTCTTCATATTAGTTCATTACCTTCCTGGCAGGAGGTGGGTAACTTTCTTTATCATCAATCCTCTAGAATCTTGCTTGATCATCGTGTCAGTCAGAGACCTTAAGTCTTTCGAAGTTGTCTATGTTTGCAGTGTTAGTGTGATAACAAATTATCCTACCGGTTCCGCTCATTCTGTTCTTCATCAATCAGACAGGTCTTCCTAGGAGCAACAACAATTCAGTAGCAGCAGCTGTTGAGGTGTAAGACCCAACAAGACCAGCAACAAGAGCTGCCAGCTTGGGTTCTTTAGATCTGCTTTTCTAAGGAAAGCAACTGGAAGGGGTTAACAATCTCACTTTAACCACACATACAAATATCATTCACTTAGTTCAGGAGGAAAAGCCCGCACCCTGAACTTCAGAGCAGATACAAATAGAAATTACAAACATCAACAGACAGAACTTGCCTGATTCAAATCACAATTCATAGTTACCAAAGAACCAGTGGGTCTGGGTTAGCAAAGCTGAGGGGCTTGCCCAGAGTCTCAACACTCCTTCCATGAATGAGCTCCAAAGGAAAAACGCCAACCTCTGAGTTTATATACCCTGTTCAAGGTCAAAGGGCTTCACAACATGAAACTCAAACCCATGTGACCTAAAAGTGTCACAGATATGTGACACAAACTCATGTAAACTAGGTTTTCCCTTGAGGTAAGGAGGTCATCAGACTCCTGATTTAATCAAAGAAACAAAGCCAGACTCTTCAAGGGCATTTGATTAAATAAATGCTTCAAAAGAGAAAACAGTAAAATAAAAAAAAGTCCCACCTTAATTACTGATACACTAGATTTTTCTAAAACTGTGCCTTTCATCATATGGTAGCATTCCATTCCACTCCTACTCCATAATTTGTTCAGCTACTTCCCAGCTGATATTTACCACCTTAGAAAGAAGGGACTTTCTCCAAACAAGGTCGGATGACCTGTCTGTGAAAGCTATTGCCTTTACGATAGGATTTACTTGACAAAAGTAAGTCTTTACAATAGGTTCAGATTAAAAACATTTTTTAAAGGGACCTTCTATCATATAGTTGGGGACTGAGATTTTAATCATAACCTTACAACTAGCTGGCTATGCAGTAATAGTCTGGTCTCATTGTCATCATCACCATCATCTTTAATTTCTTTATCTTCATCATCATCATAATCACAATCAATAAACAGCTGTATCTTAGTTGGACCAACAACGTGTCAGTCACTATGCTGGCTTTGAGTACTGGCTACATTTTCACTTATTCTCCTTGGCTTACTGGTTGAGGTGGGGAAGTTGGAATATTCCTTCTTCTCTTCCACTTCCAGGTTCTCCCTTTATCTCTATCACTCAGTAACCTCTCTTCCTTTGAGGTTCGGGATTCATATCTACCACCCAATCAAAATCCTGGTGGCTGTTGCCTACAGACACCCAGGTCATACTCCTTCCTTCCTCGATGAGTTTGACACTTGGATTACAAGTTTTTCTCTCCTCTCCATTTCCTACCTTCATATGAGGGGACTTCAACATACATACTGATTCTCTCTTAAATATCCCAACTACTCAGTTCTTGAAACTACTCATTTTCCATGAGCCACTCCTTCATCCTACCTCAGCCATACACAAAGATGGTCATACCTTTGATCTATACATCACCCAAGAATGTACCACCTCCGTGTTCAATGATTCTGAAATCCCCTCATCCAACCTTTATGTATTGGCTTTTCACCTCTCTCTCTACCTTCCTTTATATAACTCTACTTTTCATTCACATTGTAACCTCTAATCCCTTGACCCCTCACTTTCCTCCCAGGTTATCTCCCCTGCACTAGCCAGTCTTTTCTCTTTTCTCCATCTTGACTGCTTGGAGAAACAGTTCAACTCTTCAGTGTCCTCTTTTGAATCCCCAGACCTCTCATCATTTTGTTGATTATGCCCTGCCAAGCCTGAGCCTTGTATTACTCCCACCATTTGTTGCTTTTGATCAATGAAGGTGGAGAAAATTACACAACTGTTCTGACTGGGTCCTCTACAAATTTATGTTACACAATCTCAGCTGGGCCCTCACTGCTACTAGACAATCCTATTATACCTCCCTTATCAACTCACTGTCCCCCTCTACACAGCAACTCTTCCAAATCTTCTCATACCTTTCAGCATCCCCCCCCCAACAACTCTCTCAGCTAAGAACCTTGTCTCATATTTTACAGAAAAAATTAAGGCCATTTGTCATTACCTCCTTCTCCTCTTTTCCTCTTCTTCTATCTCTGGGTTGCCTTCTGCTATTATCTCCCCTTCGATTCCCATTTAACATGATGAAATGTCCTTACTCCTTCCCAAGGCTAACCTCTCTACCTGTTCAAGTGATCCCATTTCATCCTGTCTCCTACAACAGGTCACCCCCTGTGATCCTCACTCTTTCACTTATTTTCAGTCTTTTCCTCTGTATTGATTCATTTTCTGCTGCCTACAAACATACTTTTGTCTCCCCCATCCTGAAAAAACCCTGACTTGACCCTTCCATCCCCTTTATCTTTCTAGATTTCTTCTTTCCTTTGCAGCTAAACTATTAGAAAAGGCTGTATGTAATAGATGCCTCCATTTCCTTTCCTCTCCCTCTCTTTTTAACCCCTTGTTATCTGGCTTCCAATCTTATCATTCCAATAAAACTGTTCTCTCCAAAGTTACTAATGATCCCAGTTGCCAAATCCAGTGACCTTTCCTCTATCCTCATTCTTCTTGACTTCTCTAAAGCCTTTGACACTATTTGATCACTCTCTCCTCCTTGGTACTCCCCTCTCTTTAGGTTTTTGAGGTAGCATTTTCTCTTGGCTTTCCTTCTACCTATCTGAGTGCTCCTTCTCCCTCTCCTTAACTGGATCCTCTTCCAAATCACTCCTTTTAGGTGTCCCTCAGGTTTTTGTCCTGGGCCGCCTTCTCCCTCTATATTATTTCACTTCTTGATCTCATTGGCTCCCATGCGTTTAGTTGCCATCTCTATGCTGATGACTCTCCAATCTATTGTCCTGCCTCAACTTCTCTGTTAACCTTTAATCTCATATTTCCAACTGCCTTGCAGATATCTTGAATTCGATGTCCAGTAGGCATCTTAAATTCAATATATCCAAAACAGAGCTTATTATCTTTCTTCCTGTAAGTTAGGTATTATAATTACCCTTACTTTACTGTTGAGGAAACTGAGACAAACAGAAATTAAGTGACTTGCCCAGGGTTACACAGCTGCTAAGTGTCTGAGGCTGGATTTGAACTCAGGTTTTCTTTACTTCAGACCTAGCACTTTGTCTACTACATCACCAGCTGCGTCAGCCACAAGCTGAGGGGATCGGGATAGACCTCAAGTAGAAGGAGGCATGAGGTACAACAACAACTACTACTCATTTTTATATAGCACCTTAATTTTCATGAAGTACTTTCCTTACATAAGGAGGGGCAGAGGTGGCTGCATACTCTGGCCACTTTTGGAGACTCATGTGCTCTGGTCCCCTGTTAATGGACATATATGCACATCCAGGGGCTTCTGGTTGGTTCCTCGGTCTTCATGATACAGGGGACTGGACTGACCCAGTAGTATGTGGCATACAGTAAATGCTTAATGAATGTTTATTGGCTATGCCAGAGAGTATTGGCCACTGATCCTACTGCTGTACCATTCCCATCATGGTGGACCAAGGGACCATCCAGAGACCCCTGGCTGTCTTTATATGTTAACAGGCAGCCAAGGTATGATATATGTGGTTCTATAAGTGGCCCAAGTGTGCACTGGGCCCAATTAACTGCTGTTGCACTTAAAACACTGCTCATTATGCAGTGCAATTTTTATCATTCCATTTTATAGATGAGTAAACTGAGGTTCAGAGAAATAAAATGAGTTGCTTTAAGTCACACAGCTAGTGTTAGAATAAGGACTTGAACTCAGGAGTTCTGAGTACAGGCCCAGATATCTGTCCTCACATACTCTCCTACGTTCTTCTTGGTTTCCTCAAGTGAAGAGATTGGACAAAATTATCTCCAAGCTCCCTTATGGCTCTAAGGTTCTCTGGTCATTCCAGGATATCCACTTATAGATTTGTCTTCCCTAAAAGACTAGAAAAGCAAAAAAAAATTAAAAAGAGTTCACTTCCTTCTACTGACCAGGTCTTCTTCATTTTTGCCTCCCCTAAGCCATGTTATGACATCCTCTATCACTTGAGGACCTGCTGCCCAAGCCTGAGCTGATCCCAGCTGCCAACTCCTCTAGGGTCCTGCCTCACGTGCCCTGCATTGCTAGCAAGTATGATTAATATTTTTGTTTCTCCAACATGAGAGTCACTGCACATAAAATAAGGTTTTAGATTATAAGGGACTATGTGCTTAAGCTATTAGGGGCATTCAACCCACTCTGGGAAAATCCTTTTTTGAGAATAATACTGATCTTTGATCCTAATGATGCAAATCGCAGAAAATAGAAATCTGTTGGAGGAAGCTTTTTCAATGGTGATGAGGAAATGCATTTCCAAATAACCTTGACTGAAAGCTAGGCTCTTTGCTGGCCCGTTTTACTGTGTGTCAGAATCATCTGGAAACCAATTTCCCAAAATGCGACGAATATTCTTGGGGACATGTGCTTTCTTTTGCTAAATGACTTCCCATTTGTGAGGATTTTTCCTTCCATAGGCATATGAGCTGATTGTATGTATGCAAAATTTTACAATCTTGGAGGGAAAATATGATTTAGTGGAGTGAGTCCTGAACATGTCGCCAGTAGAGTCTTGGGCACCTAGCTTGGTTCTGACATAATAACCTCTGTGGTGATGAAGTCACGTCATTTCTCTGATCTTTAGCTCCTTCACCTATAAAAGGGGTCATAATAGCAATACCTACTTAATAGGGTTGTTGCAAGGACAGCACTTTGTAGGTATTGAAGTGCAAAAAGGTGTTATTATGATGATTTATTATTTTTATTATTGCTTTGTTGAATTATTTTTCTCCCAATACAGACTTTTAGGCATGGGCAGAGAGTACTACTGTATACACACACACATACACACACATGCATATATACATATATATGTATCTATATTGGTTTCTTTAAGAGACAGTGTGGTATAGTGGCTAGAAGGCTATCATTAAAATAATGAAGACCTGGGTTTGAGTCTTGCCTCTAACATAATAGCTGTGACCTTGGACAAACCCCTTAACCTCTCGGGGTCCAAGGTAACTTTCTAAGATTGTAAGTTATAAACTGGCATGGGAATCACAGGGGATGGGGAAGGAGATTACATATCAGGGAGCTCCCTTCACTGATGAAACCATAGGTTTATACCACTCTGCTTCCCCAGATCTCTAGATTATGCATTTGGTAGGACATTGTTAAAGCAAATAGCAGGGACTGAAAGGAGAAGCCCTCTGAGTATGAGTGTTCACACACATACCTTTAACTGTGCTCCAAAAAACCCCTGCACTTTAAGGACACTGAAAGATTTAAGAAGCACATTTCCCCACAGCCATAGAAGGTATGCAGGGCAAACTTTACTTGGTATCCATGGTAGCTCAGAGAGGGCAAGTGGTTTGCCAAAAGTCACAAGCAAATGCTTGAGTAGGGACTGGAAACCGGGTTTCCTTATTGTTTGGGGTCTCATCCTCCTGAAGTAAGAGGAACACAAATACTGAGTGGAAAGTGCTTCTGAATCTCGGGAGTTTAAGGTCAGTCCTTTCAAAGGGATGTATTTGAAAGAATTGTGCATTTTCTTCTTGCATCCCAGATGATCTAAACCATAGATTTAAAACCATTTGTTCCATTTCATAAAACTGTTTCTGTGTTTACCGAGAATTTTAGAACACTTTCCTTTGATATCTCTCCTATTCATTCTGCCCTGCGTCTTTATCCATTAACATATAAAAGGCGATCCCATAAAGAAGCTCCACTCAGCTGTTTCCCATGTCTGCTGAGCACAGAATTCAGGGCAGCGGGGGATTCTGGTCGAAGTAGTTGTTGTTCAGTTGTGTCCAGTTCTTCGTAACCCCACGGACCACAGCACGTCAGGCCTTTCTATCTTCTACCCTCTCTCCAAGTCTGCCCAGATTCATGGATGTTGTTTCCATTATCTATCCATCTCATCCTCTGACATCCTCTTTTCCCTTTGCCTTCAATCTTTCCCCACATCAGAATCCTTTTCATTGAGTCCTATCCGAGGTTAGATTTGGACTCAGGAAGAAGACTTGAGTAAGAAATAAGGCTGTGACCCAGCAGACAGTACAATCAGGGGGCTGTGACCCTTTTCGTAAGTGTGTTTTTTTACAATTTAACAACTGTCCGCAGCAACAACAAAAATTCTCCCGGGATCTTCTTTTCCAGTTATAAGCTCATCTCTCTGGGAAGGGTGAGGTGATGGAGACAGAAAGATTTCTGACCTTCCATCCATGGTTAGGGTTCCCTAGTCAATGGTGATGCCCCTATGCCTTATATGGGAAAAGTCCTTTAGGGTTGCTCTGATATCAGCTATCTATGTGGTGCCATTGACAAGCTGCCTAATTCTATGTAGGTTTTGACCTCTCTATGACTTAGGGTGGGAGTTTGTGACCCTTTTTGTATGCTGGACCCCTTCAGCAGTCTGTACCCCTTCCCCACTTATTCTACATTTATGACCCCTTTAACCTTCTAACAGTTGGAGAATTTATTTGCTTCATCCAAAAGCCAGGATATCATTATATATGTGAGGGTGCATCATAATTGATGGTAATGGGAAGAAACCAACTAGGAAGACTCATAATTGGATATCACTATAGTGTAATTGAGTCCAGAGTTGTGGTGAGGCCTAGGATTGCCATGACCATGCAGAGCTCTTGGCAAATTAAGTGCAATATCAAGGTCTAAAGGAAATACTTCATGACCATCATACTCTTAGTATTTTTCAGGATCTTAGTGTTGTTCAGTCGTGTCTGACTCTTTGTGACCCATTTTGGGGTTTTCTTGCCAGGGATACTGGTGTAGTTTGCCATTTTCTTCTCCAGCTCATTTTACAGATGAGCAAACTGAGGCAAACGGGGTTAGGTGATTTACTCATGGTCACACAGCTAATAGGTGTCTCAGGCTGGATTTGAACTTAGTTCTTCCTGACTCCATACCCAGCACTCTATCCACTGTGCCACTTAGCTGACAAACTGAGGCCTGGGAAAGATTTTAGCTTAAAAAGGCCAAGGTCTCCTGCTGCATCCAGGGCTACCTATTATTGCTTTGATCTGTATCTTGCCACTGGACCCAGATGGCTCCAGAGGAGAAAGTGAAACTGGTGACTTTGCACAGCACCTCCTCACTTAAATACAATTCACTTGCCAAGTCATGACATTACCTTTTCCGATATTATTGGTCCTCTTTGAGAATGAAGGGTAAACAACCACCACCATAATCCCTTCCCAGAATGCTTTTAGAAGCATAAAACAAAATACATATGATTACAAAGGAAGTAATTATATTGAAATGTAATTATCAATATATTTTTTAAAAAGTTCATGACCCTAGGTAAATAATCCCTCACTAGCAGGGGCTTTAGAGGTCATCTAGTCCAATCTAGTCCATTTCACCGATGAGAAAACCAAGGTCCAGAGACATCAAGTCACGCAGTAAGTGTAAGTGACACAAGGAAGATTTGAACAACTTAGTAGCTGTGACCTTCCTCAGTGTTGTGATGCCCATGCTAAAGAAATCATGAATTGTTGATATTTTAACATTTACAGGGTTAGAAGTGTGACCAAGACTAAAATCCATAGGCCCTTTCTTATGCTAACCTGCTCACTTTGACAATTGTTCCAGATCCTGGGACTAGAGGTTTTTTGGTAGGAGGTACACATTCAGGGCTAAAGAGTACTGATCTAAGCAAGGGGTGACTTTTGTCATTGTGGTGCCTGATACCACAGGGACTCTGTTAGGCTTTGGGGGGTCTGCAGAGTCCTGTATTTTTAAGATCTAGGCTGCTGTCAGCGTGGGGCCATCTCCACGGATATATGACAGCCCAGAAAGCTAAAAGACTTTGGAAAGGGTGGTGGAAACTGCATGCTTTTCCATTTAAAACAACCTCAAAGGTACAAAGAGTCCCTGCAATCTTGGCAAATCTCTTACAGCCCATCTCTGGCATAAGAATTCATTTCCCTTCACTAAAGTCTCCTCCTGATATGCAACTCTCTCTCTCTCTCTCTCTCTCTCTCTCTCTCTCTCTCTCTCTCTCTCTATCTCTCTCTCTCTATATATATATATATATATATATATATATATATATATATATGTGTTGCTTCCATTCACAGTGACCCACATTCCTCTACATCAGGGGTTCTTATCCATTTTTTGTGTCATGGATTCCTTTGGCAATCTGATGAAACTTTTGGAGCCCTTCTGAGAAGACTATGTTTAAATGAATAAAATAAAATACATAGGATTACAAAGGAAACCAATTATATTGAAATAAAGATGTAATTTCGTCCCACCCAAATTTCATGATCCCTTAAAATCTATCCATAGACCCAATGTACCCCAGGTTAAGACCCCCTTCTCTAAATAATAGAGGAGGCATTGACATACCCCAATGAGTAGTCATTGGGCTAAAATACACAAATCATTAAGCCATGGTTCTGAATGTACCTAATATTTAAATTTTCAGCACACTCTGCTGTGTTTATGGGATGCCTCCAGGTATCAGGGAAGTGATAGTTTTGTGAGGAAAATTATGTAGCTTTTATTGTTTTAACGCACCCTGGCTGATTCTGGCTTATAGGGCGGCTTTCATACTCCCTTGGCATAGGCAGTAATGTACTGTCTTCACTCTTAACTGTTTAGTTCCCACTCACTGAATGGAATTGGGAAATACAGTATCAGATGTTAAAGTATGGAGGGGAATTAAGGGGAGGACTGGAGAAATAGAAAAGGGCAATCCTGTAAAAGGCTTTCAGTGTTAAACAGAAGATTTTATATTTGATTCTGGAGGTAATAGGGAGCCATTGGAGTTTATTGACTGGGAGAGGGAGGAGTGACATATTCAGAGCTATACTTTAGGAAGACCACTCTGGCAGCTCCTTGGAGGGTGAATTGAAATGAGGACATACTTGATTCAGGGAGATCATCCAGAAAGCTCTTATAATTAATGGTCTAGGCATGAGGTGAGAAAGGCTGAAACCAGGGTGGTAGCTCTGTAAGTAAAGAGAACAGGACGCGTAGAAGAGATGTAGTGAAGGTATTGACTACCTTCTTTAGACAGGGTCTTATGTGAATAATGACTCTTGTGAAAAGCTCCAGGTGTTTTGTAACTTCCAATTCAATTTAACAGCCATTTACTAGTCTGTTATGTGTCAGGAACTGTGTTATGTTCTAGCGATACAAAGCCAAAAATAAAAAGTCTCTGCCCTCAAGGAGCTTATGTTCTGTATAATGTAAAAGTAATGACCACTCTCCACCTCCTTTTTAAAAAAATTCTGACCAATGAGGAAATGACCTACATAGGAAATCACTAGTACTCATCTTTTCAACTGAGAGATTTGTTGAAGGTTTTGGCTGGGATCTTGCTGGGAGCCTTTAGGTGTTCTCTGGGACCTTATGTTGGAAGGGACTTCATCAAATACTCAGCTATCCAGCAGAGTCACACCCTAAGCATCCTGGGTACTTGTGTATCTGTCCTACATATACTGAAGCATCCTAACGTGAGCCTGGAAACAAAAATTTAATCATATCGAAGCAAAAATCTGTTTGAGTTTTCCCTATGAAACATCTCTTGGATTTGCCTCTTTTTTTCCTTCCTGTTTCCCCTGACACCAGCCTGGGCCAGTCCACCACCATTTCATGGCCCTCTTGTTGCTCCTCATACATGACAGTCCATCTCCCATCTCTGAGCCTTTCCATTAACTGTCTGCCACCTCTGGAATGCTTTTTCCTCATCTGCATCTCTGGGTATACCTAGCTTCCTTTAAGACTTAGCTAAAGTGCCACCTTTGACATAAGGCATTTCCTGGTCCCAATCTGGGTGTCTCAGTGTAGCCTCCTCCAAGGTCACCTTGTATCCTTATTGTATTTATTTTATATGTTCATATTGGCATGTGCATATACATATACACGGCCATATATTGTCTCCCTCTTTAGAACATAAACTCCCTGACAACAGAAATTATTTCACATTTGTCTTTGGATCTCCAGTGGCCTGGAACAGCACCTGGCACAGTGTAGGTGCTTTATTAATTAACTGCTGCACTTAATGGTAGCTGGATTACTGTAATAACTTCCTAGTTGGATTCTTTCACTTTCTTCTCTTTGCCTTGAGGCTAAGTTAACTCAGACATTACTTTCTCCAGGTTATTTCCTTGCTCAGAATTCCTACCTCATTATGTCCTACTACATTGAGTCTAAATGCCTCTGGTTGTCTTTAAAGTTTTCATGTTGTTCTTCTGGCCTGGAGTGACTTTCCCTTTCTCCCTCCACCCACACAAATCTACCTGTTCTTCACTGTGCAGCTCAAATCCCACAAAACTTTCCTTAGTCACTATAGCCCTTGCTCATTGAGTTTCCTGTCTAACTCCAGCAGCATCAGCAGCTTGTCACCATGTAACAGAGTAATTATATATAGACGGTCCTATTTCCATCCTATTTGTTTGCTCTCTTTCATGTTAATCTTATGTTACTCTCGTCCTCGTGTGGCTTTCTTGAAGGTAAGATTCATGTCTTGGACTTTTCTGTCATCTTCCTGTGTCCAGTGTCTAACACGACTTTGGGTGCCAAGTGAAGCAAAAACTCAAGAAATGTTTGATTTCTTTTTTGCCATAATGGAAAATAGTTGGTCACCCTCTCTGTAACAGTTAGCTTTAAAGAGCATCACTAGGTCTCCTTTAGTCTTCTTGTCTCCTGGATAAATAATTTTTAATAGTTTGACTATGCGTATTTCCTATTTTTTTCAGCCATGGGATCACATTTTCTGCTTTAAACCATTTCTAATTTTTCCATAAATTAGAATTCGGGTTAAATTCTTTTCCTCCAGAGGCACATTTCAGCATATTATTGTGGGTTGAAGAGTTGGGAACCCATGCCCCAACAGGACTGTGGGCATGCGTATATGTTTGGTAGTATTGTGGATGACAGAGTGGAGTCTAATGTTGAGGGGGAGGATCTGGAGGGCTCCAGGGTAAATGAATCTCTCTTTCTTAAAAATCTTTGAACTTCAAGGACAGAATTAGGAGCAATGGATAAAAGTCCAAGAGAATCAGATTTTGGCTCACTATGAAGGGAAAAACTTCCTAACAAGCTGTTGACAAGTAGAATAGACTGCTTTAGGAGGTAATGAGTTTCCCATAATTAGAGTTCTTTAAGCAGAGGCTGGATGTCAGCTATCAGCAATTATTTGCTTTAGATGCTGTTCACGATATTTGTGGTTGTCTAAAACCTCTCTGTATTTTTTTTTTCTGGACCCATACAGGAGATCACTGCTCTAGGCATGACCCTCTATCTTTCTTGGTACTCCTTTCCCCTTTTCATAATTTTCTAAGCTTGGAAATTTCCATACTAGAAATTTCCAGCTTCCTAACCAATCAAACAGGCCTGAATATGTAATCTCTGCATCCCTGAGCTGCTTTGATTCCTGGAGTAACAAGGGACCTGGGAGCCCTATTTATTGACACAGAAGAAGGGAAGGAAGCATGTTCTAAAGGTGCTGGAGGACAGCCTCCTACTCATTCTCCTCCATGGCCCGAAGATCACCTTCCCTGAGCCTTGGGTGACATCCTGGCTTCTTTCTCCTCCATGTCTCACTTTGGAGGTATTGGGGTTTGCCCTAGTTTGAGGGTGGGCGGGCAGATGCCGTAATAGTACCCTTCCTTTGTTGCTCCTTTTCTCCAGCCTGTGCTCTTGAGTTTTCGTGTCTCAAGTTAAGCCATATGGCTTTTCCTGCATGAATTAAGTGCCAAAATAAGGCTTATGGCATCATAGAATCATGGATCTAGACACAGAACAAACCTCAAAGGATATATCATCCAACCCCATCATTTTACAGATAAAGAAACGGAGGCCTAGAGAGGTTAAGTGATTTGCCCAAAGCCGCACAGGTAGCATGTGCCAGAAATAAGACTTGAACTCATCTGATACCAGCATTAGTCCTCTTGCCTTTCAACATTGACTGGCCTCTCTTGATCTGCGTATCTTCCCCCGAATCCTCAAGCCACTACCTAAAACTGCAATAGGATTTCTGCTTTGTGTGGGTCAAACTAGACAGAATCTGAGGTCTTTTTCACCTTGGAGATTCTGTGATTCTCAAGGATTAGAACCGTGAAGAAGAGAAAGGGGGTAGAATCTTTTGATTCCACAAGACTCTCCTGACCAGAAAGCTGTCTGCACCCAGAACACATACCCAGTAGGTCACTGGGGGTTTCCTGAGCCTGCCTCTGTTCCTCTGAATCCTTGGGAAGGCCCTAGGAGTTGAAAATGCTGAGGCTGACCTTGGGGATAAAAGGACAGGCTGGGAAGTTTGAACAGCAGGAGACACCTAATCTCTTGGGTGATATTTGTCAATGCTTACAGATCACCTGGTCCAGGTCAAAAACAGCAAAGCCGGATACCCCCTGGGAGACCCTTTGTTACGATTCATCCCGTTGCACTTCCAAATCATGTTTGACTCCTTAATAGCTGTGCCACGTTGCTGGTTCAAAATTCCTTTGTGGCATGTGCCCTACTTAGGGCCGTGCTTGTAGGAAACCAGCCTTTCTTCATCTTGAATTGGTATTGTTGATTTTTTTCTTCCCAAGTGCATTTGTACCTCTTAAACCTCATTCTGTCAGTTTCTGATCAGAGGAGAACAGCAAAGATGATTAAATGACTGAAAAATGGGACTTAGGCAGAAAAGTGCTAAGAATGGCAATATCTGTACTTCTTTCTTCTGAGTATGTTGTGCTTGGTGCCATCTATGTGAACTTACTGTGTATAATCTCTAATTCTTCATTTCAGTCACTGAAGAGTATACTGAACTACAATAGGTCCTCCTGGGGTTGAGTGGTGGTGGGAGAACAGTGTGCAGTCGAGTATAACTGTTCTTCTGGTACAGGGGGAAGGGCACTGGATTTGGAATCAGGAGGCCTGGGTTCAAATCCTAGCTCTGCCAATTACTTTCTTTGGATAATTGACTTGACTTCTCTGTGCCTCAGTAATCTCATCTGTAAAATAAAGGGTTAACTTCAAAGACCTCTTAAGGTTCCTTCCACTTGTAAGTCTATGGTCCTATTATTATGAAGTCTTGGGCAAGAAACTGAAGACCTTAGGAACAAGGGTGGTATTTTCATAACTGCTGTAGATTGAAGGACGTTATGATATAGAGGCATTTGGTTAAGATGGTATCCAAGAAAGGGATTTAGATGCCCATACTGCAGTTCAGGTGGAATGACCAAGGAATGACCTCTAACAAGGGCTGGTAAAAATAAATTTACCTGTAGTCTTGCAAATTTAATTAAAATAGCTTTAAACTGAAAAAGAAGGAGGGGGGAACCTTACCTTTGTTAGTTAATATTGCTGCACCCTCACTCAGCAATAGTCTTCTTTGATCCTCCTCTTTCCTCCAATGTAGCAAACTCACAAAACAAAACAACCCCCACCCAAACCTCACCCTTTTGATTGTTTTTAGTTTTTCTTACCTGATTCATCTCACGGGAAGATAAAACAGATTGGAAAGCGAACACTTGATTAAGAAGATGTTACCTGAGAAAGGGATTTTGATTCCTGTGCCTCAGTCTTTAAGATCTAGGAATGACAGGATCCTGGCCAAGGATAGTATATACCTTACAAGGGGAAGAGAGGGAAAGGAACAAGGATCTATCAAGCACCTACTATGTGCCTTACTCAGGGTTGCACAGCTAGTAAGCTTCTGAGGCTGGATTTGAACTCAGGACTTCCTAACTCCAGGCCCAGCAGCACTCTGTTCACTGTGCTACCTAACAAGGTACATGTACATAGATTCCTTAAAGAGCAGCTACAATAGAGGAAGAACAGCAGTAGAGGCCAGATGTGCAGAGGAGATAAAATCTAAGAAAGGAATCAGAAATAGAACCTATAGCCTCTGATAATCTACAAATGCATAAACTGAGCATGAACAAATCCATTAGAGATCCTGACAGAAGGAGGCAAATTTGACCTCCTAGTTATCACAGATCTCAGGGTTGGAGCCATTGGTGGGATTCAAATAAATTAATAACTGGTTCTCCACAGAACCAAGCTGAGGCGCTCCCGCTGCCACTGCTGACGTGGGGGGGGGGGGGCGCAGGCCCCACCCCTGCTAACAACCAGTTTGTGGAACTCAACCTAAAATTAGGTACGGGTTTTGCCAAACTGGTGTGAACTGGCTGAATCTCACCACTGGATGGGACCCATGGCTGGCATATGGTTCTGAAAAGGTGGAACCTTCAAAAGGAACAGGTAAATTAAGAGTTAGGGGCGGGGAAGGAGTAGCTTTCTGTCTGAAGAAGATACATAGGTGCATGAGGAAATCCAGCAAATGTATGTGGGTGGGTGTGTTTATGTGTGGATGTGTGGAGGGTTGGTGGAACATAATGGAAAATATTTGGTTGAAAAAGAATGGAGGCCAAACCAGATGTATTTCCACCAGGCTATAGCCCCAATCACTTGGCCAGAAAGAGGAATTTGATGATGATGATGATGATGATGATAGCACTTCTACAGCACTTCAAGGTTTGGAAAGCACTGTAAAAACATATCTTATCTCCACAATAACCCTGGGAGATAAGCCCTATTATTACCTCCTTTTTACAGATCAGGAAACTGAGGTCTGTCACCAGGCCATCAAGGGTCTAGTGTTTCTGCAAAATACGGCATCTCAAAAAGACAAATTCAGGGGACCCCTCCTCATACCTTAACAGCCCAAAAGAGGTTGAATTACTGGCCCAGGATGACACAGCTAGTAAGTTTCAGAGGCTGGATCTGGACTCTTTGGACTCTTTCTGACTCCAGGGCCACAGCTCTATCCATCCAATGCACCACCTAGCTGAAGAATCAAGGAAACTGTTGATAAACCTGACACACACACAAGAGTACTGGTAAAGCAACATGTAACAAAGGTTAACGTGCTGGATTTGAGGTCAAGAGGTCCAGGTGTTTGCTAGCTAGTTGTGTGACCCTGGGCACATCACTTAACTTTGGTCTCAGTTTCCTCACATGTAAATTTGTCAGGATCATGATAACATTGACCTTTCAGGGTTACTGTGAAGACAGAATGACATAATGGGTATAGAATATTCCACAAATCCTCAAGTACTATATAGAAATGTCAACTTTTAATTGTTATCTTTTAAGTGAAGGGAGGGTTTGATTATTCATACATCTGCTGGAACTCTGTCTCCCTTGAAAGCAGAGTGGCTAATATTTTCACAATAATTTCATCTTTGAAAAAGAGCCAACAAAGGGAGCTGCTTTTCTGAACTTGATTGTCACCATGAGAAGGAAAGAAGGGGTTACTAGAGTGAAAAAGAATGGAACTTTCATGGTTGGCAGAGGAAGAGAAGTGATGACTTCCACTTCATGCATTGTATTTAAGGAGTGGAACCGAAGAAGAAATTAAGTGTGGGATCTTAATGGAGTGGAATACTCAAAAGAAATTAAGACCAAAAAGGAGGAGGAATAAGAAAACATTCTGAGAAAAATCTTTTTAAAAAATGCAAGAGAAAAAAGTAAAACTAAAAGAATGGATTGAACACTAGCTATAATTAATCATATGAGGAAAGGCAAATTAGAGTGAATGGACAAAGAATCCCAATGGGGATTAAGCTGAGTCACTGAAGTAGTGTTATGATATTTTATGCATTGAAATTAATTAATCTAAATGCAAGTTTCTGGGAGACAACCCAAGACCCTAAACCCAAGAGCCTTGGAAATAGCAGTACATTACCCCCTCTCCCAAACCACTAGATCTGCTTCCAGTCCAACACTGCAGCAATCATTGAGGGGGAGAAATCATTATGGAGAAAGGATCCACTTTCCTCATCACCACCAGCAACAACAGCTGACCAACTGCCACTGAAAGGAAGATGAGCACAAGAGGCCTGGAATGGCAGTGCTCTACTTGTCCTTTTTCTAGCCATCGTCTGGAGAAGTGACTCCTATGGCGAAGAAGCTATCTATCCTCACCAACTCCCATCAATTGTTACTCTTGGAGTGGACAAGCCACCGTAGCTGAAGCAGCAAGGCACCTTGAGGAAAAGAGAGGAGGCAGCACATCCCAAGGCAGATCAACACACCACCACCACCTTGACCGCCGTCTCTCTTCAAGGACAGTGAGCCAAGAGCCTTTGGAATAGCAATGCCTCCAGAACAGTGTCCATAGTCATTATCCTGGGAAGCAATCCTTGTGGAGATGCAATCTGTCGACTGCTGCTACAGGTGCTACAGTCGCATCTGCAGCGTCCAGGAAAGAAAGTTCTTGCCACCAACATCTTTGGCACTGTCAAATGGTTCCACATCAGACAGTGATGTGATTTTAACAGTGTTAAATGAAATTAGGAGGCTTTACCATCTGCTTTGCTCTTGTACCCTGAGGACTATTGGCCCTTTTCATCTGTCTTATAGCTGAATCCCTCCATATGTGTTGTCTCCCCTTTTAGAATAAGAACTCCTTAAGAACAGGATCTGTCTTCCTTTCCTATTTGTATCTCCCTTAAGCACAGTGTGTTTGCACGTAGAAAAGCACTTAAATTATTTATTTATTCATAAATAGGTGCTGAGCAAATTCAAGAGTTATTTTTATTGTTGTTAAATGCTGACCTTCTATTAAGACATTTACTTTTTTAAAAAGGATAGGAAAATGGGAAATAATCTGATACATACCACAGATTTGAGGAGAGCATATTCCAAAGGGTTGAAGGAAAGGAAAAGTAGGATCCCATAGACTAGGAGCTCAAAATTCTATAGAGAAGTCAGCCCAGGAGGGAAGGGAAGCTCCCAAGAATGAAAGGGGAAAATTGTCTAAAGAGAGAGGCACCTCTGCTCTGGGACCTCATCAACCAACTTTAAAAATGCATGTACAAAAGGTGGAGTCAAGGGTAATTAACAGGGCAGAGAATAAATAAAGAAATGGGGCATGGTGCGTAATGGGTCAGAAGTGCTTAAAGTAAGGTGAGTCAAGAAAGGAAAGCTAAAGGCAGCAAAAAGGATTTTATTTTTACTATGTTGGGGGAAGAGGAAGATCAAAGGGGAAATGAGATGACCGTTTAGGGTTGATGAGACCAGAAGAAGTGGAGCCACTCATTTCTTGGCTTGTTTTGCTGTTATGTTGTTCCGTTTTCTCAGTCAGGGAGAATTATTTTTGGAATGGAAATACAAAACAAAAATGACTATTAATGGCCAAAAGATCACTACAATTTCTAAAAGATGAAGCAAAAAGTTATGAAGAGTTTATAAATGAAATGAGGGTGCTAGAAGAGAGAATTGGAAAAGAAATAAGAATTTTGGAGAAAAAATTTGCAAAGACTATAACAAGATTTACCTTTACTTAACAAGACTTAATTAGTCACAGACTCCTTGACAATTACAATTGGTCCAGTAGAACTAAATGACAACAAGAATTAGTAAAACAAAGTTGAAAGACTGAAAAAATCTAACAGATGAATATTTCAAAAATGTTTACAAAGATGGAAGAATGCTAGACCTACAGGCAGCAAGAGTGAGTTCAAATCCTGCCTTAAATACTCACTAACTGTGTGACCCTCTCATTTAATCCTTGCTCCAGTTTCCTCATCCGTGAAATGGGGATAATCATAGCACCTGCCTCCCAGGATTGATATAAGGATAAAATGAGATAATTGTAAAATTATCTTTACCTAGTTTAGAGCCAGTGATCTCAACATGAGATCTCTACCTCAAACTGCTCAAAGAAGGAGGAAAAAGGACCCATTCTGCAAAAGATTTTGAATAGCTTTCTTCACTATAGTAGAGAATTGACTAAGCATTTATTAAGCATGGCGCAGTGGATAGAGTGGCAAGCATGGAGTCAGGAAGACCATTCTCCTGAGTTCAAATCTGGCTGCAGATACTTATTAGCTGTGGAACCCTGAGCAAGTCACTTAACCCTGTTTGCCCTGGTTTCCTCCTCTGTAAAATGAGCTGGAGAAGGAAATGGTAAACCAGTACAATATCTTTGCCAAGGAAACCCCAAATGGGGTCACGAAGAATTGGAAACAGCTGAAACAACTAAACAACAATAACAAAAACCCATGAACTGAGGAATGCCTGAATAAATGATGTCGTGTGACTGTATTAGAATATTATTGATCTATAAGAAATGACAAGAGCGATGGCTTCATAGAGACCTAGAAAGACTTATGTGAACTGATATGGAGCGAAGTAACTGGAATGAAGGGATAAAAAGGAACACCGAATCTAAGGTTTCCTCTATGCTATTCCAGGCATGCATCTGGGAGATGGTTTGGGGATGGGTGGGAAAGGCGAGATACTTGGCTTTTGTCTCCTGTAGCAATGTTTAACCACAGATGTAACCATATTTTCACAATCAAGGTGGTTCTGTACAAGAAATAGAACACAGTTCCTCTTCAGCATCTCAAAATCTTAACTGGAAGACAATAGCTATTGCAACTATTGGTTGGCTTAGATGCTTTGGGGAGAGGGATAAATAAAATCCTGGGACCCTGCCTACTAAAAAAAGGGAAAACAAAAGCAACTTTGTAATATTAACCTCCAGGATGTGACCAATTCTCCTTGCTCATCAGTCAGGCTCTAACTGCCTTGGCAGAGATGCCGCTCAACTGGAATCCAGTGAAAAGGAAATCTATGCTGGACTCCAGCCCCAGCCATGTTTTTTGCTTTTTTTTTTTGTCCAATGGGATCAACAGGAGGCAGCAACCAAAAACACTCATCGACCAAAAGAATATCCTTGTCAACAAGATGGATGGGAACAGCCTGGGAAGGCAGACCTGGGCAGCTTCTGAGCAGTGGATGTAGAGAATAACTTGCTGGCTGTCTGGCAGAAGACACAGTTGGCTCAGAGTAAGGGAGACAGATTATCAGGTACTCATGTGGGATGAGATGTCTGTATCCAGGAACAACTGATGGTTGAACTCTTCTTCCTGTCTGCTTATCTAGACATAGAGGGTGTGGTACTCCCTGGGGCATGGACTTGACTACCCAAATGGGCGATGGAAGAAACAACAGAGGCAGGTGGTTTACAAGGGAAAATACAGAGAACCAGGGAGGAGTAACAGCAGTCAGGCATATCAGTCCATTAATTCTCCTCATGCTATTTATTGCCTTTGGATACTCAGCAAGCCTATCTCCTCTTGGAGCAATTCAAGAGACTTTAATTCAAGTACAGTTAGGTCCTGATTAGGAACGGCATTGTATCAACCAAGTATCTTGCTCATCTCTGTCAGCATCTCAGAGCAGCTGAGATAACTTCCTTGAACTCTGCCTCTTACTTGGGTTGTGCTTCAGTTCTATATATCTGTGTTTAGAAAGATAATTGTACCAACTAATCAAGTCAATTGGTTCAGATCCTACTAGTTGCTCACACTCCATCGTTCTGAGCTTTGTCTCACTGTATTGTCTTTACCAAGTGATTTCATGAAGTGTTTAATCATTTTGCTTTGAAGATGGAGCAAGAGTAAAGTACAAAGATTTTCCCCAGTATCTTGGGAGGATACCTTCTCTTCCACCACCATGATCTCTGGAAAGAGTAGGTTTAACTTAGACTCACATCCTACATGGCAAAGGCAGCGTGGCTACTGGATGAGTCCTTATTTTAGCTACTGCTGGGCTGGAGTCCCAAAGACCCTTCTCAAATATTACTCCTTATTCCTATGGGCATCATTGCTGTGCTGGCTGCAAACTTGGTCTCTAGAAAACTGGACTACCAAGGCAGCCTCTGGACCTTTCACACTCACAAGGTCAAAGGCTCCATTACGTTCTCCAGGTGCTTGGCATCATCAAGGACCTCTGTCATCAAGCAGCTGAGAATTGCCAAGCTCCTCTAATAGTCTGAGGCAATAGAGATTGTGGCTAAGGCTGACAGGCTATTTTGAATACCTCAGCAGCCAATCACAGAGCCTCATCTTCACCACATGGTTGGCCAACTGGAACCAATTAGAAAATCTCCCCATATGCTTCAATGTCTCTCTGGGGCACCTCCATTCCACATTATCACGAGTCTCCCAGAAGTGAGCTCCATAGCCTCTTCCACATGGAAGGATGCCCTCTGAGGCACTCTGCATCTGCACTAGACCCCCCAGTACAGCAGGGAAGGGCCAGGTTGTCAAAAGCTTTAAGTGCTAAAGAGAACATTTATATAGGGTTTTATAGTTAAAAGGGATTTTCATTTGCAGTGTTATTTCATTCTTACAGAAATGTGGTAGAATAGGGAGAGCAAATGCTATCACTCGAAAGTGTCATAGTTGGAAAAAGCCCTAGGTTGAGAGAGGACTTTGATTCAAATTCCGCATCTATCACTTACGGGCCATGTGGTTTTGGGTAAATCGATCAACTACTTTGAAACTCATCCCCCTCATATATAAAATGAGGATAATGATACCTTACTTACCTGCCTCAGAATGTTTAGAATGACAATCCCAGGATTTCAGAGGTTGAAATGATCAGCATCTTTCCCCCAAACTCTTTCCCAACTCTTACCTGCCTATTCCGCTAGAGGGCAACACCATCCTCCCGGTTCCTCGGGCTCACAACTTAGAAGGCATCCTGCAGTCCTCACTATTTCTCACCTCCCATATCCAATCCACCAACAGGACTGTTGATTTCACCTTTGTAACATCTTATATGCTGTTTTCTCTACTCTGTCACTGTTTCCATTCTAGTACAGGATCTCATCATCTCACACCTGGATTATTACAATAGTCTGCTCACAGTCCTGTCTGCCTCAAGTTTTTCCCCATTCCAGTCCATCCCTCATTCTGCCACCAAAGTGATATTCTTAAAGCTCAGATCAGATTAACTCCCTCCCTGTCTCTTTAATTCAGCAAACGCCAGAGACTCCCTGTCTCCTCTAGGATCAGATATAAAAAGACCATCTCTGCCATTCAAAGTCCTTCATAATCTAGTCCCTTCCAACTTTTCCAGTCTTTTTATACCTTACTCCCTAATGTACGCTCTTTGATCCAGGGTCATTGGTTTCCTGGCTGTCCCAGCAACAAGACTCATCTCTTTGCTCTGGGCCTTTTCTCTGGCTGTTATCCATGCCTGGAATGCTCTCTCATCTTCACTCTGACTACTGACCTCCCTGGCCTCCTATAAGTCCCAACTAAAATCCCACCTTCTACATGAAACCTCCCCCATAGCTTCTTAATTCTACTACATTTCCTCTGTTAATTATTTCTTTTTTATCCTGTATGTAGCTTTGTTTGTGTGTTGTATCTCTTGTTAGATTATAAACTTATTGAGAGCCAGAACTATCTTTTGCCTTTTTATATCTCCAGCACTTAGTACAGTGATTGCAATATAGTAGGTGCTTAATAAAAATTGATTGATTGTTAGCAGTGGAAAGACTATATGGAGTCAGAGGAACAGGGCAGACATATAGTTAAGCTACCTAATCCTTTTGTAATCTTGGGACAATAACAATATCTCTGAGACTCAGTTTCCTCATTTGCAAAGTAAGAAGGTCAGACTAGCTCATCTCAAAGTTCTCTTCGGGCTCCAAATCAATGATCCTATTACCTTGGTGGCCATTTAGTTCAACCCATACCAGAAAATGAATTTACCCTATTACATACTAGACAAATTGGTCATTCAGTGTTTGCTTGAAGACCTTTTATGTTCAATCTCTTGAAAATCACAAAGTTCTATAAACATATGAAGTATTATTAAGAGACTCACCTAAGTCATACTGCTAGTAAAAGGTGGAATCAAAATTAGTACTCAGGTCTTTGATTGATTTCAGTCCCATTTTTATTATATCTATAATTTATCTATATATATATATATAGATATAAATATAATATATCTATAAATATATTATATTTATTAAATATAAATATATTTATTATATTGTATCTCCACTTTAGACCATGGAATCTTCTCCCATGTCCCGACTCATACTGCGTTGATAGAAATTAGGACACTGTTCTGTTGATTGGTGTTTTCTAATTATTTTGTGTGTGTTGTTTTCCCCTACCTCAACTGTAAAATTGCTGAGACAATGTCTTACATCTCTCCAGGTATAAATCTATATTCTAGTGTATAACACAGATTCTGACATAGGTGCATAATAAATATTTGTTGACTTGATGACTCAAAATGGGAAATAAGTTCTAGTCTTGGTTCTAGCACTGATTTTTAAATTTTAGGTCACTCACTAAAACCTATGCCTTGGTTTCCTCAGATATGAAGTGGGGAATATATTCTCTTACATCATCTCAGTTGATAATGTTCATGAATAATCATATAAGAAGGAAGGTGCTGAAATTAAACCAAGAATAGTTTGCAGTTAGACATAATGGTAATAACAATGGAATGGGCTACGTGGGGAAGAGTATATATTTTCCATCCTCAAGGATGAAATTAGTAACCATTGACCCTGGTAGGTTTGGATGTTTTACTGCCCAGAGGCAGGAGTAAGGACTAAATTAGCTCTTGAGGCCCATTCAGCTTCATTAGTTTACAATTCTGTGCTATGGAGGCAAATATTCTCATGGATAAGAATGGTCTTAAAGTTCTTTGGAGGAAAAAAATTTTCTTATTCCAAGATGGCTTTAACATTACCAGAGTCTCTGTCTCTCTGTCTCTCTCTCTGTCTCTGCTTCTCTGTCTCTCTGTGTCTGTCTCTCTCTCTGTGTCTGTCTCTGTCTCTCTCTCTCCAGTTAGGACTTTTTGGAGGAAGCTCTTCTACTGGTCAGTCAGGTAGTATCAGGAGACATTTCTCATTGGTGAGGAAGCCTGTGTAAATGTTGAAGGACAACACTAGTTCTTACCCATTTGACCCTCTCCTCCCTCACCACCATGGGATATCGCAGTCAATGAGAGACTAGAGAAGGGTTAAATTCTATTGTGAAGAATTTGGCTAACAAGCTAGAACAGGTTGTTGAAATGGAAATGTGAGAATATAGCAGCAATTCAGTTTGATAAACATTTATTAAGTGTGTATCAGGTACAAGGCACTGTGCTAGGGACTGGGGACGTAAAAGCCACTTAAAACGGCTCCTGCCATTCAAGCAAGTTAAATTCTATGGAATGTAGATATGTTTGTATGTAGGTGGGACACATATGAATCCCATGTGCACAAGTAACTGCAAACTATCTAGTGAAGTATATATGAAGTATGTCAAGAGAGACAGTGCTAAGAACTGGGGGCAGCAGGGTATTAGGAAGGATCTCATGTAGCAAGGGGCCTTGACATATTTTGAAGGATTCTAGGTGGTAGAGGTAAGGAATGAGTAGCTTCCAGGCATGGAGGACATTTCTTATCCCAAAAGCTTGGAGGTGGGAGAAGGCTTTCCAACTGACTAATCATGAACCATGAATTATAGAACTAGAAAGGGAGATCAGTTAAGAGGGACTAATATTATAACAATAACTGGGATTGATATAGCACTTTAAGGTTTAAAAAGTGCTTTATAAATGTTATCCCATTTTATTCCGCCAACAATTCTGGGAGATAGAAGCTATTTTTAACAAATTTTTAAAAATAGAACTTATATAAGAAACAAGAAAAATAAAATTTTGACAAGAGAGAAACAAAATTTATTGTCCACTTTCATTTTACTACTCCAAATGAAGGTCCCGTCCCTTCCTTAATTTTCTTCTTTTGTCCCATAATGCCTAAAAACCAAATCAAAACAGCTCCCTCACATTTTTGTTGTATTTACAGTTAAGTTCAACAGTCCTTAAAAAGAGATTTTTCTAGTCAGTAATAATGGAAAAACAAAGTTCATGAATTTCACATGTTGCCTAAATTATGATAGGTGTTTGTATTGACACTTTGTCCAGTTAATCCATTAAATGCCTCCGACTCTATTATGGACAGACAGTGAGTTGGCCCAAATTTGAATAGGATCAGGAATTTGGATTGCATGGCATTTGAAATACTACCCAGTACTTCCAGTGATTGATTCAATGAAAGACTATCTTTCACATTCCACTGTTTTCTGGGTGATGATGCTATAATTCTGACAGTCATAAAGCACCAAGTTCTTACAAGAATCAAAATTTCAGGTGATCCAAAGGGAATGGAAAGTAGGCATTTACGTAATCTACAACACATTACTAACAATGGCTTGTAAACTAGAAAGCACATAAAAGATATCAAAAGGGTGGCCCAGTCTTGTGGCAGGTATGTGAAATACCAAATGGACAGTTCAAAGGCTTTACTGGGATTTTGAAAGTATTAAAATAACCAGAGGAAGATCTCTATCATTCTGGCTAGATCCTTTTCGAAGGATTTGCTGGGGAAAAAACGAACACGAGAAATAGCAGATGAGATTGTATGGCTCTGTTGTGATCTGTAGTGGTTGGGAGGGGGTGTGCCCATATCCCTGAGATCATACGTTCATCTAAATATTGGAGTTGGAATTTATTACAGATTCTTCTCACTGAATTTTATTAGCTTTCCTGACAGAATTCCTAGAGTATGCCATTCTTATAGTAACCTTCAGTTACTGGTTTTGCTTCTTCCTAATTAATCAGTTAATTAACTAATTAATTAATCCCAGTTCTGGAGTCAAGAAGACTTGACTTCAAATTCAGTCTCAGACGCTTAACTAGCTGTGCTGCATTGGGCAAGTCACTTAACCTCTTTGTTCTTCATGCCTTAGTTTCCTCAAATGTAAAAATGGAGATAATAGTAATTATTTACTCAGATTGTTGTGAATATAAAATGAGATGATATGTATAAGGTGCTTTGCAAGCCTATAAATACTAGCTATTATATATGTATAAATATGTGTGTGTATATACCACATAAACATATATACATACAACAACTTGGTTTTAAAAGGTACACACAAACACACAGACACGCAGACACGCAGACAAGTCACCTTTGCAGCTACATCAATCACTTTAGAAATCTCCTTTTCTTCCTCATTGTATTCAGCTAAGCTTGACTCAAATTTCCTTCTTGAACATTTCCTATATTAACCAATTCTACTTTGAATCTTGGAAAATAGGATTCTACTTCTATCTCTGAACACTTTGAAATTTGCTTTCACGAAGCCCAGGTTAAATGTTAGGCTTTTCCTGGCATTTCCTTCCTCATTGATTAGAACTTAGTTTTCATTTCACTTATCAGTTCAACCTTACTGATCAGTAGTTCCCTTTATTGTTCACTCTACCTCTTGAAAGAAGAAATCATTGTCAAGAGAGTTTTTTTTTGATCAACTGTTTTGCTTTTCAGCAGAAAGAGGTCTCTGCAGTGTGGATACTTGAAATGCCTCATCACCACAACTATAGGCTTCCTTTGTGCTGCTTTCATTAATGTTTCAGGATAAAAAAGTCAAGCATCTCAGTGTATGACAAGACAAGCTCACAGGAAGGAATCCAGAACAATTTCATACTGTGATTCCAGATCCTTCGTTTCTTCTTCCCTTCCTCTCTCTTTCCTTTCTTCCCTCCCTTCTTGCCTTTCCTCTCTCCCTCTTTACCTTTCCTCTCTCCCTCCTCCCTTCCTCCCTCCCTCCTCCATTCCTTCCTCTTATGCAGATTAGCAATTCCTATTTACCCTGCACACTTAGAATGTTCTACTTTTGTGGGAACCGAATAGCTGTATTTGTGATTTCAATGGTCTAGGGAACTCTCAATATGGAAATGTCTTCTGTGGATGCAGCTCTGGGGCCACTATGCAGCATATGATTTTGGAGTTGTTTGGGTCACTGGGAGGGTGAATGACTTGCTCATGGTCACACAGCTTGTATGGATCAGAGACAGGATTTGAACCCAGTCTTCCTGACCTCCAGATCGGTTGATTGAATGCATTACACCCCCTTGACTCTATATTCTATATTACCTGTACTCAAAATGACTGTACTTCTTTCAGCTCCCTTCCTCCTCTTTTCCTTTAGCTTTGCTTTTCTTGTGGTCTCACTGGGGCCATCACCTACTCACATTCACCTTTTTCTCCATGCATAGCATTTGGTATATTGAACTATGAGCAGGATCAAGTCTGTCAGGCAAGTTTCTGAGCTATTATCATAGTGGCCGCACATAAAGTACCTTTCTAAATGCTTAGGAGATTTAAAAACTGACCCTTTCCTTTGGTCCCCATCAGGGTGGGGTCAGCTGGACTCACTCGCTGAAAGGTCTCTCCTGACCTTCTTAGTCTTCTCCTTACAGGCTGTAATTGGCAAGAACAGGTGCACTTAACAGGAACTCTGCAAAAAATGGAACTGGGAAGCCAAGGCAGCAATGAGCAAGGTTGTGATTGCTGGTTGAAGGCGGCTCCTGAGTAAATTGATTTTATACCTGGCAATTTTCTAGTTCTCTACTTCAAAAAATAATAAAAAATCTATTGAATTACTGAAATTCCATGGTAGCAATCAAGGTTTGATAAAAAGTATTTTTGAAAACATTCAGTTAACATTCTCTGACACATTTCTTCAAAAACATAACAATATTATGACCTTTCTGTGCATTAAACCCAAGTTTAATTCTATGGGACTTTTTTTTCCTTTTTCAAATATGGATTGATGTAGACAGATCTGCTTGGGTTGTTCATTGACTAGACAGCAGGCAGATTGATGCCAGTGATAAAATGTAAGAATAAAAGGGAATTTCTTTTGGTCATAAAGAACCTTTTACATGAGTCTCTTGAGAAACCAGCCAAGACCTGTACCTGGAATCTAAATCAGGGTCCTCTGTCAATAGCCCATTAAGTGTTGGGGGAGAGAAGGGAGAAGGTGTCCCTAGCCCTTTAGTAAGCTACCTTAGAGACTGCCTCAACACTGCTGCCAATGTGGGAAAAGAGAGTGATGAATTCCATGTGGATTAGATTTAATCACCCCTAGCGCTACAAGCCAAGAATGGATTTTTCCAAACTTTCCAGGAAGCTACTCTATGGGTGACTCATAGACGAGGAAAAGAAATGAAATATCATTGGTGTGAGGAAGCACAGGAAGATTTAGTAGAGGCATAAGCACCTTGACATACCTCTGCGCTCTTATTGCCTTCTCTGCTTTGTGTCATGACCTGCTATGTTCTTTCCACATTTATTCCCCTCCCTCCATCTCTGCTTTTTTTTTATTAATTTTTTTCCAAAGTAAAGTTGAGTATACTTCCTTCATTGCCCTTGTGAATTATATATGGTTCCTGGACTTCAGGGTCTTTTATGAAATTTTTTGCCAAGAGCTAAAGCATTTGGATGCTATGCTATTTAGCTGCTATGACCCATTCAAAGATTCATATCTTAAATCATAGTGTAAGTCTTTCAAGGCAATAAAAACTCAAAAAGCATATAGCACTTGAAGGGGACAAAGGCTATGATGTCCAGAGGGGGGCTTATGAGTGAGAATAATGTACTTTTATCATGGGGGGTATTTATCTCCCCTGATGCCTTAATCATAGGGTCATAGGATCATGGACTTAGTGGGGGAAAGGGACTTTGAGATCATCTAGTTTTTTGCCTCATTCATTTTACAAATGAGGAAATCAAGGCCCAGAAAGTTTAAATGATTTCCCCAAAATCAAACAGGTAAATAGTAACATGGTTACTGTCTCCAAATTCAATATTCTTCACTAGAAGGCCAGGTCACCTAGACTTTCACCCCCTAATCCCAAGGCAACTTCAGCTACCTCAGCTACTTCCTGTCTGTAGAAACCATCTCTTAGAGTAATACTTTATCAGATCCTTTCGGAAAAAAAATAAACAAGTTTCTGATGCAGGTCAGGTACATGAACTCGGAGAATAGGAATTACCACAGCTGGGAGTCATCTTTCATTCCTCTGGATGAAGAAAGAGAGCATTCCGTGGTTTTTATGTTGTGCTTTCACATTCTTCCTTGCACAGAATAATCCATAAATATCTGACTGAATTTATATTGAAAAATCATGTAAGTACAGTGGTTACTGTAAGTTATTTGTCTTTGGACAGGTACCTCAGAGCTGACATTTAGGAGTCAAACTCCCCTGCTTTAGCATTCTGGCATTCAAGGAGAAATCATAGAATCATAAATATATAGAGCTGGAAGCAACCATAGAGATCATTCAATCCAACTTCTCTCATTTTCGTAGATGAGAAACTAGGGCCCAGGGAAGTTAAGTCCTTTGCCCAAGGTCATAAAGGCAGAAAGAGAAGTAGGATTTGAATCCAGTTTTCTGACTCCACACCTAGCATTCTTTCCACTACCTTATACTCTGGCAGGATTATGGCTTATTTTTCTCATATATTTAGTAGTCCTGCTTCTCTTTGTATTTTGTCTTCAATAAACTCAGGACCTTACTAGTTTTTACTATGGTGGGTGAATGGATAGTTTGGCTGTTTTGCCTTTATATCATGTCCATGGTGTAGGCAGCCATACTTCTATACTCTTCATGTCTATCAATCCTCCCACCTAGTACAGAATTAATAGAACGTTAATTATCCTCTTAAAGTACCTCTTCATTCTTAGCTTATTTAACCCTATCCTGAGCTTGAGCCTTAAAAGAATGCTATGTAAAAATGCATTAGCCTCTATTTCTAAGTCCTTTGTGAATTGATTCGTTGTAGTATAATCCAGACAGATCTGTTGTTGATTTTGGCTTCTGTATTGCTACTAGCAGATAATATTATTACATCGCCATAGTCTTAAATGACACTGGACCAACTGTTCCATCTCTATGTCCTTTGTTCCCCCAGCTGTGGGAGGTCATGATAACCATCCTCTACCTTTTGTTATCCTCACCTGAACTTCACCTAGCCCTTGGGTGTTGTACAGATACCCAACGTGCCTATAGATTGAGATAATAGATAATAATAGTGTTGTATATAGTGTACCTATATACTGATTTGAAGTTTTACAAAGGGCTTTTATTTACATTAACTTATTTGAATCTCATTCTAACCCTTTGAAGTAGGTTATGTAGCTGCTATTATTCCCATGTGAGCATGAGAAAATAGAGGCCCAGAGAAATGAAATGGCTTGTCCATGTCTATCCTCAGGGACCTGATTTAAACCTTGTTCCCTTCAGATCCCCCCAAAGGAGCATTCTCCTTTACTCTGCTGGCTTACAGATGTGAAGTTGCTCTGACTTCATCATAATAAAGGGACTAAAGAAGGGTGTTCATTTTCTTGTTGCTGATGTCATGAACGGGCTCTATGAAAGCACAAAGTTAGATGAAATAACATTGTAGGGAAAACAGCTTTAAAGGAACAGAAATATAAATGTTATAAATGAATGTTTAAATCACACAACAAGTGCAGTTTTGTGACTTTAGAATAGTCTTCTGTTTTAAAATTAGTTAAGTTAGTGGAAAATGGTAGTGATTTGGGACAGCTTGATGCAGAGTACGCCTGCCTGAATCAAGACTTCTAGTTTTTGGTGTCCTTTCCTCATCAGTTAAATGAGGGATATGGGCAAGATGATCCCTGGTTTCCCCTCTTGCTCTAGAACCTAGCTGTTAGGGACCAAAATGAGTCTCATTGAGCAGCCATCTCTGGGAAAGTCCATTCCAAATTCTGATATCATTTGTCACCTGTGGTCCACGTTCCTTTTTCATGTATTTCCCTGGTTTCTCCTCTTGCTCTAGAACCTAACTGTTAGGGACCAAAATGAGCCTCATTGAGCAGCCATCTCTGGGAAAGTCCATTCCAAATTCTAAAATCATTCGTCACCTGTGGTCCAAGTTCATTTTTCATTTATTCCTCGGCACAGTGAAAAGTTCTTACTGATTTTAAAAGAGAATCACAACATTCTGTCATGTCATATTGAGGGGTTATGAAAGAGCCTTGCCTCCTCTATGCCCCCTGTGAATAGATAATGACTATAATTATATGAAAATAATAGCTAAAATTTATGTAGCACTTTAAGGTTTGCAAAGCACTTTACATAGATTTTTTTCATTTGGTTATATAAAAAGGCAAAGGAGAGAAAATTAGGGGTCCAACCAGTAGTGTGCTGGCGCCAGCTTGCATCAACTGATTATTAAATTTTCAGTGTGACCATTTACACCTCAGATATCTGCAAATGCTATCAATAAGGACTTGATTTTTTTTTTTGCATTCTTGATTGTCTGGACTTAAGAAATTGATGGAGAAAATGTTAACAATGCAGATTAAGCTTAAAAATGTGTCCCATATACATTTTCTTTCTCTGAGAGCTGGTTGTTAAACATTTACTAGCACATCCCTGGGTACAACCAAAGAACCTCAAAAGCAAATAGCTTTTCAAATAATGAAAAGGAAAGTAGCAAGTTGAAAAAAGCATCACAATGAATAAATATTATGGATCAAAGTTTCATAAAGAGAAGTCTCTAGAAAAAAATACCAAATTCAATTTGACAGCAGATTCAAAATGAAATTGAGGGGCAGCTAGGTGGCACAGTGAGTAGAGCACCGGCCTTGAAGTCAGGAGGACCTGAGTTCAAATCCAGCCTCAGACACTTGACATATTTACTAGCTGTGTGACCTTTGGCAAGTCACTTAACCCGAATTGCCCTGCCTCCTCCCCTCCGAAAATTAAAAAATATTAAAATCAAAATGAAATTGAGCCTAGCATGACTCATCAAGTTGGATATAAACCATCTGGGGACAACTCCAGCTTGTGCCTCCCCAAACTACTTCAGATTCAAGGTGCTTAGTGAGTTCATAGTTTCTCAAAACAATAGCTCCCAAGCCCCTAGCAGTATATCCATTTTTTACTTGTCAGCTAGAGGATGAAATTAATTCAAAGCATTTAGTGAAATAGCACAGTGAGAAAAGCAGCAATAAATATTCTCCCCATAAATTTGGGAATAATTTTCCCATAATTACATATGCCTTCAGTGGGAAGAAATGTAAAATAAGGAGCACGTTTGGTACAGACTTGGTGGGAAACACACAGGGAACATGTATGGCTCAGGAAACATTTGTGGAAGGTTGTACACATAGGGAACTCATGGGCTAGGGCGTACGTACCTCATGCAGCTCATCTGATGGGTCAGTTTTGGCTTTTGGTGATGTCATAGTCTTCTTCCCAATAACTCTGTTCCTTGCTATTTTTGCAAGGTGTTAAATCTTTGACAGGGATTGGCCTCTTGTAGCTGTTGCTTGAAAGTGCTCTCTGCTGGTCCCAATGTTGTTGCTGTCTGTTGCCATTGAGCATGAGGTTGTGGAGTTTTTACAAGCTTTTAGGTCCTGGCTTCAGTAGGAGTCTTCAGCTGAGCTGCTACCAAGAAGAAGAATGGGCCCTGACATCTCTCTGTAATTTTGTATACCAGAGGTTTAAACAATAGTTCTTTCAGGAACATAGAACCCTCACACATCCATTTTGGGAATAAAAGAAAAATCCAAAGTAGCTTGACTTTTTCTTCTCCTTTAAGAGAGTCTGTCAATTGTCAGAACCTTGGCTATAATAGGTTTTTCCTTTCCAAAAGGAAGCCAAGGTCAGGAGCCAAGCTTGTTAGAACACAGAGGAATCCACCAATGAATGTTGCCTGCAGGCATTAAGTCTCTTTTTTAAACTTCTGCTCTTTGCTTGCTATGTGGGCAATGGCCTCTCTCTCTGAACTTTCTGTCTTATTTAGGGCTCAGGAATCTGTGTGACTCCCCAATGTCATGCAATAAACAATTAAATGTTTAATATGTGCCAAGAACTGTTGTAATCAGTGGGGATACAAATACAGGAAAAAGAAAGACAATCCTTGCCCTCAAGGGTCATACATTCTAATGGGAGAAGAAAAAATACAAAAGACAGCCGTAAAGTATATATACGTGGTGGTGGTGGGGTGATGAGGAAGAGAGGATATAGGGACCTATTTTGGGTCATGGTGTTGAAGCACAGCTGGGAGGGGAATAAAGGTTGAAGTTTGGCCAGCCAAGGCCCAGTCCTAAAATGGAGGCCTCTGGAAGAACACACCAATGAAAAGAAGGCATGGTAGAGGTCTGTTCCACCGTGATAAAGGCTGGAGCAGTGGGTGAATGTTTTAGTGTGAAGAGACCCAAGGCAATGAGGGAAGTTCTAGGGTAAGACTACAGCTGAAGCATGATGTTGAAGTCTGAAAAATCAGAAGGACAGCCAGGAGGGGAATGAAGATTAAATTAAATGAAGGTTGGCTGACCTAAGCCCTTCTTCAAAATCGAGGCCCCAGGGAAAATTCACCAATGCCTTACTTAATATCTTACTCATTCAACATCAACTTAGAGGTTTCCTCTCTGAAAACTTTTTGATCTAAGTGCCCTCAGTCTTTCAACCCCAAGATTCTTTTGGTTTTCTATGTGACAGCCTGGCCAATGGGAACCCCATCATTAGGCATAGTATTCTGCCTATCATTAACCCACGTGGAACTCCAAAATGCAGTTGACTTCCTGAAGGATATGAAATGTAACAAAAGGGTCCTAGTCTCTGATTCAAAGCATGTTCAGGTATTTGGAGTGTTTCCAGTCTCTTCACCATTATTTAGGAGAGGTGCTTTTAGATTGGTTGCTGAGCTTCAAATGAGAATGTATTCAAAAGTCGCTAGCCCGCCAAGATATTTTCTCTTTCTAGCCTGGCTGCATTATAGTGAGACAGACACGGTATAAGCTTCTGGATTGTGAAAGTTAGGTCCTCTTCCTTTGGGGCCAACACATGGCCTGTGAATGTAGGCCTCTTTTCTTTTTTTCTTTGTAATTGTTCTTTTCTCCTTTAAAATGAAGGAATATTAGAGACAGTTGTGACCTTGTGAGCTTTGAAAGGTAGTGACGAAGGGCCCCCTGAACTTGTCTTCTCGAGTTGCCCTGTCATCCAGAAACACTGGACCCAGAGCATGCAGGAGGCCCTGAGTGTGTCAAGACAGAAGCTTGCCACTCCATTCCCCAACACCGAACTGACATAACTTGTTGTTTGCACCCTAACCTGGACTCTGTGTGTCCTTGGGAGTCAAGACAGGCACCAGTCAGTCTGCACCAGACTGGAAAACTGCTTATGCAGCCAGGACCCTTGTAGATAAGCAGACCATCCTATCTTCATAGTCTAGCAGTTCCCGAGGGAAAAGAATGGGGCTTTTGCCATCTTACTTATTCACATTCCCCCTTCCTTTCTTTCTTCTCCCCTTCTGGAGGGGATTAATTCTTTTCTTACTCCTTTTGCTTTTTCTCTCCTCCTGTGCCACTCCCATTTGGGAAAGGATTGCTGTTCACTCCTCCCCCCTTTGTTGCAATTTCAGAAATATAAAAGAAATCTTTGTACCTGAATAGGAGTTCTACCTGCACATTCCTTTCTCTTGTAAGAAATCCATTTGCAACATATGTCTCATGGACTTGATTATATATACACATACACACACACGTGCATATATATGTGTGTGTGTACATATATTTGTATATACACACAAACATACATATGTATGTATATATAAAAGTATGTGTGTATATGTATATATGTATGTATAGGCATACACACATACACATATGTATATACACATACATTTCTATCTATGTATATATAACATTTTTTTTCTTTAACAATAGGAAGAACAAAACACCACAAACTCAATAATGGGAGTCCAGCCCAGAGTTGCTACCAGCAGAGATATGTAGGTGCAGCAAAGAGGAGCAGGAGTCAGGTTCAGAGTAGAAGGCAAATCCCATGGTTACGATGAATTTAGAAGCGAGCTTAGTGTGGCAAATGCTTGTAAAAAGTGCATTAAGTTTTAGTCTACTTTCCCTAGGGATTTGTGTAGTATTGGGGAGAGTGTGCCCTCCAGTGTTGGGAAGAAATATTTATACCGTGCTTCTATCTTTGCTTATAGTTTCTCAATACATATCCCTGTGTAATAGCTAGTAGATATAAATTGGTTAAGTGATACTGAGGTACTAATCATTGGCATTTGGTATTGGAGACAACACACCAGAGTGAGGGCTCAAGCCAATTACATTAGAGAAAGACACCCCTGACTTCTCAAGGGTACTTCTTAGACCTCTGAGGGGAATATTCAACCTTGCTCAGGGTTGGGGAGGGGTGGTCTGTCTTATCAGTGCAGGGATTTGGGATAAGGATCCTCAGAGCATATCTGGGCTGTACATGAAAATAGATGGGAAGGGGGAAGGCAAAAAATAAAACTCTTTATTTGGAGCTGTTTTAGGAATTGTCCTCCATGCCAGTGATGTTTATCTATATCGTTATCTACACATAATTTGATATATAGCTATATGTTATATATCTATACATATTACACATCGATACATATATATAGTTACATATAGATCTATGTGTGTGTGTGTGTGTGTGTGTATATAGTCTATATCTACACTGGCATTTATTGGTGCTTTATACACACACACACATTATACACACACACACGCACACACACACACAATTACATACGTATGCGCATATGCATATGTCCATCTGTTGAGGTTGAGGTTTAGTCTCTGTCTACCCAGGGACTCCAAAAACTGTTGTGGTTTCATGTTGTGCTGTGGTGGACCTGTCTCAAAGAATTTAGAGTCAGACCGCCTCTAATCCAAGTATAGACATTTATTGCGATTGACGCCTCTCATGAAGTGGGCTAAGTTCCAAGAGGAACCGGTAACTTCAGAGAAAGCAAGATGGATTTTTTATAGGGTAAAGATATATTTACACAAGAGAAATTATGAATGTTAAAAAGGCAGGAGGGGTTTGTTAAGGGATTAGGTAATAGGGGAGGGGTCCCAGCCACAAGGGACCTGCACATGCTATTACCCACAATGCGTACAGAAAAAGCCATTATATGGGGTACATATGTATGATAATGATATTATAATAAGCCTCTCTACATCATAAGTTAACTCTAGGTCAGTTCTTTGCTATTTATGTCCCTTCTATTGTTTTGATGTCCACATCCTGCATGGGCATCCTGATGGTGCTGCTTTCTGATTGGCTTAGTATTGTGGTCCTGTCCGAGGCTAGATGGATGTGGTTGTGGTTGAGGGCGTGGACACACCTGTTGTTTCTGTGGGAAATATGAGGAATGGACAAGCCTGCTGTTCTTTGAGAAATATGCGTTCATAGACACACCCGTTTTTCTAGTGAGCAGTGAGGCATATGTGAAGAAGTTAGGATATTGAGTGTGTGTAGGGGGGAGTGTCTAGGTAGGTTCAGTGGGCCTGCTGTTGAGTGGGGCCTATAAGGAAGTTAGAATATTGGGGCTGGGGGCAGCTTTATTAGGATTGAATCATATCCTCAAAGCTTTCCAGGTTTGGGGCCATCCCTGACTTCTGCTATTCCCAAATACAGATAATAAATATTTGAAGAAAGCTGAAAGTCTCATATTGTCAAAGAAAGATTTGGAATCCATAATGAGAATCCTATTATCAATAAAAAGGGAATAAGACAGTTTAATAATAAATGCAACATGGTGAAAACAGTGGCAAATTTGAACAAAGACATGAAATCAATGGGGAAAAAATTCTTGTACTGGAAGGCAAATCAGCAGAAGGGCCAGAACATTCAGCAAAACAAGATCAAAAGAAAACTCAGTGAGAACATTTGAAGGATTTGTAAGTACAGATGATGTAATGAAGACAAAGCTCAGAGACATAATTTAAGAGTTATCACTTTAGCTAGAAAATGTGAAGAAAGAATCTATTATTTTTCAAGAAATAGATACAAAAATTCCTAAAAGTACTAAGATCAAAGCTAAGACTATAGATTGATGGAAGTCTCCAGATGATAGCCCTCTGGAGACTGGGCTACCAGATTAAGTGCACTCAAACACATTATCATCCAACTCCCAAACCTTTTCTTTGTCCTCACTGCAATTTCCAATTCTTCTATCCCTTCTAATTCTACCATTCCATCACTGCTGCTTTGACCTCACTTTCCTCCCTTTATAGATCTGACCCTGGAGTTAACCAATTTAGCTATGCATTGTCCTTCTCTTTTGACTTTCTCGCCTCCTTGTCTTTGCCATTGATGCCCTACCAATCCTCATCCCTAGATCATTCCTGTGATTTACCTTCTCTGCTCGTATAGCTGAATGACCCTAGAGAGGGCTGAGCATCCATTCCACCTGAGTTCACTGAAAATTCATGTTAATATCAACTGCATCCTTCCTGCTGCTTCACAGTTTTTTTTATTCCTCTGTTACATTTTTCTTTTAATCTAGCCTTTTGAGGAAGAGGTAGCTTTTCTCATTGCCAAGGCCAACAACACCTTTTAAAAATAGCTCTCTGCCTTTTAGCCCTCCCTGACTCCTGCTATTCCCCAAGACAAAAGTAACGAGTGGTTGTACTTAGACATTTTACAAGAGAATTTTGCTCAGCCTTTAGAGTCCTTGTATCTACATTGGCATTTAATTCCTCTTTTTTTGCATGAAAGTCTGGTAGATATTGGAATGTATGATTTTATTTCCTAATCTCACACATTTGTTTAGTTTTGCTTTAACAATGCTAACTCTGATAAAATCTGTCCATTTTCTGACCATGCTATTTTATGTAAAATCGGCTGAACTGTGATGAGTAGCACAACTCACATGTAATTTTTTTCTTACCATTTCACCTTACTGGCTACAGTCCTTAACCAGCGTCCTTTGCAGTATGTTCTGGACTTGGCATTTCAAATTATTTTCATCACATAGCTCATTTTCCTGAGAACATAGGAGGATGGAAGGAATTCCATGTAGGGTTCTGCACTTTTACATTATAATCAAAGAGAAATATGTAGATTCTATGGAACCAAAACCAATTCTGAAAATAGGCTGTCCTAATAGGAAAGAACCGTCCAGGGAATGAAATGTACATTTCCATTCTCAAGTTAATCATAACCACTGAGAAACATTGACCTTATCACAATTTCTCCATTCCCATTTTGTATTACATCTTTCTCATATTCACTAGTTTCAGTTTGAAATATTGTTTTCACCAAAGATAGAAAATCCATTTCCCTTGAAATGTCCCCCTTCAGTATTGTGGTACAATTGCTGTAGGCATTGACTGAGTTGTGCTTTTACGGAAGTACTCAAAAGAAGAATTTAGAACTCAAAACTTGATATAGTATGAATAGCAGGAGCTATTCTAAAGGTAGGTAAGGGTTTCAGGATTTAACAAAGACCGTGAAACAAAGCTTTTTACTTTCTTTTCATTTGTAATGAGTACTTTTGAATACTTAAGGCAGATGATAAAAGCGTTGCCTTACTGAAATGTCTTCATGTGAAGAACTCTAAGTACTTTTCAAAGATTATTGTGTCAACCTGCATGATATTCAGACAAATTAGATGGATGGCAGTTAGCATAATCCATGCTGACCAGTGAAGAACTTGGGTCATGTCCACACTCATCTACCAACCCAAGTATTTTTTGACCAATTCATAATTTTTACTAGATAGGAAATACAAATATAAACACACACACACATGCACACACACACAAGGAAGTTAAATACAGGGTAGTGTGGGATTGAGTTGGGTGGATAAGGAAAGGCATCGTGAGGAAGGTGGTGCTTGAGTGGCATCTTAAATGAAAAGAGGGATTTGATGATGGAAGAGGGAACTGCATTCCAAGCATGGGAAATGGCTAATGAGGCACAGAGACAAGGCCAGTTTGGCTGTATCACGTACTACAGGATGTCAATCAGTCAATGTTTACTAAGTGGCTACTATGTTCTGGGAATGGTGCTAAGAAGTGGGGATAAAGGGAAAGATAAAAGACAGTCCTTGACTTCAAAGAGCTTACAGTCTAAAGAAATTTTTATCGAAGGGGAGTAATACCCAATGATGTTGGAATGATAGGTTGTACAGGACTTTAAAAGCTTAAACAGAGGAGTTTATGTTTTCTCCTTAAGGCAACAGGAAAGCATGGAAATTGCATCAATAGGAGAATTATGAAAACCCAGAGAGCATCGAATATTCAAGATAGGGTGGTCAACAGTGTCAAATGCAGTTGTTTTACATCCTTGATTTTCAAAAAGCACCAGTGACATCAAGGGGTGATATCTTGACTTGCTTGTGAATTGGATTTAAGTGAGGCAGAGTTGTGCAAAGTTGTCAACATCACTCTCTTTTTTAGAGTCATCGGTAATCCAATGTCAGGACAAAACTCAAGTTGACTGGTGGTGACCTGGAATGCAGTGGATGACCTTGGTGTCTTTAGTGTCTGACCAAGCTCTAAGCCACCACAACACTTGTCTGAGATGTCTTCATGGCCATTGGAGCAAATTGTTCTCATCTACCCATTCTGCCCAGAGAAGTCTTCGCGTTCTTGGGGTAGACATTCTCTTAACTCACTTTCGGATTTAAGGCCTATCAGTTAACCTGATTAAGCCCATCTGCTGAGACTGCCTTTTGACCGGTGCATGCTACAGCTTCTTGGAGCTACGAGTGAGAGTTGGGTGAAGGTGGACACCAAAGGTGGATGAGCAGCTCTGAAAAGAGCTCAGCAAGCCCTCACACTAGAAGTGCTAGTCCTCCTTGAACATCCCATTCACGCCAGCAAATGCAGGAGATAAGTTGAGAAGGAGTGAGGAAAGACCATCAGATATGACTACTGAAAGATCACTGGGAACACTGAAAAGAGCGGTTCTCTCTCTAATATGGTAAAAGCCAGAAGCCAGCTTAGGAGGCATTCAGGAATGACAGGAGGAGAGAAAGAAGATGCAGTGAGTGTAGTATATTGTGCCTGAAATCTTGGACTAGGCCAATATCCTAAACCTGCAAAAAAAGAACAAAACCTTTAAGAACCACCACCATCATTTTCACTTCTAAACCAGTAACGGGTATGATGGCTGATTCATGAGTGTCAAATATTTGCCCAGTTTAACATTGTTGGCACCAGTTTGACTGAAAGTTCTTAGAGGGGCTACATCAGCTTAATTCACTTTGTGCCAGCGTTCCTAGGATGATGCCAAGTTCATGAGGGCAGATGAATGTTCTTGAATGACGATGGAGATCAGATTATTGTTTTGTTTTGACTTTCTTTTCTTTTGTGACAAGTACTTCTGTGCTTTTCTTTCTTTTTTTTTGTAGGGGGGAAGGCCAGGCAATTGGGATTAAGTGACTTGCCCAAGGTCACACAGCTAGTAAAGTGTGTCAAGTGTCTGAGTTCGGATTTGAACCCAGGTCCTCCTGACTCCAGGGCTGGTGCTCTACTCAGTGCACCACCTAGCTGCCCCTTAATAAGTACTTTTGAATACTTAGACTCTTTACCTACACTATTTAAATCATAGTGTAACTGTCAAGGGTAGCTGTCCTGGACAAGGGGATGGAAAGGCAACAAAATGATCCTGGGGTCTAGGCGTGGTTTTGTTCTTTAAAAGTTTCTTATGTTTTCACCAGTTTCACATAATGCACAATAAATTTAATCAAATTGGTTTCTTTCTCTTCCCTTGGTCCCCCTTCTGGATAGATTAAAGCCAGGGTGTTTTAGTCGGCTAACAAGTTTTTACTTAAGCACGTACTATGTGTCAAATGCTGGGCTAAGTACCAGGGATGGGAAGAAAGGCAAAAACACTGCCCTGCCCTCAAGAAGTTCATATTCTAGTGGAGGAGGCAACATGCAATAATTATGTAACACAAAATATAGATAGAAAGTAAAGAGAGAAAGCACTAGCTTCAAGAGCAGAGCTGGTGGTGGTGCTGGGGGAGGACTGAGTTGGACACACCAGGAAAAGACTCAAACTGTGGTTGGCATTTGAACTGTCTTAAGGGAAACCAGGAATATTCATTGGTCCAAGTGACAAGAAAGGATTCTATGCATGGCAGTGGACAGCCAGTGCGAGGCAATAGAGTTGGAGAGGGTGTGTCCTGTGGGAAGAATAGGAAGTAGGCCAGTGTCCCTGTATCATAGAATGCATGAAGAGGAGCAAGGTGTAAGAAGATTAGAAAGATAGAAAGGGGCCGGGAGGGTTGTGAAGGTCTTAAAATTCCCAATTGAGGTCTTTATAGTTGATAAGTGCTGCAGGTATTTATCTGTGACTTTAAAGAGTCTCTTGTGTGATCACAGATCATGTTCTGGAAAGGACCAAGCTCCAGGCTCCAAGCAGTCTCAAGGGTCTCAATTCCCCATGTATTGGTTAAACCTCCACTGCACTTTAACTGAGCTTATTAATCTGGAAATGATGATGGAAGTTAAACACCAGGAAGAGAAAAATGCTCTTAAGGGAATAGTTTTGTACTATGCCCAAGCATATCCACGACCACCTGCATCAATTTAAAAACAGATTTACCGACACAGGAAGAATTTTCTGCAAGTGTTTCTGTTTGTCATGCTTGTTTACCTCAGCTGGAAAATTGCTACAGAGCACAGTTTAAAGGGTGCCTTTCCTTCAGTGATTACTGGATGCTAATTATTGGCTCCTTTTGTTTGAAAGTTGAGACTAAGTTGTTAAGTTTTTATTTAAAGTCACACTCCTAAAGCACTGCCTCTCCATCTAAGAGACAAAGAGTATGGAGTTATCAGAAATAGTTTGGACACATCTGGATGAGTTGCTATCTCCATTTGAGACTGAGGTACCAGGTTGTCCATGTATTGCTCCCCCCTTGGGACATACTTCATATGAAGAGGGGACAGGTGAAACACAATATCCTAAATTGGGAATAAAGAAGCTACCAGGACCCATTCTCTCCTCTGTTAACTAACCCTCACTGAATGAACTCCAGTGGCTTTCTAGTAGGCCCTATTCTTTCAAAGCTATCAAGGCAATGTAAGATCCTAGACTCTTTCCTTTGAGGGTAGAATTGCACCCTCTTAGTGACTCAGATTCTGGTGGTCTACAGAAGATGAAGAGGACTCTTCGGATGACACAAAGAAAGAAGACGCCTGTTATTGGTCACAAGAAGAGAGTGAATTTCTTATGATTGACAATTTCCTGATAAGGCTCTTGGAAGAGGGTTACCGGAATACCGAAGGTGATCTGAAACTGTGCAAGTGAAGATAATTAAAAGGAATTGGGAATATTTATATTGGAGAAGAGAAAACTTAAGAAAGGCATCATAGTTGCCTACAAATACTTGAAAGGTTGACATGGGAGAGAAGAATCATAATTGGTTGGGTTGGCCCCTAAAGGCAGAACTAAAAATGATTGAAAATAGCAGAGAAGTGGACTTCAGATTTAGATGTGAAAAAAACCGAACAACTTACTGATGATCACTGCCCAAAAGTAGGTTATGTTGTCTCAGCTGGTGGGTTTCTTCATCACAGGGCTTCAAGGAAAGGCTTTCTAGGGACATTTCAGAGGACATTACTGGCTACGTGACCATGGGCAAGTCTCCTCTCAGCATCAGACAGCTCTCTAAGATTGCTTTCAGTTACGGAACACTTTGTTGGTATGCAGTGGTAGAGAGAGAGTTTCTACACTAGGAACTCCTTATACCAATGAAATTGTAGGGATAGTGCAAAGCCCAAAACAAGGAAATGATGAATCAAAGTGTTTCCAAGCAACAAGCGTCCAACTGAATTTGTGTAGCACAAATTTATAATGGAAAAAATCAATTCTGTGACTTTCACCACTAGCAGCTGACAGCCTAGGAGTAGACAAAGCGGATGATAGCTGTCTTCCCTGGGTTGATGCGTATGAGGGCAGGTACGGCAAAAGTTCATGGTTTCATTTTTATACTTTTAAGAAAAGCTAAACAGAGGGAGTCAGACTTGGAGAAGGGCAAACAAACCATTTTTAAAAAAGGAAATTGTTAGAGTAAGTTTGACTTCAATTCCTGGGAATACTTTACAGCTAATCATTAAAGTTAGTGAACCTTGAGAAAAGGAAGTAATGATTGCAAAGGACTACCATGGCTTCATTAAGAACAAGTCAAGCTTGATTAGCTTTATTCCATTTATTTATCTATTTATTCATGCATTCATTTATATATTAATTCATTCATTTATCTACTCATTCATTCATTCATTTATTCATTCATGCATGCATTTATTTCTGTCAGAGTTACTCATCCAGGCATTTCCTATATCAGTGAAACCAAAAGCCCAGTATTATATAAACATAGTTTATCTAGATTTTAGCAAATCATTTGATAAAAAAGATTTCATGCTATTTTTATGGAGATTGATAGACACGTACTGTATGACACAATTGGATGGAAAATTTGGTTCAATATCTCAGCTCCAGGAGGATTTGTTCATAGTTCGATGTTAACTTGGCAGTAGGTCGACAGTGGAATGCTCCAGGGATCTGTAGTTGGCTCTGTGTTGTTAAATAATTTTTATCAATGATTTGTATAAAGGCATAGATAGCATACTCATAATTTTACAAATGATATAAAATTAAGGGGTTATAGCTAATAATAGATGACAGAGACAGGGTCCAAAGAAGAGTCCAGATAGGCTGGACTCTTAGAAAATTAGGCTAAATCTAATAAGATAACTTGACTTGCTTTGTTGAGCCTCCAAAGGTATAACCAGGAGCAGTGGGTGGAAGTTGCAAAGAGGCAAATTAAAACTTGAAATCAGAAAATAAAACCAAAACCCAAAGCCCTAAACCTCCTTCAGTTGTTAATAATCTTCATCTCCTATGGGACTGCACATAACACTTTGTTTACAAGCATTATTTGTACTGTAGCTGTTTATATATGTGTCATAGATCCCTGATAGATTGCAAAATCCATGAGGGTAGGGATTGTTTTATACTTTTTACATTTTATTGATTTTTTAAAAATTGATTTTGTTCTTATATCACAATGTTTTCTGGCTACATCCTGCTCACTCTCTATGAGCTCTCCCTTCTAACAAAACCAAAAAAGTGACACAAAGTCCACAGATGGATCAACCATATCTGGTAAAACATGCAACATTCTACAACTACAGAGCTGTTCTCTAGCTTTAACAACACTTGCCATACTGTAGGCATTTAATAAATGTTTGTCCAACTCAAAATATGCACTTAACTCTGCTACAAGACATGATAAGAACATATAATAATAAAGGGACAGAATTGTGAGATTTTTGAGGAAGAAGAGACTGCTCTTGGTGCGATCAGGGAAGACTTCATTGGAAAGATGGCACTGGGCCTTGAAGGATGGCAGGAATGGAGAGTAAGAGCGGAGGGCATTCCAAGTTGAGAGCACAGGTGTGGGGATGGAGAAGAGTGGGACTTGTTCAGAGTTATAACAAGTGGATGACCTCTAAGTTATTTTCTAGCTTAGATTCTAAAATAAATATTGGAGCAGGTTATCAGGGGAAGCTATGGAGTTCTATAACAGTGAGAAGGATTTAAATGTGACCCTGACTGAAGTCTGGGACAGACTGTATGACCTCTATAGGTCCCTGGTCTCCTGAAGAGTCTATCTTTCTAGGAACGAAAGAAACCCTGGAGAGCAATGCCTGTTCCAAGAAATTACTCATTTCACTGAGCATTGTTATCCCAGCAACCAATGGCTGAATTATGGCATACATAATAAGGACTCTCAGGGGCATCTTGAAAAATATAAGTAAAATCTTAAAGGTCAGAGAGTTTTATCCATTAAGTGTGATCTCCTGCAGATGAGTGAGTCCACTTAAAGATGCTGCTAATATTTTATCTAGAGTTAAGGACCCATTAGCATTTCCATTTGTTAGTATTTGTTTTTCTTCTTCCTGGAACATCAACGGCGTCTCCTCTGTATATATGTGTGTGTGTGTGTGTGTGTGTGTGTGTATGTGTATGAGGGAGAGATTTTTTTCCTCCTCATATTTAGCTTAGGAATATTAGGATACTATACTAATGCTTTAAAATACAGTAATTGATTACTTCTCAATTCACTGTGGTTCATTAACTAGATAATCTCATCAAGGGTAAGGGAAGGGACTAAGAGAAGAAAGCTACATCTTTGATATGTTGCTACATTGCAATTTGGAAATACCTTTGCGTTTGTTTTTGGTAAACTATTTGAATGGATGTTTTAACGGTGGAAGCACATCATTCTGTGAACCCTGACTGAATTATTGTTACATATAACTTACAAATGGGTTGTATTATAGGAGTTTGTTTGTAAGTTTATATACCTGTCTCCCCTAGCCTTAAAAAAGTGTTCATTAGTTCCTATAATCCTTTCAAACTATCCCCCTTCCTCCTAAAAGAACTTGTCGACATTCATTGCCTTCGCTTTCTCTCTGTTGTTCTATTTTCTTCTGCTTTTGATTCTCTACTATCTACTTTCAATACTATTCTGCACAGCTAAACTGGCCTTCTCTTTGATTCTCACACATAGCCCTCTGTCTCTTGCCTCTGTGTCTTTGCTCTAGTGGCCCCTCCAAGCTTGGAATTTCCTCCTTCCTCCTCCCCATCTTTTGGAATCCCTTTATTTCCTTCAATACAAAGCTCAAGTTTTGTTGAGTCATTTCAGTCATGTCTGCCTCTTCATGACCCCTTTAGGGGCTTTCTTGGCAAAGATACTGGAGTGGTTTGCCACTTCCTGCTCCAGCTCATTTTACAGATAAAGAAACTGAGCAAACAGGGTTAAGTGCCTTGCCCAGGGTCACACAGCTAGTAAGTGTCTGAGGCCGAATCTGAACTCAGGAAGATGTTTTCCTGACTCCAGGCCCAGCACTCTACCCACTGAGCCATCTAGCTGCTCAAGTACCACAAGTCCACTAGATGACCCTGACTGTTAGTACCCTTCCTCATTAACCACTTCATATTTAAATACTTATGTTTATTATGTAAATGCTTATATATGTAAGATCCTTAAGGGCAGAGACTCTTTCATGGTTGTCTTTGACTCCCTGGTGCCCAGCAGAGAATCTGGCACATAGTAGGCGTTTAATAAGTGATTGTTGATTTATTGCCTTGATTGATAGGTCAGCTGGGAATCCAGAATGCATTTTCCTGTAGAAACAGTCTTACAGATGTATTCATTTGCATTCAAATGTATACAAATGTCTTTTTCCAGGTTAGTCCATGGATTTATGTTGAAACACAGTGTGTTTACGATGAGAAATAGGTAGATAATGCTGGGGTATTGGTGATCACTAAATGCAACAGAAAAACAGTAAAAATGAATAACTTTAAAAATGTATCTTAAATGCTGGAGCTTGAGGCAAAACATGTTTGGTCAGAAAAAGTAGCAATGTAAAGAGATGGGAAAAAGGGTAAGTAAGATAAGTAGCCATAAAAGGTAAAACATATATAGTCAATCAACAAACCTTTATTAAATGCTTATTATGTTCCAGTTTTGTCTGGCACATAATACATGATTATTTTATAGAGAACTCACCTAAGGCAAGCGCTTACATGGTCAGAAGAATAGATACAAGGGCACTCTCAAGGTCTCTCTGAAGAACTTTGGTATCAATGGTGAGATATGGGAGACACTGGCCCAGGCCCACCCAGCATAGCATGCCCACATCAAAGAAGCCTCTGTGCTCTATGGGCAAAGTGGAACTGCAGAAGCTCAAAAGAACCACAAAATGGGCAAATTCTACTGCATTTCTGCTTTGCTCATAAAGTGCAAATAGTCCATACTGTGCCTGACCTGTGGTAGAGCCTTCCAAGATTGTATTGGTCTGATCAGCCACAGTTGGACACATTTAACCTTGACCCCAAAGTTGTGATGTCATTTTGGTCCTCTTTGAGTATGAAGGACAAACAACAACATTATGTGCCAGGCATTGTGCTAAGCCCTGGAGATGTGAAGAGAGGAAAAGACTCAGTCCCTGACTTCAGAGTTCATATTCTAATTGGGGAGACAACATGCAAATAATTATGTACATATAGGACTTATACAGTATAAATGGAAGGAATTGGGAGTATATAGCAAGAACCAGGAAATGGCCTCCTACAGATGATAGATTTTGAGCTCAATTTTGAAGGAAGCTCAGGGAGCTCAGAGGAGGACAGAAGGGGAAGCATTCTAGGCCTGGAGACAGCCATTACAAATACTCAGCGTAGAGGGACAGCAAGTAACCTAGTGTAGCTTGATCCTAGAGTACATGGAGGGGAATGAAATGTAGGTGTTAGAAACAAGGGGGTACTTTTTAACATATATAAAAAAATAAACCCACAATTTGAAAGCCAGAAAATCTTTCTCTTGGGAAAAGTCAAGCCTTCTTTTGAATAGTGAAGTCTCAGATTCTGTGGTAGACAGGTAGCAACACAAAGGAGAACCCACTTTTGAAGTCTTGCCTGGGGCACACAAATACCTTGTCCAAGCTGTGCTTCAAGGACATTAGAGGTTGATGGCCTCATTCTCTATTATACCTAATTTCACTTTGAAACATATGGCTTCCCTTCTACCACCAGCCCTACTCATGATTACTAGCAGTCCCTGTAATTAGGTTATTTTAAAACTCATAAATGGAATGTAGAGAGGGTAGTGATCTGTAGAGGGCAGGAAGAGGAGGGAGGCTGGGAGGAGAAATGGGTGGAGATAAAGACAGGGAGGGAGGGAGGGAGGTGGAAAGGTTGATTTTCCTGAAATCATTGGGCAAAAGTTTTGGGTTTTTTTTTTTTTGCTTTTTTTGGCAGGGCAATTGGGGTTAAGTGACTTGCTCAAGGTTACACAGCTAGTACATGTGTCAAGTGTCTGAGGCCAGATTTGAACCCAGGTCCTCCTGACCAATGCTCTACTCGCTGTACCACCTAGCTGCCCTGGGCAAAAGTTTGAAGAGAGATGTGGGGGCTTCTTGGGATCGATATTAGCTTTTCCAAATTTGAATATTATTTCAGTTGTAGTGAAATGATGATTCAATATGAATCTTTCCTTCTCTTCTCAAACTGCATGTAAACTTTGAAATATTCACAAAATAGGCTAAATTTTGTAGTAATAATTTAATTCGTTATATTAACACTTTCGGCTTTGCACATTGCTCTGCATGCAATATCTTATTTGAATCCTTACAACCCCACTGTGAGGTAGATAGCATTACTACAGCCATTTTACAGATGAGGCTCAGAGGGACTAAGTGACCTCCCCAGGGTCATAGAGGTAGTAAATGTCTGAAGAATGATTGAAAGCCAGGTCTTCCTAACTCCAACTGCAGCTCCATCTACAATGCTCAATTGATGAGGGATTTATCTAAAAGACCAAGTGAACTGCTGAAGAGGGAGAGAGGAGAGAGAGAGGAGGGAAACAGAGAGAGAGAGAAAAAGAGAGAGACAGAGAGACAGATGGAGAGACAGAGAGACAGACAGGGAGAGAGAGAGGGAGAGGATCATGATGACCATGATAATAGGTTTCTTTTTCCTGAACAGTTCATTCCTTCATTTCCTCAGTATTAATTCACATACAAGCAGAGTGAAATGACTTTGATTTTCAAGTTTTGTCTTTGTATCTCCTAGAGACACTTTACCTAAAATAACCTTTCCTCTCCTATTGTACTGTACCTTTTTATACTTTGCCAGTCTATTTTCTATATTTCTTCTCTGCTTCCTTAGCAGCATTCTTTTCACTGTATTACTTTATTTTGGAGGTCAAGCAATGATCCAGTCTTCTTGCTCATGTATAACATATATGTAACACATAGTGTGGCCACCAAAGGAGGTCTTATGTCACTTCTTGACTGATTCACCTTATTCTATGTTTCTTCCATGCATGCATAGCTTTATATTTTAGGCAGATATTATTCTCCATTATCCTTTTTTCCTGGCCTCATGTCTATGACCGTAAATAATCATAGTGACTATTCTCACCATCAACCTTGTTCTCTCATTCCAATTTAATTCTTATTTCCTACCCACTTTGTTTTATGAACTTGTTGGTTTTTTTCCATTAATTTTACAACTCTCTGTAAATAGGATCAGCAGTGGCATTGGGAGGGGAAAAAGAAAGACTAGATTAGCAGGTCATTGGAGGGGTCTATGCTAAGTTTCCACATACCCTAAAAGTTTTCTTTCCCTTATTTTCTACCCCCTTACCCTGCTTCTATCCTCAGGAAGAATTCCTAGGTCCAGAGTGGAAGAGCTGGGGAAAATTAATTTCTGTTGAGTTTGGATGATGGTGGCGTGGGGGGATGGGCCTAGGTGGGGAGAGGGTTTGAGAAGGGAGAAAAGAGGGGCAAATGAGAACATTTAGTAACGGGTGGGACCTCAGTGATCATCTAGTGAACCATCCTTATTGTACAGGTAAGGAAACTGAGGCGTAAGGGCTGGGATTGAAACCCATGTCTTCTGACTTGACTTTAGTGCTCTTTGCCCTGTATATCCCTGTCAAGGCAGGCATAGGTCTTAAGCTAGGCTAGTGCTAATTTATTCTTCTACTTAAGCCTTGTCCTTCCCTACTGACGACTGAATCGGTCTATTGAGGAACATTTTTTTTTCCCCTGTGGAAGATCACTCCTTTTGCTCAGAGCTTTGTTGGACTGAGGCGCCCACAGAAGTGCCTCAGTTGTTTTAGCCTTTAGAGGGACCCACTGGTGCTTTTGCTCACCAATAGTAATTAGATTATTTTTTTTTTGCTCATAAAGGGAATGGAGGGTAGTAATCAAGAAAAGATAGGGGAAAAGAAAAGGAGGAGGAGGGAGAACAGAAACAAGAAAGCTCACTTTGCCTAGGAAGTCATGTAGTAGGGCATGTGTGTTTTAAACTTCATAAATATTTGAGAATATGTTGGTTGGAAATTCATTGAATCCTGGGACACCATCAAGTGATAAAACTGAAGCATTAAAGTCATGTTTCTTCCTTAGATTAGGGTATCATTAAGGAGTTGAGACACATTAAGCCAGTATAGCAGGGAACTACTCAGTTTCCACAATGAGGGGGCAAAACAAGGTTAAGGAGCTAAAAGTTCTTTCCAGATGGCTCAAGGTAGTCAATCCACTTAGGATTCAGGACTAATGCACAGTCATATCTTCTTCTAGAAGTTGCATCCACATTCTATTTGCAGTTACAAGGAGAAATATACAAATGCTATTTCAGCATATTGCTAATTAGGATGCTACCCCAGGCTAGTGCAGATTAATCTCCTCAGATATGCTTACTGTATATGGTAATCATGATTAATTAGCACACAGTATTGGTTTGGAATGAGAGCATTTGGGGGGAATCTTGCCTTGTTTGTCTCCCACTGGGTATGCAGCTGAGAAACTTCCAGCTGAGACAACCTTTAGCATATCTCCTACTAGCTCATCCTAATAGGTTCCATGGTGATAGGTGATCTAGAGATGATAAATAGACAGCCAATAATATCTTTTCAATTATCCTTGTAAAGCTGCTACTTAGAAGCCACAAGGGTACAGGATCAAGGCGATGGTGTTACATAACACAGGAGGTGATGGCTATGGAGTAAGCTTGGGTAGAGGTGGAGGAAATTTTATTTTGCTTTAATGTCTGGTCAGCAGCTAGAATAGCACTATCTTGCCTCCTCTTTTCAATGTGCTGCCTAAAGGTGACCACTGAATGTTGCCTTGAGCCCCGTGGAGCTCTGATTAAGACCCCAGTTCTATCACTTCAAGATTTCCATCAGTACTTCACATATTCAGGGCCATTCATTGTTGGCTAGATTGTTGTACTGAGCAACCTGAACAAGCACCCACCTGGCTTTAGATGCAACTTTGTAAGTCTTCTTTCATACTGTATATAGCCTTGTGTACCCAGGGATGTTTGCAGAGCAAGGACAATGAATACTTTTGTATATACACACTTCATTCTCATCACATAATAGCCACAGATGCCCATGGTTCTCAAACTGGCCTTTCTTTCTAGAACAGGAGGAGGGAGTGTATATCAAAGAATTAAGACTGGCTAATTCTAGGTGAAACAAGAATTCTCAAAGGAGAGGTCTGCTCGGGGCTAAGCTGGTAAGAACTTGAGTGACATCTCCAATAGGCGCACCCAAGGAAGCGGAGCCATCCCTTCTGTGGCAAGTTAAATCAGGGGTGAAGAGCTTAAGCCTGAAGTTGAAGCAGGGGACTCATTAAGTAGGAAGTAAAGCCCAAAGCCTAATTCCTTTGTGCCTTGGTGTGAGGCCAAGGTTTGAGGCAGTAAGCCTGACTTGACAGGCACCAACTAATAGAACCTCACTACCCCCTTGTGAGGCAGATGCTTCTTCCTTGGTGAATTTGTATCTCTGGGAGGTCACCTGGCTTCTCTTAGGCTCCACAGTAATTCAATATTGTACCTGACAGTGGGATTCAAGAATTCTACCTCCTAGAATAGGCTCATTTGAAGGAGGTATGCAGAAATTAGCTAGAGTAGGCAGGTATACCTTGCAGTTATTGTGGGTTTTGGTTCCAGACCACTGTAATAAAGTGAGTATAGCAATAAAGTGAGTCACATAAATTTTTTGATTTCCCAGTGCATATAAAAGCTATGTTTAAACTAAATGTAGTCTCTTAAGTGTGCAATAGTATTATGTCCGAAAAAATGTATGTACCTTAGTTTAAAAAAAATTACTGCTAAAAATGCTAACCATCATCTGAACTTTTAGTGATTAACAGTTTTTTGCTGATGGGAGGGTCTTGCCTTGATCTTGATGGCTGCTGAAAGATCGGGGTGGTGGTTGCTGAAAGTTGGGGTGGGTGTGGCATTTTCTTAAAATAAGAGGACAATGAAGTTTGCTGCATTGATTGACTCTTCCATTCACTTGAACACTTAGAGGCAATGTAGCTTTGTTAACTGGCCTAATTTCAATATTTTTGTGTCTTAGGGAATAGGGAGGCCCAAAGAGAGGTAGAGAGACAGGGGATGGCCAGATAATAGAGCGGTGAGAAAACACATAACATTTATTGATTAAGTTTTCCATCTTATATGGACATGGTTTGTGGTGCCCCAAAACAATTACAGTGGTGATATCAAAGATCACTGATCACAGATCAGCATAACAGATATAATAATAATGAAAAAGTTTGAAATATGGTGAGAATTACCATAGTGTGGCATAGAGAAATGGTATGAGCACGTGCTGTTGAAAAAATGGCACCAACAGACTTGCTTGACGCAGGATTGTCACAAACCTTCAGTTTATAAAAATTATGGTATCTGTGAAGAGCAATAAAGTGAAGCACAATAAAATGAGGTATGCCTATATTCTTTTGGGGGACCTCATCACGATTGTAGTAGCTGGTAGTTAAACAAAAAAAGACCCCAATAAAGCTAACACAAATAGTGCTATAGGGCTGAGGTTTAGGAAAAGCCAGGGAAGATGATAGCTGAGGTGCACATAGTACTTTAAGATTTATAAGATGCTTCACATATATTATCTCATCCAAATATTTCGATCAACCCTATCAAATGGATTCTACAAGTGTTTTATAATTTAATTGTATGGAAGAGTGCACTGAGCCTCAGATAGGTTAAATGACTTGCCTATGGTCAAATAGGATTGGAGACGAGACTTGCAGCCTGCGCTCTTTTGACTATATCACACTACAGGTCCAAGAAAAAAAATCATGTAGGGAATTCTTGTTGGAACAATGCACTTCAGGGAGCAGGTTGGAAGACAAATCACTTCTCCCCCTCCAATCCTCAGCCTTCTAGATTGCCCTCGCTGCAGTTTTTGACATCGTTGACTATTACCTAAAACCAAATCCTTTCTCTTCCCTTGGCTTCATGGATGCTACATCCTTCTAAGTCTTAATATATCCCTAACAAACTATTACCCATCTCCTTACCTGGCTCCTCATCCTCTCTCTGACCCCTTAATTGGGATGCTCCCAAAGGGTCTGATGTTGGCTGTCTTCTACCCTTTTTGTATTTTTCCCCTTCTCAATCTCATTCATTCCCATGGCTTCATGGGAGTATCTCTAAGCAAATAGTATTCTTGAATCCCTAAACCCATCCTTTCAAATCCATCTTAAATGCCACTTACTATTTGAGGCTTTTCCTAATCCTTTCCTGTGGGTCTGCAAACTCACACAGGATTTTATTTTGTACCTTCCCAATATACTTGTCATGCCTTATGTCCTTACGAGAATGTAAGCTTGGTGAGAGGAGGGACTATATCTTCTCTTATCTCAACTTTGTATCCCCTGTATAAGGTTTGCACCATTTCTACCCTAAATGAGACACTTAATAAATATTTGTTAGTTGAATGGATAAAGGATTCTCATGTGAGTCCTGCTATTCATTCATATTGTCACTAACTAGGCTTGTGACTGCAGGCAAATCACTAACCCTCTTTCCATTCCATTCTCTTCCTTTATAACATAAAGAAATTGGATTGCATGTTCTCTAAAGTCATAGGATTTTTAGAAGACCGAAATAATCGATTCCAATTTCCTTTGTTTTACAGATAAGGAACTGAGGCCTTGAGCAGGGAATCAACTTACCCACTTCCAACTGCAATAGTCAGAGATTCTGTGAAATACACTGGAGGCCTCTTTTGAATTACTAAACCTCCACTCAACCTGGTTTTGGTTACTAAGTAAATTATTCCCACTCCCCCAAAGCCTAGCCACGCAGACTCACTCTGGTTATTCGCTAAGGCTGAGCTCCCTAAACATTGCCAATTATAATTTCATGACAGGAACAGTATCATGTGAAAGTAACTCTGCTCACCAGGTTTCTATGGCTTGCTGAATTTATTGTTGCCACCAAGGAAGACAGGCCGTAGCTGAGGCTAGTGTTATTTCTAAAGAGTAGGCCATAATACTTGGTGTTAGCTGTACCTGCTGTGGATTAGGTCTATGAAACCAATTTCATGCTTGGGAAATTAGACTTTTTGATTTCAGAATGAAATATCAGCAATTAAGAGACCAACTAGTTCATCAGAACATTCCTCTATGGAAGAAATAATCAATCCATCAATAAATATTTATTAAGTACTCACTCCAAGGTTCTAAACACTGAGAATACAAAAAGAGGCAAAAGACGATCACTGCCCTCAAGGAACTTGCAATCTAATGGGGGAGATAATATGAAAAAACCTCCAAAACCAGCTATACCAAGGATAAATAGGAATTAATTAATAGGGGGAAGGTCTTAAAATTAAGAGGCATTGGGAAATGCTTTGAGTAAAACATGAGATTTTAGTTGGTACTTTTAGGAAGCCAGGGAAGTCAGTAGGTGGAGTAGAGGAAGGAGAGTGTTTCAGACGTGGGAGAAAATCCAGGGAGTAATGTGTAAGAAGACTAGAAAGGTAGGAGAGAACTAAGGTTATGAAGGGCTTTGAATGTCAAACAGAGCATTTTATATTTGATCCTAGAGGCAACAATCCAGCATTCTACTTTAGTTTCTTCATCAAAACATTTTTCTTGATTGTCTTAGGGCCATAAAGGAAGCGGCTTAGTATAACCTTAGAGTCTCAGTGCTGTGCAATCAAAACAAAGCAAAACATTTCAATAATCTTTGGGAAAACAAAATTGATTGAAGGGAGGCAGTGCAAGATGGATGACGTACAGAAAGCTGGGAGAGTGATGAAGGTGTAGTTCAGTGGTGTGGTGTGTTGGCTACAGTTGGGGAAGTACTTGTTACCACCCTCTCCTCCGAAGACCTTTTTTAAAAAAAGATTTTTATTTTTTAGCAGGGCAGTAGGGGTTAAATGACTTGCCCAAGGTCACACAGCTAGTGAATGTGTCAAGTGTCTGAGGTTGAATTTGAACTCAGCTCCTGACTCCAGGGCTGGTGCTCTACTCACTGAGCCACCTAGCTGCCCCTGAAGACCTTTTATCTCTGGAAGTTTAATCAGCCAACCCTGTTTTAACAATTAGCTCACTTTTTTTTCTAAGTCTAGGAGAAGTTGAATAGCCTCTTAGGTCCATGTAGTTCCCTCTTCTGGTGCATTATGTACTTTGTATTGGACAAAAACTTAATAGCATAGTCGTAATAGCTGACAATTCTTAACATCCGGGGAGAAGTTTGGCTCTCTGCCTTAATTTAAATTTATGTTTATCTCTTGCTAGCTCCTGGACTTATTATGTTTGAGGCAAAGATCGGGATACGGGAAATGTTTAGGTCAAAGAAGTGAGCAGAGTATATTGAAGTCTCTGTTACTGGGCAAGAACAAGGAGGAAAAGTTGGGGAAGGAGTAGATCTTTTTTGGACTGTGTGTCAGTCCTTGATGAGGTGGGTACAATTGGTACTTTCAGCCCTAGTCTTTTCCTTTAGGAAGTATAGGGAATGGCGGGAGGAGGACATGGTTCTCTTTTCAGTTTCTTCTTCAATCTCTCCTTTGATTTTTTTTCCTTTGCCTGCTGTCCCTGGGCTACAGATTCTTTCCTGGCTTTGCTTGTGGAGTTCTAGGCAGAGCTGGGAAGGCTGTCCGCATTGTGCTGCTGTTTCTCAGCACTTGAGGTCCCTACTCCTTCCTTACAGTCTGTATCTCACAGGTAGTGTGTGTCCCCGTGAATTTTAGGGGAGAGACAATTCTTGCCTTCATGGAGCTTATAGCCTAGGAGGGATGTGACACTGATATAGGTCACTATGTTTTGTTGGATTTAATTATCTCATTGATGTGGGCACCCTTTCACTGGGGCAGATCGCAACCCATCCATGCTTTTTCATATCATGTAATTCTTGTCCGTATCCTTCCACAGATCTTCCTAAGAGATCTAGTTAAAATGTTCTCCTTCCTCCAGCTTTTTAAAAATATTGTGGCTACTATTGCAACCCTTGGGCTTCTGTCTCTTGTCTGTCTCTTGCCTTGATGTAGATCTCCTTTTAGAAGTCTAAGATCGTGACACATTCATTCAACTTCTATCCTAAATGCTACCAGCTTACTCCCTTTTTCTGGCTATGATATGCTTAAAAATAACTTTTAGAGGCAGCTAGGTGACAGAGTTGATAGAGTGCTGGGCCTGGAGTTAAGAAGATTCAAATCCAGCCTTAGATAACTTCCAGCTATGTGATCCTAGGCAAGTCTGCTTTGATTTCCTGAACCGTAAAATGGGATTATTAATAGCACCTACCTCATAGGGTTGCTGTAAGGATCAGAATGAGGTACTATTTGTAAAACATTTAGCATAGTGCCTGGCACATAGTAGGCACTTAATAAATGTTCATTTCCTTCCTTCCTCTTTTACTTCTTATATATGAGTAGTTGTTAGCAGTATGCTACAGTGTTTTTATGCATATCATGTATCTCCCCACTGCCCATCTGGTCACCTTTGGGTAGCTAGGTGCTACAGAAGACAGAGAACTGGACTTGAAGCCAGGAAGACCTGAGTTCAAATTATGCTGGAGACACTTGCAACTGTGTGACCCCAGGCAGGTCTTTTAACTCTTATTATCTTCAGTTTTCTCATCTGTAAAATGGGGATAATTAGAGCTTCTACCCCACAGGGTTTCTGTGAGAATCCAAGAACTCATATGCAAAAAGTGCTTTGCAAACTTTAATGCCCATTAGGTATTATTGTTACCTGACACTTTGATTTTTCTTCCATTGAGCCAAAGTTCCATGATTTATAATCATAGAGAGCATCATCAAGAGAATTTTGATATTGAAAGAATGTTCTTTGCTGGCAGAGAGCTACTTGGGAACATTAAAACGCTGCAGTCTTCAAAATACCAAGTTGTAAAAATAAGACAGCTTACTCTTCTACTCCTATTAAACTTTGGGCCCATATCACTATCCAACATTGGTGCCCCTCTGAGATATAGGTACTGTTGCAACACCTCAGTGGGTTCCCCCTTCACCTGCCCATCACAGTCTGGGCAATTCGCATTCTTCATCCATTTGATTTTACCTGGGTGTATTGATAGACTAATCTCTTCTGATTGACTGTGGATCTCATTGAGTTAGGCTGGTAGTGTTCTTGGACTCAATTCAGTTAGCACAATGTCACTCACAGATAGGAGCATCTGGAGAATCTAATCATTATTCCTTCTGTGTGGACTCTGTCCTGGACATCTTCCAAACATCTCTCATAATTGTATGTCTCTGTGTCTTCCTTGTTTGAGATTGACAATAAAAGGTTGTTGAACAGATTTTTCTCTGCGGTTTCAACTATAAAGGAATTGTGTGTGTTCTTAGTATATAAATGGGAGAAACCTTAAAGAACAAGAATGTTTGAAGACTACATTTTGGTCTACAGAGTCAAATTATTTTTTTGAATAAAGAAACAATATCTACAACAGGTCCGTATATATTCTGGACATCTCTCAGTCAAATGGGTGATTATGAAAATAGCATCTGCTGTAGGGAATTGCCTATTAAAGTCTTCATGTTTCTTCTCAAATTTTTATCAGGATATCTACAGTACATGAATAAATCACTTCCATTAAAATTTTATGGAGATGTGAACCTAGATGCGTAAGCTAGTATCTACACATATCTTTTTGGTTACCTTTTTAGGGATGATGATATCACTTGTGATCTTTTCTTTTTAGAATTTTCTCCTATTTGTGATATCTTTAACATGAGTTCCAGAATGAATGCTTTTAAAATGTGCACAACCATCATGGATTTCCTCTATATGCATTTGATGAGAGCCAGCAGCATTTGAGAACTATATCTTCTAATGTTCTAGTTTCACTGCTCATGTAGCACATTGGATACTAAGAAATTAGAGTCTAAATACAGAGACTTCAATGCCATAGATTATGAGAATAAATAGCTTTGGAAATATAGGAAGATCTGTTCCATTTAACATTAGTTTGTTGTCTTTCCAGAGTTATCCACATATACTATTGGGAAAATCTGACACAGTTGGATTTTGTGTAATGTTTGCTGTAGACTCATTTTCCAATTCATTGCTTTTTTGCCATTTTGTGAGATGACACTGCTTATAATTTTCATCTTAATTTATAATATTTTCCGAATGAACTTATATTCTAAACTGTTCTTGCTGTTGACTACCATTTTTCTCTACAAGATTGTAAAGTGTTTCCTGGCTAACATGACTTCTACATTCTTTTGGCCTCTTAGTTGTGGAAATAATTTTATGTTGGTTAAACTTATGTAAGAATTGCCAACAATAAGTTAATGTTTTTACTTTTATCCAGTTCACATTTTTTCAGTCAACAACTTGCTTAAATAGGTGAAATTGGAACTGTTACAATTGCATTCAATGCCTTTTCACCTTTATCTTTTCTTCTTTTGGTGTTATTTTTTTTTACCTTAGCCTTACCAAGTTAATGATCTGATGATATAGATAACTGATTCTAAAATGACTCCCCAGACACTTCCAATTAAAACAGAATTAATTTCATTTTTATGTGATTTAGAACTCGTAATGTTAAATTCCTCCCAACCTTCTTCCTGAAAAAAAAATCATGAGCCTGTCTTGTCCAGATAAGAGTGAGATTTGTTTCCTTCTCTCATGATATAGGAATTGGAAAAAAAATGGCCTTTATTTCCAAAAGACCATTTGCCCACTGTTCTGTAATGATAAACAAGTCAGTGGAGGCAATAGTGAGTTGAAGGCTGGTGAAGTTGTAATTCACAACATTACATTAAAGGCCTTAGAAGCATAAAACAAAGTACTGTTAAGGAGAAGGTTATCAATGACTGGAGAGAATAAGGGATGCTTCATGGGGGAGGGGGCTTCGTGGAAGGTTTTAACAAATGGGTAGAAATTCTATATGTGAAGAAAAGGAGATGAGGATACCAGGCACAGGGAACAGTTTGAGCAAAGGAAGAGATATAATAATATCAGATAACACTTATATAATGTTTATTGTACTAAGCCCTTTATAATTATCTCATTTGATCCTTATAGTAACCCTGGGAGGTAGGTGCTATTATTTTGCCCTTTTTACAGTTGAAGAAACTGAGGCAAACAGAAGTCAAGTGACTTGCCCAGGGTTACCTAGCTACTAGGTGACCTAGGCCAGATTTGAACTTAGGTTTTCAGCAATCAAAATTAATATTCCCTTGGGCAGAGTACCCACAGATAAGGGTGTGATACCCTATGTGAACAGAAGGAGAAGAGGGAGGGAGAGCAGAGAGGGAGAAAAGGAGGGAAGGAAGGAAAGAAGGAAGAAAGGAAGGAGGGCACGCCAGTGTCACTGAATCAAAGAATACATGTTGGGGAGTAAGGTGTAAGAAGACTGGAAAGGTAGGAGTGGGCTAGGTTATGATGTGAGAGCATAAGGATTTTTCAAGAGGCAGAGAGTAGGTCTGTTTCATTAGCATGGAGAGAAGCAAGATGAGCTACACTAGAAAGTTAGTAAGAGCCTTTGAATGCACTGGAATTTTTTTTAAATCATTATTTATTTAATATTTATAGTTTTCAGCATTAATTTTCACAAGAGTTTGAATTACAAATTTTCTCCCCATTTCTACCCTCCCCCCACTCCAAGATGGCATATATTCTGATTGCCGCCTTCCCCAGTCAGCCCTCCCTTCTGTTACCCCACTCCCCCCCATCCCCTTTTCCCTTACTTTCTTGCAGGGCAAGATAGATTTCTATGCCTCATTGCCTGTATATATTATTTCCTAGTTGCATGCAAAAACTATCTTTTTAAAACATCTTTTTTTAAAACTTTGAGTTCCAAATTCTCTCTCCTCTTCCCTCCCCACCCACCCTCCCTAAGAAGGCAAGCAATTCAACATAGGTGTATCATTATGCAAAACCCTTCTACAATACTCATATTGTGAAAGACTAACTATATTTTGCTCCTTCCTATCCTATCCCTCTTTATTCAATTGTTTCCCCTTGACCCTGTCCCTTTTTGAAAGTGTTTGCTTTTGATTACCTCCTCCCCCTATCTGCCCTCCCTTCTATCCTCCCCCCTTTTTTATCTCCTTCCTCCTTCTTTCCTGTGGGGTAAGATACCCATTTGAGTGTGTATGTTATTCCCTCCCAGGTCAAATCCTATGAGAGCAAGATTCACTCATTCCCCCTCACCTGCCCTCTCTTCCCTCCCAACAGAACTGATTTTTCTTGCTGCTTTTATGCAAGATAATTTACCCCATTCTGTCTCTCCCTTTGTTTCTCTCAATATATTCCTGTCTCATCCCTTAATTTGGTTTTATTTTTTAGATACCATCCCTTCATATTCAACTCACCCTGTGCCCTCTCTCTCTCTCTATACACACACACACACACACACACACACACACACACACACACATATGTATATGTATGTATATTCCTTTCAGCTACCCTGATACTGAGATCTCATGAATCATACACATCATCTTTCCATGTAGGAATGTAAACAAAACAGTTCAGCTTTAATAAGTCCCTTGTGATTTCTCTTTCTTGTTTACCATTTCATGCTTCTCTTGATTCTTGTGTTTGAAAGTCAAATTTTCTATTCAGCTCTGGTCTTTTCACTGAGAAAGCTTGAAAGTCCTCTATTTTATTGAAAATCCATATTTTGCCTTGGAGCATGATACTCAGTTTTGCTGGGTAGATGATTCTTGGTTTTAATCATAGCTCCATTGACCTCTGGAATATCATATTCCAAGCCCTTCGATCCCTTAATGTGGAAGCTGCTAGATCTTGTGTTATCCTGATTGTGTTTCCACAATACTCAAATTGTTTCTTTCTGGCTGCTTGCAGTATTTTCTCCTTGATCTGGGAGCTCTGGCATTTGGTGATAATATTCCTAGGAGTTTTCTTTTTGGGATCTTTTTCAGGAGGCGATCAGTGGATTCTTTCAATTTCTATTTTACCCTCTGGCTCTGGAATATCAGGGTAGTTCTCCTTGATAATTTCTTGAAAGATGATATCTAGGCTATTTTTTTACTCATGGCTTTCAGGTAGTACAATAATTTTAAAATTATCTTTCCCGGATCTATTTTCCAGGTCAATGGTTTTTCCAGTGAGATATTTCACATTGTCTTCCACTTTTTCATTCCTTTGGTTCTGTTTTCTAATATCTTGATTTCTCATAAAGTCACTAGCTTCTACTTGCTCCAATCTAATTTTTAAGGTGGTATTTTCTTCAGTGGTCTTTTGGACCTCCTTTTCCATTTGGCTAATTCTGCCTTTCAAGGCATTCTTCTCCTCATTGGCTTTCTGGGGATCTTTTGCCATATGAGTTAGTCTATTTTTTGAGGTACTGTTTTCTTCAGTATTTTTTTGGGTCTCCTTTAGCAAGTCATTGACTTGTTTCTCGTGGTTTTCTCACATCATTCTCATTACTCTTCCCTATTTTTCCTCTACTTTTCTAACTTGCTTTTCCAAATCTTTTTGAGCTCTTCCATGGTCTGAGACCAGTTCATGTTTTCTTGGAGGCTTTTGATGTAGGCTCTTTGACTTTGTTGACTTCTTCTGGCTGTATGTTTTGGTCTTCTTTATCACCAAAGAAAGATTCCAAAGTCTGAGTCTGAATCTGAGTCTGTTTTCACTGCTTGTTCATGTTCCCAGCCAACTACTTGACCCTTGAGTTTTTCGTTGGGGTATGACTGCTTGTAGAGTAGAGAGTACTTTGTTCCAAGTTTTAGGGGCTGTGCTATTGTTTTCAGAGCTATTTATACATAGCAGACTCTGCCCCACCAGCATTCCTTCTCCCCCAAGACCCACCCACCCAGGCCAGACTCAGATCTTAAGCAGACTCTGTGCTTCTGCTCTGATCAGCCACTTAATTTCTCTCACCAGGTGGGCCTGGGGCCTGAAGCAACTGCCGCTGTAGTTTTGTAGCTGCACCACCTCTGTTGCCCTTGGGGTGGTGGCTGAAAAGCAAACTCCTTTCACTCTTTCCCCTGCAGCTTTTTCCACTAATCTTCTCTGTTGTTTTTGGTGTTTGCGGGTTGAGAAGTCTGGTAACTGCCACAGCTCACTGATTCAGGGTGCTAGGGCCTGTTTTGCCCAGCTCCGGGTCTGGTTGGTCTGGGCGCAGCCCACGCTGGGCTCTGCTCTGCTCCTAGCTCTGTGTGCAATAGACCTTACCCAGTGATCATCTGGGCTGTCCTGGCTGGATCCCTGCTTCCCTCTGCTATTTTGTGGGTTCTGCAGTTCTAGAATTTGTTCAGAGCCATTTTCTATCGGTGTTTGGAGGGTCCTGGGGGAGAGCCCTAGGCAAGTCCCTGCTTTCCAACTGCCATTTTCGCTCCACCCCCTCTATTGATGAATGCACTGGAATTTTACTTGGTGGGCAGTAGGAAGATGATGAAGACTTTTGTGCATAGAAAGACAACCAGAAAGGTAATTCTGGAAATGTGTCATCAAGGGTGGCTTCTAGTCCCCCCCACTTCTTCTTTTTTAAAATGTTTTATTTGTTTTTTACAACATAGTCATTTATGGATATTCCACCCATCCCACCCCTGGAATTTCTTTCTCCCATCTTTGTAACAAAGAAAACTAGTTCAGCAGAAAAAAATCTATAAAGTCACTTCCTGTGCAATGCTTGCAATGCTTTATCCCTGGTGTACCCTACCTGTCTGCCTCCAGGAGGAAGGAGGCCTGCTTCATGATCTGTTTGGGGAGCTTACTTCCAATGCAATCTCAAAAGGCTCCTACCTTCCAGACCGCTAAAACCTTCCTCCTTCCAGCAGTACCAGTGCTACCCCAGCCCATTTTATGTGGAGGAAATGATTAAAGTTGGTTTCAAAGGATGAGGAGAAATTCAAAACATTTTCCAAGCTCTGAGTTGTGGAGGGAAAACAATACTGACTGCCTATATAGGAATGTGTCATCCATCTTTATTTGTCCCTGAACTCCTATTAGCTCCATTTATCTCAATCCTTCAAGGACCATCTCAAAGTCTCCTTCTACCATGAAGCCTCGCCTCACTACTCTGATCCATACTGAAGTCAAACAGCTTTTGTAGTCTGTAGCAATCAGTTTGGTCCTTAATTATATATTGATGTGTGTGTGTGTGTGTGTGTGTGTGTGTGTGTGTGTGTGTGTGTTTCATGCCTTATGTCCTCAAAAAGATTATGATTTCTTTGAGTACAGGTAGAGGAAAGGGAACCAGACCTATGATTGCATTGGCATAGGGATCATGTCTGAAATTTCTTTTGTTCCTTCTTCCCATATTGTACCTTGCATGGGCCATGCATATGTTTGTTGTCAGGAACTTCAAGTGAGGAAACTCCACCAACCAACACAGAATGGCAACTTTTCTGCAATTTATAGCCTTTAAGAGTTGTCCGGGCACTGAGAAGTTAACAGACTCACCCAGAATTGCATAGCTCCCAAAACAGATCATGGACCCATGTCTGGGTTGTACAAAACAGATAAAATATTAAAACTGCTACAAGAGCAGCAACAACTATAGAGAAAGTAATTTCCCAGTGGTAGGAATTGATTATTCAATTGGCTTTAAGTAGCACCACCATATACTCATGATGGCAGGTGGCATTATTTTTCATGCAAAGAGTGTCTTGAAAACCAATCTATGGACATTTGTGAAGTGACTGTAAAAGCTATCAATATACACTGTAAGGGGAGAGAGGTTTTTTTAAATAACTTTAATACTTATAATATGATTCTAACTCAGGGTTAAGGGTAAGACTGGGTGACAGATGCTTTGTTCTGAACGTCTTCCCTGAAGCATGCTGGCAGTCGGTAGCAGTTTAAGAAGTTTATATTTGAGATGTTTTTTGATTTTTCAAAGAGCAAGTCACTGCTGGGCTGTCATCAGCTTCAAATCCATCCTAGTGGGAAAGAATCCTGTAAAGATCCTGGGCATGCAGTATGAGAAACAGGCCTTCTCTTATCCTGCCTGATAGGGTCAGGGAAGGGGCACTCTATCGTTCTACTTTATGAAGTTTTCCCTCAGGGTCCCATCTGCTTCATCAGATTCTGGCTCTGACTCATTGATATCTGCTCCCTGGTAGCTGTTTTTATAATCTGAAATCAATAAGCAGAACTGTCAATCACTCTAGGCCACCTTGGGTGTGAGGTGCTGTCTGTCACGACCTGTGATTTCTAGGAGAGACCCATATTGTAAGCTCACTGTCTATCTGGCTGTGCTCCAAATGAAGTATGTTAAGTCACAGAATTCCTTGTCCTTATTTAAGGAGGGAATCCAAACTGGATATGAATCCAACCAGATTGCTAGCTACCTATGATATAGGGCTCACTGCTAACAGAAGCCATTGGATGATGGGATTTAGTGCCAGAAAGGACTTTAGAGGCATTTCATCTCACACTTTCATTTTACAGATGAGAAAACTGTGGCATGGTGGGGAGGGGGAGCCATTTGCTTAAAAGTCACACAGGTAGTAAGCAAATCTGGTGCTAGGATTTGAACCCAGAGCTTCTGACATTGACTCCGATGCTCTTGCTATTCCAGTATGTTGCCTCTCAATCTTAATTTTTTTGCAAAGAATAGAAATAATTAAAATTTAAATCTACATCAGGACATCCCCAATAAGTGAAATGGTTTGGTTCCCAGTTTGAAAGGCCAACAACCCAAATTATTGAATTTTTAAGGTCTAGGCATTTTCCCATAATTCCATTTCAGTCATTCATTCAACGATTACCTCCTACCATGTGCAAGGCACCATGATACAAATGTCTATAATTTATACAGTCTTTGTCTTCTAAGAATCTATTTTCTTATAGGGGAGATAAGGCACATACAGAAATAAATACAATGCAAAGAAGGATGTGGTCCATTCCATACAGGGGTATAAACCAGTTGCTTACAGCTGTGCAGAAGGAGGCACCTTCCATTACTTCTCATGCTTACAAGTACATTATGCGGGAAGTTTTTATTTTAGCCTGACTCAAAGAATTTCACATGGTGGAAACAAAAAAGTGAGATGATGAGAAATCTGTATTTCTAATAAAAATCACTCTAATAGAAAATAGTAAAACTGAAGATTTGAGACCTAGGAGCTATGGGTAATTGAGAGAAAAGAACAGACATAGATTTTGTTGTGGGATGTACCAGTAAGATACAATCAGCTTGAGGTACCTTCCACCATGTAGGTACACATGAAACCCAGTATGGGACCTCAGTGCTGGGGAGGTTATAAGGACCACATTAGCTAACGATTGGACTTTGGTTTTTTCAGACCAGATGAAATTTCTCTGAAGGCTGCTTTGGGGTAAGGAGGTGTCAGTGAACATATCTTTTCGGCAAAACTCTGGCATCTTTCTCTGGTAAAACAGTTATTTACTTGAACCCTCTAGCTCTGAGGCCTCGTTATACTAGATAAGGAACCCTTCTCCCAGGATAAGTTTGGGAAATCTGTTGTGAAACCAGTAGATAAGGAAAACATTTAATAATCTGGGCATTTCTAGTTAACTGTTAATATAATAGTAGGCTATTATGTCAGTATAATACTAGGAGACTATAAGTCTCTTCCTTCAAAATAAGTGTTGTGGTAAAGTCCCAATGCGGCCGTTTCAAATGAGTATTATGCATAAACAACATCATTCCATTGCAATGACTTTTGGTTTCACTATTATTGTAGATGAAATTGATGAAATTGTAGAGGAAATAGATTCAATCCAATAAACATTTATTATGTATCTATTGTGTGTATGGCGCAGAGTAAATCTAGATGGGACAGCCCTGCTTTTCTTCTTACTGGGTTTTAGTGCTCTAATCCTATTTGCCTAGTGGATTTGCGGTTAAGAAATGCCTTTCAATTTTAGCCATATCCATGGTCATTAATATTTATTTCAAATCCCACTGAGGACTCCACCTAGAAAAACTGCAAAGGAGCTATGTGGAGCTTGGGTGAGACGTTGCTTTAAACCTAGATTGTCCTCAGTTGCCATTCAAATCAACCTGGGGAAAGGACCAGGTGGAGCCAACCAGTCGCCAAACTTTTTGCTAGTCATGTTTTGCATCCCTGCTAGCAATAAAATTGCTAGTCTTTTTTTTTTTTTGGCATTCTTGCAAGCAAAAAAAAAAATCCCTATTAACTTATTTCATTTCCGCTTTCTATTAATAAACCGCAAATACCCATTAGAACAAAGGCTGAACTTTGGGTGAATTTATGGCAAAATAACGGACAAAAGTCACAGAGATGGGTCAGGCATGGATTGTCACAATCTGCACTGTTGCAGGGAACTTCCACGTCTATAATCAGTTTTTGCATAGGCACCTGAAAAAACATACACACTTCAAAACTATTGAGTATGTAACAAACTGCAAGAGGTAAGTTAATTTGTAATTTCTCAAAGACAAGTTTTCAAACTTCTAAGTGGGAACGTTTATTAGAAACTATATTCATATTGTCCCATATGCTCAAAATTCATTCATAAATGCATTCATAGTCAATAAAATGACTTAGATGAACAAATACAAAAAAAAAACACCACAGGCTGAAGTAAACAGAAAAACCTAAATACAAATTAAATACCTTGCCTCTAGTTTGTTATAACTTGCACTTCTTTCAATTGTAACTGAGAAGAGAGAATAGAGTCTAAGGTCTTTTCCCTTCTAGTAGGCCCACTCTTGGTCTTCTAGGTAAAGGCTAAGCACAACCAGAGGTTCCTGATTGATTCCTTTATCCCTTTGAAAAGGGTTAGGTTTACTCTGCCAAAGAGTATTGGCTGCTAAGGCAAGAGATGTCAACTACTCAGTAGACTTCTTCTTCTTCTTC